>NC_135666.1:56309168-56647956 GCF_964188315.1 Podarcis muralis
CTTCTAGGTTGCAGTTTTGAAGGAAAATCATATAACAGTTCACAGTCATGGCAGGTCCCGGACAAACCATGTATCATGAATCAGTGTCAGGTAAGGAATAGAACTCAAGGATTTTGTTTTTTAAATCTCAATTTAAAAAATCTAAATCTCAAGTAAGGGAAAGACCGTGTTGATTCATAAAGTGAAATTATCATGGGTTGGGAATTAAATGAAGACTCTGGAGGTAAGTAAAGAATGGAAGGCACCATTGGTATATGGGCATTGCTGTATATAGTCGATTGCTCGGACATTTGCCTATGAAAATAGCAAGAAAATGAAGATCTCCCCAAGGATAGATTCAGGGCCTTCTGTGAAAGCACTTTTAGACAGAGCAATGGATTCAAGATGTTAAAGGAGTGGGGTTCTGTAAGTCTGAAATGTTTATATTAAATATGAAACTAGCCTTAGGCTTCTCTACCCCCAAATTGTAACATGGTATGTATAAATGTTACTTGTCCCAAATTCCGTCTATGTCGTGTGCAGCAGAAGCCAAACAGTATATCTTTAGTACTTGGGCTTTGTTTGAACGTACATTTGGTGGATACAGAACAGTGAAATGCATGCCAGGCTCCCAGGTTTCATTAGATTTAGGTAGGATCCAAAGTGCGTATCGGAGGCCAACATACTGCAGCTCAGTCTGGACAAGGCAGAGGGTAGGGTTGCATGTCTGCCCTGGATGGTGGGTTGTTCAGCCTGTTCTAGGTGGGGTTGCATTTGCCCTAAAGGATCAGTTTTTCAGTCTGGAGGGAGACGTGTCTTCTTGGAACTGGCCTTGTCTTTGGAGGTCCAAGTGCCATTGTGGCACGAAGCATGCTTCTCCAGCTAAGGCTAGTGTGCCAGCTGTGACCGCTTCTGGCTAGGGAATGTGTGTGAATGAGTTGTGTGGCTACCCATGCTCTGGCAGGATCCTGCTTTCATTACAGGAACACACTGTGTGCGGAGCAGGTTTGGAGGACTCTTTGGACTCAGGGACTGCATTCTTTCATATGAGCCTGCCCATACATTAAGTTCCACTGCTATCGGAAAATGGCGACCGGGGATATGCCTTTTCTGTGGTGGTTCCTTGGGTTCTCTTTCACCAGGGACAAGCACTGAATCTCCTGTTTCGTCAATTGAAGAAGGGTTGAGCCCTCACCCTTTTTATTCTCCCAGGCCTTTTATTTCTTTAATTTTAAACTCTGCCTTTTCCTGGCCAACTTCCTGCTCTTTTGTTTGGTTAAAAATGTGTTTAACTTTGTTGTTGTTGATTTGATTTCATACTGGGAGCCGCTCTGAGAATTTTTATATTGGAGAACAAGATATCAAATATCCATTTTGAAACCTTTTTTTAAAAAAGGGGGCTAGATCTTGAGGTCAGGAGCTCATGTCACATGAGATGTGTGGCCGTGGCCACAAAAGACAACTCTGCATTTCATCCCCTGTCTGCCATGCCTGTGGTAACATGCCCATATCCTGATCGCACTGAGTCGGGCCTTTCCCTGTCTCCCCATGTAATCATAGGCTGCCACTTGTGGACAAGAAAACCCGCAACACCGTGACATCGGGATATGAATAAGTTGTCCCAGGCATTCTATGGGGAGAGGGAGGAATTAAATGCACACTTGTGGTTTACATGAAATGCAAGGTTGCTCTTGGGGTGTGTAGTTCTTGCCTGAGCATACTTGTCATTTTCAGGGCCCAAATGCAGAAATGGGTCATTCTGCTTCCATTTAAAGCACTCAGATTTGGAATTTGTTTTTAAAAAAGTGTCTCTCTTTCTCTGTGCTTAGGAATGCAGATAGATCCATCAGAAAAGAGCAACCTGTGCACAGAGATCCTGTCATCCTGTCATTTAATTTACCAGGATTTTGACTTCTGGAGCAAGGAGTGCAGGAAGTGATCATTTACTAGACCCCTATCAGCAGAAGCATCAGAGATAAGAGGCTTCCATTCCCCAGGAGGAGAACCTTTTATCTCTTTTCATAAGCCCCTTTCCTCCAAGGAAGTAGGGTGGGAGGAATGTCTTTATCAGGTCTGTTGCAATCAAAGCGTTATTTTAACGTTTCCTGTGTCTTAAAGGCTTTTTGAGAAGAGTGGCACCATTTTTTCCTCTCAAGAAGGTTTCTCGGTTTCCTACCTTATAGCTGAATCTAGCAAGTGGAGATAGGAAGACTCAAGTACTATTTTACTTTTGGATTAATCTCAGTTTGGACCATTGTACAGAGAGACAACGACAACCACAGCAACTGTTTTTTTGCAAGGTGTCCCTGAGCACACTCTGAATATCAGATGTGATCTGCAACTCATCCCAATTCCAGCCCTTGCCCAGTGGTCCACATTTAATGAGCTTTGTAAATAAAAAAAAATAAACATCATTGAATGCTTCCCATCTCGATCATAGCTCTACCCCTTTGTCATCAAACAACAGTGCTATTTTTTGAAAATGCAAAAATCCAGAATAAGTTGATGTGACAAAGTGTCACCTCAGGTTGGCTAGGCCACTGTGCGCTTTAGTGATGTTAAAGAGCACCTCTCTCCTATTTATGAGTATGTATGAATGTTGTCATATAGGAAAGTAATTTTTAAGTGTAGCTGCATTACAGAGCTGTGAAGTACAAAATCTGATTTGAATTATGTATGTTAAAAATGCCTTAAGATTCTGATCATTCTATTAATTTGTTAACATGATGTCCATTGTGCAAATTGCTTATATAATATGTTATTTATTTCTGTACCTCCCTTCCATGTGTACTCTGTGCTTTACTTTAATTTTTGGATTGTAAATAATTGTTGGTTTGTTGTGCTCTTGACAGGAAGGAGTGATAACAGAATCTGAGATTCACTGCATTGTTCATTGCAAAAACCCTTTGAAGCAGCCAGGAATGTGCTGTCCCACATGTCCAGGTAAGGTTTCAAAGAGACAGTGGTATACAAATCTAAAATGCATTACATTCTGTGGGTCAGTTTTTAAGGAATACAAGGCTCAGAATCCAGAGCCCTGGTCCATCTTGCTAAGGGTTGTGGTCTCTGACTGCCTGTGAGAAGCCTTCCAGGGCCTCAGTTAGCTCCGAGGGTTGCCATGGTTGGGCGTCTGCCACAGCCCACAACCCTGCGGTTGGCTCACTGTGGTGGACTGCTGCTAATTTATGCAGTTACTGTTTTATGACTATAGAAAAACTAAACCAACTGCAATAAACAGAATCAAAATCCACCCCTCTCCTCACATCTGTACAAATAAAAGATACGTCTGCAGATCCTGCCTCACCGAAAAGAGATCACAAATGCTGGAAAACCCTCCAAAGGGGCAAAAACCTCAGGAAAAAAGGAAACATTTTGCCTTGTGCTTAAATATAGATAAAGATGGGGCCAGGTGAGCTTTCTTGGGGAGAGCATTCCACAGGTTTGGAGCCATCCTCTGGACCTCTCATGCAGGGGTCATGTGGAGGAGGGCCTTGGATGCTGATTGCAGGGTCCAGGTCCGTTCACGTGGGGAGAGGCGGTCATTGAGGTGTTGTGGTCCTGAGCTGCGTAAGACTCTGTGGGTCAGAACTAGCACTTTGAACTGAGCCCGGAAACCTCACTGGTCGCCAATGCAGTTGTGCCATAAATGATGTTCTCAGTGAGGCCTCCCCTCCATAGCTGCCAATTCACACTCCCCTCCTCTTGCCTTGAGGGTTGTTTTATGGGTTGCGATCATAGGAAGAGCAGAAGTGAATAAGCAGCTGACACTGGCAATGAGGAGGGAAGCCCACTCATGGAAGGAAGGGTCCACTCAGAACATTGTTCCCAAGCCCCACACTGAACATGGAGCTGGTACTGGCTATCTCTGTGTTTGCCCCTTTCCTGGCACCACACTTTCCCCCATCCTTGTTGCTGTAAAATATTAGTTTATATGCAAAGCAGGCATTAATAAAAAAAAAATTCTTGTCCATGAACAATCTCTACCTCATCTCTAGGGTATCACATTGATTTCTTCTTCAGTGTTCACGATGGCTGTTTGGTTTCCGCATGATATAATCAATACATAATTGTGGTACTCAGTTAGGATTACAGAGTTCAATTTTTCTTTTCATGTTTGTTAAAATCCAAATTCCTAAGATGTACAACACATTACTATGAACTCCGTACTTAATGCATTTTAATTAAGTTCCTCAACCTTTGTGGTTATGAAGATAAGATTTAAAATGATAATGTGGTGTGCCCTAAAGGCTTGGAAATGAAAAGGCAATTAAGAGGAATTCCCATACGTGCTCGTGTTATTTTAGATAATGATTTTATCCGAAACTACTATTTGCAAACAGTTTGGGCTACTAGTACTTTTCACACATTGCATTTATATTGCAGCTCAACTGCAAGAGAGATCTTATGCAGATATGAGCCAAACTTATTTTCTCTTTTTTTCCACCCAGGTTGTACATTTGAAGGTAGACATTACCGTGAAGGTGAGGAATTTCAGCCTGAAGGGAACAAATGCGTCACATGTGCTTGTGTTGTAAGTTTTTAACTTTGTATCAATGCACATGATAATATAACAGCATTATATTAAATGAAGTGGAACTCATATTCTGGTAGCAAAAGCATTCCTTGAACATTTGTGTCATAATTTGAGTTTTCTGTTTAGAGCAGACATTGCTTGTAGATAAAGAACTGAATTCGGTGGTTCAAATTATTGGTTGGTTTAGGAATTCAGGCTTGGCTTTTCCTGGCATAAACGGTATTTGAATATTTGCCAGTTGGCATGTCGCCTCTCCTTTCCTCTTCCTGCCCCCCACCCCATCAGTCAGTTGGTGCTCCATGGAATTGTGTACAACAACAAAAGTTTGTCAAGTCCCATACATGTCAAAAGTTGCTTATGATGGTAAAACATTTGTTTTTTTAAAAAATACAGAATATACTGGAATCATTTGCTTTCTAGAAAGCAGAACCAACTTAATAGTTGACCAACCCTCATATAGTACTTGCTAATTTGAGATTTGGTTCTACACAAGCCTCTGTATTAGGGACGATTCAGTTCTCCAGGAGTGTGTGTTGCTATACAAACTGGCATGCTTCCAAGTGGTCAGGCGCCATTAAAAAAAATGGAACCATCCAGCAGAAAGAACTGGCATAGCTATGCATGATGTGTGTACAAAATTATGCACATATTAACATATGAAACCCAAAAGAGAGATACTGTGTAGCATTACAGGGAGGAATGTATTCATGTCTTATAACATGAAAACTGTTTTTCTCTTCCTTATGAGTGAAACTTAGAGTGAATTTGTTACAAAACCTAGATTAAAATTTGGTAGGGCCAAATTCCTTTTGTTGGCATGTTGTTTCAAGTCTGCTATACACATTAGTTGAGGTGGTATGTGAAATACCTCTCCAAGTGATTGAGGACAGGTCACCTGGTTATACACCACTGTTGAGATGCCTACTTATATCAAACGTACATTTAAAATTTGCTTTACAAATGCAGAAAGTGCAAAAAGTGTGTATAATTGCTTGGGTGGTAAAATGCCTTTAAAGTCAAGAAAATGCCAAGCACAAACGGGATGTAGACTTCAGTCCTATTCCTTACCAGGGAACAACCTCTTCTTGAACTCAACAACACTTACTTTTGAGTAGATACAGATAGGATTGCACTGTTAAGGCAATAACTGACCAAGCTCAGACTCAGTTGTAGTATGTCCCATGTATGATGATCTTAAACTTAGATGAACATGCTGTGCACTAATATTTTACTAGGAAGCAGTGGGTCTAGAAGTGATGCACACTTTCAGTCATTAAGTGTGCCTAACTCAGTGCTTTGCAGGTTCAGGATCTGAAAACCCCAGTGAAAAGAACTGAGGAAGTAGTTCCGTGGCAAAAGACCTTGGTGAACTCATGTTGGTGGGAGTAGATGGACTAAGTCAATACAAGGCAGCTAGTTTTATATTCCGTATTCTACAGTGGTCTGAGATTTCCTGAAATCTGATTTGTTTCAGATTATTCCAATTGGTTTGACTTAAGTGCCTTTAGGAAGGTTATCCCTGGGTGATAGCTGGCACAGGCTAAAGACGAAGCACCCTATAACCCCCTTTTTAATTGGCAGCTATGCACATGGCACAGACATGTTGTGCAACCTGCAGGATCTGGGCCCCGATGGCTTCAATTAATCATTCAGCACGTTCGGCATAGCTGAAGTCAGATTGGCTGTGCATGCTTGCCTTTGCCTTGGGGTGCAGTTGGCTGTTTCTCTTCTCCAGCGCCTCCTTAACTTCATCAAACAGAAGTTGCACATTGATTAAAATACAATTAATAGGCTGCCAGTTTGTCAGTGTTTCCTTCCCCACCCCTTCCGTTCCTACCCAGAGGACTAGGACTAGGTGTGGGTTAGTGGAAAGAAATCTCTCAGCAAACAGAAGAGCAGTGCAGCCCTTTTCCTCCAAGCCTTCTTCATTCCTGTTTCCTTTACTCCTCCTCATCTGTCTCACCTGCTTATTTGCCTTTGAATAAGGGTCATACCTGTGCAAACTCAACATGAGCTGTGCAGCCATCACGAAGAATCCTTGCAGAAGTTTGCTGCCTGTGCTCTGGAGTGTCCTCCCCACCCAAACCCTTAAAAAAGAGAAGAAGATTGCGGCAGCAAATCTCTTATCGGAGAAGTAGGGCGGATGTCTGTTTTCAGATACCTATCTAGTCATGCGATAGTATGGGAACTGGCTTGTGAGTGATATGCTGCAACATGTGAGGACTTTATTAGATGAAAGGTATTTTTCCCCACCCCTAATTAGATTTCCACTATGATTTCAGATGGTAGTCATTCGGCATGACTCCTGTAAGGGAGGAAGAACCAAAGTGCGGAGGAGGAGGGAGACCAAAGATACATCTCTGCAAGGGTTCCCCTCCCCTTCGGTTTTGGCAAAAGGGAGATAGGTGGAAAAACACAAGGCTGTTTAATTTAACTATAAATTCCCATTCCCAGGAATGTCTGTGACAGTCAGAGCTTGGAATAGTACAGCAGCTTAATTAGAATACAGGAGGAAAAATGTTTCTGAAAGCTAAATTCATTTTAATACAGCTGTGCCACCTGTTTGCTCACTTGGGGCAAGGAGCTATATGTTCCAGGGGAACAGTGTAAGGGCAAACTGCTCCCTGCCCACCTGTGCTTCCATCATTGTTTCAGGCATCTTCCATGCTAGGATTAACAGCTAGTTCCATCCTACACTCTTGTTCCCTTATACAGATTCTGACCACCCCTCCATGTTGCTCAGTATTGACTGCAATGGCTGCAGTGACCCTTCAGGGTTTCAGACATGAGTCTTTCCCAGCTGGGACGTTTTGTATGCAAAACGCATGCTCCTTAGCCTCCCCTTTCTTTCTGTCTTTGGCATTTGTGGGTCAGTGGCTTGGGGGCTAGAAAACAGAGAGGAACCAAGGCGCACAGGCATTGCTGTTCTGCCAGTCCCAGCATTAAAAGGTTAGAGCAGGATTCAGGGTGTAGCTAAGCCTGGACTGCAGCTAAGCCTACACTCCAACAGCAGTTGATACATCGGCCCGATATGTCACCCATAAAATGAGAAGCCTTCTGCAGTCATTACCCTCTGAAGAGGGAAGCATGGGTAGAGGGGGCTGTGGGGACTTGTGTCTTGCGCCACTGATGAAGCCGTGCGGCTCCTCCTGCCCCTACAACGTATCTGCAGAGACTTTCTGCCCAAATGGAAACCCTGATTGAAATGGCCCGAGGAGAGATTTAGTGCTAAGGCAGCCAAGCAGGTGATAACCAGACTTTGGAAAACAACCTCTTACAGAGCATACGGAGTCTGGTATGTTTCGGTGATGAGAAAACCTGCACACCAAGTTAAGGCGAGCAGAGGTCACAGTACAGAGACTGCTACAGTGGTACCTCTGGTTAATAACTTAATTCGTTCCGGAGGTCCGTTCTTAACCTGAAACTGTTCTTAACCTGAGGTATCACTTTAGCTAATGGGGCCTCCTGCTGCCACCGCGCCGCCGGAGCACGATTTCTGTTCTCGTCCTAAAGCAAAGTGCTTAACTTGAGGTACGATTTCTGGGATAGCGGAGCCTGTAATCTGAAGCATCTGTAACCTGAAGCGTCTGTAACCCGAGGTACCACTGTACTGGCTTTGTAGCCATTTGATGCAATGACTTGGGTGTCTGCCTGTGGCAAGTCACCTGTGAATTGTATCTCTGCTCCAGAGTAAATTTGGCACTTCACCATGCTAATCATCCTGAGTGAATGAGAATCCTAGTTAACGAGGTTTTGGGCTTATTAACATAATGACCAATGATCCTTCTTTTCCCTGTTCCTATCTGTACTCGCATCCTCTGTCCCCCAACCCCATATTGTTCCATTTTCACATGCCCGCAGTACACCTTCTGCAGAGCCCACAGGCTTTGGTGGCTTCCCCTTTGCTCAGCAGAAGCCGGACTAAAATGCTTTAGTGCGCCAAGGTTTAGTGTCCATATGTTGGATACAAGTTGCTGGCTGTTACTGATCCAGATGGCATCCATTCTTAAGTCAGAGACTTGGAACACACTCTGTTCCATTAACACGTCCACGAGCAATCTCGTCCTTTGGGTGACTTAAGGGCTTCCTGGTAAACATGAAAATGTATGGGCCAGTTCTGGGCATAATTGCCTTTCAGTCAGCGAGCAGCCTTTAAATGGCTGGATCTCTCTGGGGAAGTACATTAATGTGTGAAAGAAGGGCAGGGTTATGGGGATCACTTACTGAAGCCCAGCTGTCCTGCTATAATTTATCCATCTAGCATTAATGTGGTAGCACTTGCTCTAGTGGAGCCAATTTTGCAGAAGCCTTGGCTCCCCCTCCCCCCACCCCCTTCACCTTGAAGCGTTCACTCCATTGATGGACTAGTGAGATTAATCAGGTGTGTTCTTCAGTAGCCACACTTGCAAGCGCTTGAGAAGGAGGCTGCCTGCCTGTACAATGGAGGAGTGTTGCTGGAACTTTTGGCTTTCACATGTGCTTCGTTGTTGTGGTTGTTGTTGTTGTTTAGTCATTTAGTCGTGTCCGACTCTTCGTGACCCCATGGACCAGAGCACGCCAGGCACGCCTGTCTTCCACTGCCTCCCACAGTTTGGTCAAACTCATGCTGGTAGCTTCGAGAACACTGTCCAACCATCTCGTCCTCTGTTGTCTCCTTCTCCTTGTACCCTCCATCTTTCCCAACATCAGGGTCTTTTCCAGGGAGTCTTCTCTTCTCATGAGGTGGCCAAAGTATTGGAGCCTCAGCTTCAGGATCTGTCTTTCCTTGTAGCCTATATTAAATAGTCAGGTTCCAATTATCTCATTATTTGTTTCCCATTTTGATGTACTGCAATTGTTTAGAAATAATAAAAAGGGGGCAGGCTTGGCAAGAAAGCAGCTCTCATGTAAGGGTGGTAACCATGGCAAAGTTTTTTCTTTAACGAGAGTATGCCAAGCCCACAACGGAGCCCTTTTAATTGCAGAGTCTCCCACATACCCATGTTACCGAGACTATAATCTGTATGAGTTCTGGCATGTGAGGTATTTGGAGATAAGAGGTGCTGCCATGCTGGGAGAGGAGGCAGAGCTATTGAGTGGCTTCAGAGGAGGACCATTCTAGTTTTAGTCTCCAACCGGGAGTGCGGAAGCAAGGCAAGCAATCAGCTGGCCTATTAAGTGGTGGTGGTGGGGGGAATATACTTGGTTACTGCTATAAAACAGACTAGGCAAGAGGGGAAAGACAGGTCACCTTTCATCTCTGCAGGAAATATGCAGATGACTATCAGGCAGGTGTCCTGCGAAACAACTGCCTGCCTCATTTCCCATTGGTTTATATATAATATTTATATTATAATATAATATAAATATATAATATATGATAGCTAATTATCATACAGTGGTACCTCGGGTTAAGAACGTAAATTGTTCTGGAGGTCCATTCCTAACCTGAAACTGTTCTTAACCCGAGGTGCCACTTTACCTAATGGGGCCTCCTGCTGCTGCCGTGCCGCCGCCGTGCAACTTCTGTTCTCATCCTGAAGCAAAGTTATTAACCTGAGGTACTATTTCTGGGTTAGCGGAGTCTGTAACCTGAAGCATCTGTAACCTGAAGCGTCTGTAACCCGAGGTACCACTGTATTTGCATCCCATTCCTCCTCCAGCGGCATATGCCAGTGTGGTGTAGTGGTTAAGAGCGGTAGACTCGTAATCTGGTGAACCGGGTTCGATTCCCCGCTCCTCCACATGCAGCTGCTGGGTGACCTTGAGCTAGTCACACTTCTCTGAAGTCTCTCAGCCCCACTCACCTCACAGAGTGTTCGTTGTGGGGGATTGTTAGCCGCTATGAGACTCCTTAGGGTAGTGATAAAGTGGGGTATCAAATCCAAACTCCTCCTCTTCTTCCTCAGTCTCACTTGTGATAGGGATAGGGGACCTGTACTCCCCACCCCACCCCAGATACACTTCCCACCATCTTGGACCATTAATCATGCTGACTCCCATTGAGGGGCGTGAACGTCCAACAACATGTCTTTGCAGTTCCAGCTGAGGTGTCCAAGGCACTGTCTTCCCATGCTTCCCATTTCCGTTTATGCAGCCTGATGATGCGGACGAGACTCTTGCAATTCCTGTTGCCCTTAAACTGGTAGTCGTGTGTCCATGCCTCCTGAAGAAGCTTGTCTTGGATTCTGTGGTTTATAACAACTCCCAGCTGGTTGCAAATACCTTATTCTTGGGTAAGGTGGAGTTTGAGGGTGCACCTGGGTCCAACTTTGTTCTTGGAGGCTCAGGTGGGCTCAATGCCTATCAGTGCCTTTGACCAAGTATGGCAGGTACGCCAACTATGACTATTGGACACAAACATGTATTAATTTGGATAAGTTCCTTTATTATTTTTAAGGCCCTTAAGATCTTGGGTCCAGGACACCACTCCAAACCTGTTTTTTCTTTCTTTCCAGAGGGAGTGCAGTCCCACCCAGAACATCTTTACCTGGTTCTGTGGATTGCTGCATCCTGTCTAATAGGCTGTCTATAATCCTTTCTTCCTTGAGTATCTCTGCTCAATTTTGAACCCAGTTATTCTGCTTCAGTAGCAGAGGGTATCCCAAATCAGTGAAGAAATCAAGGCATTAATGCCATTTCACTACAAACAGTCAGGCATTGCTGCTGTTACTTTTCACTCAGCTCCAGTTAGATGGAAATAATTTCAGATGCCCTTGACTTCCTTTGTTGAGGTGATGTGTATTTATATGTATATTGATTTTTCCATAAGGCAGTCTGAAGAAGTTGAATTTCATAAGGTGGGAGGTTGAGCCTAAGGCTTGGGTGAGAACAGGAAACATAAAAGAATTCCATTCCGGCTTTTGGCAACAAGATTATTTTTATCTCCAATTATTCAAAAATTTAAATGAGGTTTTTTTTAATCTTCAGTCATCCAAAAAATATTTTTAGCATTCTCCTCCTTAATAGCAAACTCAGGTGGTGAGTGCTGACAGAAATGGAGCCAAAATGGCACCAATGGAAAAATACAAGAAAGGAATCGGCATGTTTGAGGAGAATGCAAAGATTTTTAAAAAGGTAAAGGGACCCCTGACCATTAGATCCAGTCGTGACCGACTCTGGGGTTGCGGCGGTCATCTCGCTTTAGTAGCCGAGGGAGCTGGCGTACAGCTTCCGGGTCATGTGGCCAGCATGACTAAGCCGCTTCTGGCGAACCAGAGCAGCGCACGGAAACACCATTTACCTTCCCGCCGGAGTGGCACCTATTTATCTACTTGCACTTTGACGTGCTTTCGAACTGCTAGGTTGGCAGGAGCAGGGACTGAGCAACGGGAGCTCACCCCGTCGTGGGGATTCGAACCGCCGACCTTCTGATCGGCAAGTCCTAGGCTCTGTGGTTTAACCCACGATGCCACCCACGTCCCTAGAAGTATCCCTAAAATCCCTAAAGGTTTTTAGAAGTATGCAAAATGCCATTAAAAAACCCCTTAATGGGGCAAAACTCCCTAGTGGGGACTGAGCATGCTCAGTAGCCACAGGAAGCCATGTCATATGGAAAAGAAAACCAGGAGGGATGTGGCTGAGTGGGGTGGAATGCCCTCCTTAGAGTTTAACTGCATGTTAGAAAGTGAGAATACACTGCATCAATTTGTTGCAGATTTCACTCTTATCAGAAATGTTTGTGGGGTAAAGGTTATTTTTTAATATGGCCGCCCATATGTATAGGAATCATCTGGCTTTCAGCAACAATTAAATTTAGGAGTGAAATCCAAGTGGGGTGGGGAAGCTCCAAAAATCTCAGTGAGAATTAAATGTGTCCAATGGCCACAGAATGCTGAGCATCTTTAGTGGGGGAGGGGGAGGAGGGGAAAACCAAGGAGAAGTGGAATGGAGTATCCTGGAATAGGACATGGACGGCTGGCTGGTTGAAACCGTGAACAGGAGTGCTCCACATTGCAGCAAAACAATGGCCTGCTCCCTGTAAAAGCAAACCTAGATGGTCAAATACTGATAAGTTTGGAAGGGGAATGGGGCTCCCCAAAAGAAGGAAATGATTTCTGTAAACTTGAGGGCTTTGCAGGTACGTCGAAGTATGGAGTGGGACGCGGGTGGCGCTGTGGGTAAAACCTCAGCTCCTAGGACTTGCCGATCACATGGTCGGCGGTTCGAATCCCCGCGGCGGGGTGAGCTCCCATCGTTCGGTCCCAGCTCCTGCCCACCTAGCAGCTCGAAAGCACCCCCGGGTGCAAGTAGATAAATAGGGACCGCTTACCAGCGGGAAGGTAAACGGCGTTCCGTGTGCTGCGCTGGCTCGCCAGATGCAGCTTGTCACGCTGGCCACGTGACCCGGAAGTGTCTGCAGACAGCGCTGGCTCCCGGCCTATAGAGTGAGATGAGCGCACAACCCTAGAGTCTGGCAAGACTGGCCCATATGGGCAGGGGTACCTTTACCTTTACCTTTAGAAGTATGGAAGTCTCTAAATTAAATGATTTCCACTAAGTAAGCGTTGAGTAAAAGACAACAGTAGCAGTGCCAGGCAATTCATAGTGAATAGCCAATGGGGAAACAACAAGCCTATAGGCATGTTTGCTCACATTCATCCTTTGTTACCTCTTCATGGAAAAGGATGTTACACCATAACAAGGTGACCAAGGTCTGTCTTTTTCTTTTTCTTTCCAGATTTTCCTATTTCCTAGTTTATCCTCTTCAGGTTCTTTGTCTTTTCTTCCAACATGCTCCGAAACCCCCTCTGTCTGCTTCCTGGCTGCTTATTCATCCCATCGTCATTCCTAGAGCTCTTCAGATAGAGTCTGCAGGGGGTCTTGGTCCCAAATCTGATATGACTATTGAGCATCTGGTCTGAGTCCCACAGAGCCTGATCTGTTTTTCGTTCATCTCCTGGGGCCAATTCTGACACTTGGAACTCTTGACATAAACATGGAAAGATTTCTTGTCTGAGGTTGCAGTCAACATCGAAACTGCTTGGTGAAATCAAGATCTGGTCTGAAATGTCAGCATCTCCATTTCTCATTTTCACCAAATCCCACTGAAAACCCTGAACTCTTGTCATGATAGCAGTGAGGGACCAGGTGCAGGAGAACAAAATGGAATTTCATCCAGTTGGTTATGAGATTTGGGTGATCTAGTTTTGAGTGTTCAGTTCAGGTTGGGCTGAACTCTCTCATAATATAGGTTTACAGTTTGGGGGCTATTTATTTCTGCTTTTGGGTACCCAGGTTGTGGCAGTAACTAGGTGGGTTGTTGTTTTTTTACTAGCTCCAGTTAATGTGTGCTGTTCTGCTGGAAAAGACAGACAGATCATTCATGCTTTAGTAGCTTCTAGATTGGATTACTGTAATGTTCTTTGCATGGGCAGCCTTGAAGAAATTGATCCAAAAGCTGCTGCCAGATTTTTTGCCACGGACTGACCAGATGGAAAATATTATTCTGGTTGTGTACAATCTTATTTGGCTTCCTATTTGCTTCTAGGCTTAGCTTTGAGCTGGTTCTTACCTTTAAATAATACTGGTACAAACCTTTCACAGATTTTTGTTGTTGTCATTCATGGGATACAGGGTGCAAACTGAACGGGCCTACTGAAAGACGCAGGGAGGGGAGGTTGTGAAGAACTTGAACGGTTTTTTTGGTTTTCACAGGGTGTGCACGCATAAATATTTGGCACAGTTGGTTTGGGAGAAAGTCTTCACAGTGCCCCCAAACTCTTCGTTGCTTCAGGCAAGGAGATTCTGCTTTCATGCATGCACAGACTTCTTATCTTGATTTTAAATTATCCTTTTTGGACAGATGAACCAATCTTTCCACTTCCTTAAGAACTCAATCCAGTTTTTATTATTACTTCTCAGTATCAATGTCGTTATAGCACTGGGGAAAATTCCTTTGTCTACGCCGTGAGCCTGTAAATAAAGTTAAAATGTTGTTTTATTTTTTTATTCTGGGTTGCATTCTACCTTAAACAGACTACTAAAATAGAATTATATTAAGGGATTAACATGAAAGGAGTGATGATTTTATTCATTAAAAATGTGATCAACTCATACTTTATTTCAATCTCAAAAAAGATATCTCTCTCACCTTCTAAGCTCAAGGCATCTCTGCCGGCACCTTAGTTAGATAAAACAAGGATCTTTCTTACAAAGCATGCATTTTTGGTAATAAACATAGCTTTCTTATTTTCCCCCTAAACTGAGAATCTCACTGTGATCATATCCAGCATCATGTGGGCTTTTTCAATAGGGATTTCTGGTAATAAACATAGCTTTCTTATTTCCCCCCTAAACTGAGAATCTCACTGTGATCATATCCAGCATCCTGTGGGTTTTTTCAATAGGGATTCAGTATTAAGTTCAACTTCCTTTGAGCATTTTAGCTCCAAATGCCAACACTTCTCTGAATTGGATTTCTCTCTTATTCCTAATGATAATTAGCATAAGTGAATGGGCCATCAAAGATCAAATGTCACAGACAATATTTTCATATTCACCATGTGGCAATACCAAGCCCCTTAGAAAGTACATGGCCAAGAATGGAAATGGTGTCCTGTGTTAAAGGTAAAGAGACCCCTGACCGTTAGGTCCAGTTGTGGACGACTCTGAGGTTGCGGCGCTCATCTCGCTTTATTGGCCGAGGGAGCCAGTGTCATGTGGCCAGCATGACTAAGCCGCTTCCGGCGAACCAGAGCAGCGCACGGAAATGCCATTTACCTTCCTGCCGGAGCGGTACCTATTTATCTACTTGCACTTTGACGTGCTTTCGAACTGCTAGGTTGGCAGGAGCAGGGACCGAGCAACGGGAGCTCACCCCGTCGCGGGGATTCGAACTGCCGACCTTCTGATCAGCAAGTCCTAGGCTCTGTGGTTTAACCCACAGTGCCACCTGCGTCCTATGTTACCTGTTGACTAATATGGTTAGCGAAATTGGAAGCCGTTTAATGTGTTTTTTCTGTATAGGTTAATGCTGTTTTGTCTGTTCCCATGTATTAAAATTAACTAAACAAATAACCTCTTTCACCATTCTGCCATTAGGAACAATAGTGGTGACTGTGGAACTTTCTTAAAAACAACCTGGGAGTTGTGGCTTTGGGCTTGTATCCTAATTCTCTAAGCATGAGTATAGATAATAGACCCCAGTATCAATACTATACATCTTCGTGTCCCCATCACCTTTGTCTGTGCTCTGGTGGGGAATACTTAGTTGAGGTAAATGGGTCACTGGTCTGACCCAATGGAGTCTGTTCTTATGTTTCTTTTACAACATTTGCTGGACAGGGTCCTTTTGTATTGCCCCACCACCCTCTAGCATGTATACAAACTGGGGTGGGTGCGGGTGCGTGTTATTGAACACACATAATGATGTTAAAGGTTGACAAGTCCCAGTTCATAAAGCCTTCCTAATTAACAAGCCAGGATTGATTGCTTCCACTGACAAGCAAAGACTTAAGTTTACACAGTTCAGGCCATAAATGTGGGCCATTAACAGGCTGCCCCTGATGAGAACCTACATTTTTTATTGGCTTGGGGCTTCACTGGAGTTCATAAATATATTTGTTTGAATGGACACCTCAGAAAATGTGTTGGGGGGGGAGGGGGGCCGTTTCCCAGGGAAGAGGTGCAAAAGACTGAGGAGAAAAACAAAGCCTCTGGAAGCCCCTTGAAAATAAATGAACAATAACCCCTGATGACCGTAAGGGAGCGAAACTATTGCACATTACTGCAGACATGTCCAGAGAGTGCAGTGGATTTATGTTCAGCTGCTGAGGCACTTTTTATAAATTGCTTTCAAATGGAATGTGTGTGGTATCTCATGGGGCCACTTGTTTGAAAAATTGATTTAGGTCTAGAAGATTCCCACAACTTGTAGTAGGAAGCAGTAAAAGCAACAGCTTGTCAATGATTAGAGCCTTTGTTTGCGAAACGTTTTATGATGAGTCTAGGATCCTTCTGGCTTGCAGACTGCAGCTTTGGATGCATTTTTTCCACAAGGGACAGGTCACTTGCGGAAAAATGCAGAGTGCACAGCGAAATTTACGCCGTCCCAGCTGTATTGCAGTGCATCTTACCACATAGTCACTACTACCATTATATTTATTACACAGTGAGATAAAACACATTTAGCACGTAAATGTCATTGCTTGGAGAGAGGTGGTGGGGGATGGCATATCCCAGCATGATGAGACCCCCAATATGAAAAGCAAGGGCAGAGATGCCTGGGAAAGCTACACAGCGAATGCTACAGCTGGGATGGCAGATGTTGTGGCGATCACACAGGGTCCCCGGACATTTCACCATCTATTGATCCCTATGCCACCACTTTATTTCTCGCTGCCACCACCCAGGCCCTACCTGGTACAATACTGAGTCCAGTCAGGTTTAAATTGGAACATAAACTTCTGTTTATTTATTGCAGTTTAACAAGCGTGTGGTTTCATAAACAGTATCGGTCAATTTCATTCATGGGGTGCCTATCCGGACCTATAACTTCCGCTACCTTCTCTCAATCACTAAGCCACCTCTCAGATACAGTGGTGCCCCGCAAGACGAATGCCTCGCAAGACGAAAAACCCGCTAGACAAAAGGGTTTTCCGTTTTTCGATGCGCTTCGCAAGACGATTTTCCGTATGGGCTTGCTTCGCAAGACGGAAACGTCTTGCGAGTCTTGCGATTTTTTCCGCTCCCCCCTTTTTTCTAAGCCGCTAATAGCCTTTTAGCCGCTAAGCCGCTAAGCCTTTAATAGCCACTAAGCCGCTAATAGCCTTTTAGCCGCTAAGCCGCTAAGCCTTTAATAGCCGCTAATAGCGCTAATCCGCTAAGGCGCTAATAGGGTTGCTTCGCAAGACGAAAAAACCGCTAGACGAAGAGACTCGCGGAACAGATTATTTTCGTTTTGCGAGGCACCACTGTATTTACTTGTCTTCCCAGCCTCTAACTGTTTTTGACTCAGCTTATTTCGCTACGCTAACTCAACCTACCACAAACTCTATCCCAATTCACTCCCACTCCAACCAACTCCCAACCAACTCCCCCTCCCAGAGCTGGTTTTATAGTCCCTCTGACTCCACCCCCCTGGGTTCTGATAGGGTAACCTGTTTAACTATTTCACCTCTAGCACTCTCATATGGTAACATCACAGATGTTTTGTGTGACAGCCACACAGGGAAATGCTCTGCCATGTCTTCTGGCCCTCTGCAACACTTGCATGTGCAGTGTTCATTCTAACAAGGAATCTCTCAGGTAGGTATTACGGTGGCAGAAAACCATACTTCCTTAGATAGAAAGCCTGGGGGCAGCCTTGTTGGCGTAAGTCAATGCATACAGAAAGCTATATTTAGAAACTTGCAAGTAAAGGAAGAGACGCCTAACAACAGTACAGGGCTCCAATAGTGCATAATTAAGTTATGTTACTTTTCTGTTATTTCCAGTTGTGCTTTAAATTTATCCGCCTTTGAAAAACACAAGAGCAAGGACATTAAGGACATACAGACTGGAAGGCCACTCTACAATTTTTGCCCCACTGTTAAATGTCAGCTCCTTAGTTGTAGTGTCAACCGCTTAGTAGTTTTGTTACACTCAAGCAGTATATAAATTTAGTTAAATAAAACAAATTCCTGAACTCTGTGACTGCGAGATCATTCTGGCTACTAGCTACCTGGTGTAATATATGCACTGTGTACACCAGGTAGCTAGTATGATAGCATCTACTTTATTCAGGGAGAAGGAGTGGCCCTTTCAGTTTTCCTGTTTGTTCTACCTTTTGCTCCAGGTGAGTCCTTTTTATCAGGGAATGAAGTAGTTCCTAATTGGTGGTCCATGGCGTAACCCATCTAGGGGGTCTGTGGCACATGCCCTTCAACTGTCCAGGACCTCCCGTTTTTGGGTGCTGTGCTCTCATGTGGGTCATGTGACTTGCATGGGAACACATCCTGGTTTTGCACTGGAACATATTGGAGGGTATGGTGGCACCATTCACATAACAAAAACTACCACAGAGATATCAACATTTTCAAAAGTGGGGGGTATGTGGGGGGTCCACAGTACCAGACGTAGCGTGTTGCAGTTATTTTCCAGCCTTGGAATGCCATTTGCCTGCTCTACTTTTTAAAATGAATCATCTCTGTCTTCCTTCTTGTTTTCAGTTCATACCCATTTTCACAGGGTGTTGTTTTTTTTTTGTAACACTTCTATGGATATTTTATTGACAGAACTTTACACTTCAAAGTATACATTGCACAGTGGAACTATGTCCCACATGTAATTAGTCTGGATCTTTTAATCACAGACTTAATGCAAATTCCACAGAAGAAGTGTTGAGTAGTTCTTCAAAGTAGCCATTAACCATTCTAGGTTTCTTTTAATATATATATATATATATAATTGGGGGGAAACAAAAGGATCCGATTATTGAAAACCACAATTAACTCTGAATTGTGACTGTTTTCACAGACTTGATCTGCCTCTCGTACCATTATCACATTCTTCCCAACTTTCAGTCATATTTTGTGATGATTTATTTCTGTACCTGTGCACTGATGGTGCAGCTTTAGGATCAAGCTTACAGGCATATGTTGATCTGTCTGCTGTCAAACAGCTGTTGAGGATGTACATAGATTACACTGAGCATTTGCAGCTGCAGACTCAGCTGAACAAGGTAATGTAGTGCAAGATAAATTTTGGAGATCACAAGATGAACATATAGATTAGTAAATTGAGGGGATAACTATGTGTTACACCCAGATGTACGCATTAAAGCACCCTGGAGCAACTTTGGAAGAGAATAATTTGGACTCGAGAACCAACAAGCAAGTATGTCTAATCCACTTCCTGCTTCTCCATCCCAGATCACATCCCCATATGCTTCAGAATCACCATCATTGATGAGGTTTCAAATGCTGTTTGCCCTGGATTTGAACCCTGCTGGAAGAAAAGTGGTTTGGAGACTCCGGGAGAGGATTAGACAGACATACCTGCTAGTTTTCTGTTCCAATTACCCTCTTCCAAAGTTGGGCACCCCTCGCTGCTTCTACAGATTTCTTCCTCCTGAAGCCTCCTTTTTCTTGTGCTCATTTGTGCTTACAGCATAGCTAGCCCCTGATCATGCTACTCTAGTTCCCACCATGATCCTGCTCATACATGAGTTCAGTCCTGATGACGATATCCTCTAATAATAATAATAATAATAATAATAATAATAATAATAATAATAATTTATACCCCGCCCATCTGGCTGGGCTTCCCCAGCCACTCTGGGCGGCTTCCAAAAAAATACTAAAACACTGCAATACATCAAACATTAAAAGCTTCCCTAAACAGGGCTGCCTTCAGATGTCTTCTAAAAGTCTGGTAGTTCTTGTTCTCTTTGACATCTGGTGGGAGGGCGTTCCACAGGGCGGGCGCCACTACTGAGAAGGCCCTCTGCCTGGTTCCCTGTAAACTTGGCTTCTCGCAGCGAGGGAACCGGCAGAAGACCCTCAGAGCTGGACCTCAGTGTCCGGGTAGAACGATGGGGGTGGAGACGCTCCTTCAGATATACTGGACCGAGGCCGTTTAGGGCTCTAAAGGTCAGCACCAACACTTTGAATTGTGCTCGGAAACGTACTGTTCTGATTCTTGTGTTTTGCTTCTTTTGACAACTTGGCATGCACCCATTTCATAGCACAGTTATGCTCTTGCCCACACCCCCATTTAAAATGTTAATAATAATAATAATAATAATAATAATAATAATAATAATTTTTATTTATACCCCGCCCTCCCCAGCCAAGGCCGGGCTCAGAGCGGCTTACAAGCAATAATAAAAACAAGTTAAATGATTACAACTTAAAAACAAAATTAAAAATACAACATTAAAATATTGAAACATTAAAATATTAAAATGTAGCCTCATCGCAGGAGGAGAAGGAAAAGAAAAAAGAAAGAGAGGCAGGGAATCAAATTGGCTCCAAGCCAAAGGCCAGGCAGAACAACTCTGTCTTACAGGCCCTGCAGAAAGAAATCAGATCCTGCAGGGCCCTGGTCTCATGAGGCAGAACGTTCCACCAGGCCGGAGCCAGAGTTGAAAAGGCCCTGGCTCTGGTTGAAGCCAATCTAACTTCCTTAGGGCCCAGGACCAATAGGGTATTGTTATTTATGGACCTTGAGGCTCTCCGTGGGACGTACCAGGAGAGGCGGTCCCGTAGGTACGAGGGTCCTAGGCCGTGAAGGGCTTTAAAGGTCAAAAGCAGCACCTTAAATCTGACCCTGTACTCCACCGGGAGCCAGTGCAGCTGGAAAAGCACTGGGTGAATATTCTCCCATGGCAGAGACCCCGTGAGGAGCCTCGCTGCAGCATTCTGCACCCGCTGGAGTTTCTGGGACAGCTTCAAGGGCAGCCCCGCGTAGAGCGAATTACAGTAGTCAAGCCTGGAGATGACCGTCGCATGGATCACTGTGGCCTTCACTGTGTTTAGGAACAAGTATGCATATGGAGAGCAAAGGCAGACTGGTATTCATTAAGAAGCTTTTTTAAAAAACAAAACAGCTTTTGAAGTACTCTGGCAGCAGCTCTCCAGGATGGAGGGGAGTCTCAGCATAACTGGAGATACTGGGGATTGAACCAGAGATCTTCTATATGCAAAGCAGATGCTTTGCTACTGAACTATGGACCTTCCTTGAGCACCAGGAAAGCTCCTCTAGAACCAACAATGGGAAAATCTCCGCTGTGTACATCTCCTCTTGCTAGACGATAGCCAGGGTGCATTATTAAGATAGCTTTGGTTTTGCATAATCAAATACCACCAGTCAAACTGTTTGTGAGTTTACTTTTCCAAGTTATTTTTGTGATTTTTGTGTGGGTAATGAATACATTTCTGAAAGATTAGTCATCTGCCTTAACCCTTATTATAAGGCTGAAAGAAATATTGCTGTAGCTGCGAAGACAGTACACATCATCAAAACATAACATCCACCTCTGACCTCTGCGTTTTAGGACTGGAAAATTACCATTTTATTCTGTAATAAAGAAAGACACGTCAGGCCCCTTAAAATATCCACATTACAACACTGTGGGCTGGTGAAACAGATATTTGATTTGTGATTTTCTTTGGGTGCTAGTAAATACATGGAGTAAATGTAATAAACATTAAGTTAAAATTGAAAAATACTTCCAAAGCAAGTCAGTTGGGGGATATGTAAAAGTAGAGGGTGGAAAAAAAAATATTCATTCAGGAATCTAGTATGGGAATTTTAGTTCCACTGAATCAATGGAACTGCTTGACAGCTGGAGCAGAACTCCTTCAGGAGGTTATAGGTTGGAAGTGTGTAAGGAAAAGCTAGACAGCCACCTATCAGGGCTGCTGTAGTTGTATCCTGCATTGCAGATCCTGCATTAAGCATGGAGTTTGATCAGATGACCTTCACAGTCCTATTCAGCTCTGTGGTTTTGTGGCAAGCATGTTCAGGGTGCCTGGATTCTGCCCATAGCTGTCAACCTTCCCTTATTTGGCAGGAAAGTCCCTTATCCCAGCACTGTGTCCTGCGGCTGTCCCTTATTGATGATGTCCCTTAAATTTCCTGGGTTTCAAAGGAAATTCAGCTCCTCTCCCTCCCTCCCTGCCGGCCAGGGAGGAGGGAGGCGCCAACTGTGTTGCTTGGCTGCGTTGCTCACCCAATAAGGAGTCTAAGAATGACTGGGGGGTGGAGCTTGCATGCCTTGTGCTGATCAAATCGACCACGTTGCCTGGGGACTCGCCTTTGCTCAGCGCTTCCCAGCGGAGAGGTGACGGTGGTTTTCCTTGCTGCATCCCCTTTGCTGGGTTGCTGTGCTGTGGGAACCACCGCTTGAGGCTTCGTTTGGCTGCTGGCTGGGCTTTCTGCCTTTGGCTTGGAGGGGCTCAGAAGCTGAACATCTCCAGTGCTTGGAAAATCCCTTATTTTGGCTGCTGATCCCTTATTTTTGAGGCTGCTGGTCCCTAATTTTCAAATCTGCAAGTTGACAGCTATGATTCTGCCTGGAACAGCAAGCAATATTGCTTCCCGGGGATCCCAAGTCCATGAAATATATGCTAGAAATCCAAAACACTGATAGAACCACCAAACCTTCCAGTTCACATTCTTTTTGGGGGGCAATCAAGTAAATTGTGTGATCATGCAATATGATCAACATCTAGCTCTGGTAGAATGGGCCGCAGGGAGGTGCCACTTACGTAATCAGCCTGGTTTTTGAAAGCATAGTAGCTGCAGAGTGACCTGAACTGACCACTGACCAAAGTCTCTGTGTGCTTTGAAGGCACTGGTCCAGAGTCATCCTCTCTACATTTCTCCCCACTGCCTTATGGCTGATTAGCCAGTGGGCTGAATGCCTGCATGGCTGCCTTTGCTCAGTGGGAAAGGAATATGGCCTGTAATACGGAACGCAACAGCTTGAACATTAATACAATTCTGAGGATTTTACAGTTTTTAAAAAAACCGCCCTTCTAATCTCTGCAAGAGATGGAAGAATTGGTCATTATTGCGCGTTTGCTGCACGACCTCCTGCTGGCTGTGCCCTCTCTCGACAGGATTTGCATTTGACCCACAGTAGCTCAGTGTTAAAAGACTGCTGGAAATCACAGCAGCAATTTCCTAACGTTTCCCCTGGGATGCTTGAAAAAGCCAGTACCAACATTTCTCGAGTGCGGCGTATCTGCTTTTTGTCCTGCTGGGCAGAAATAGTTAGCTGGAGTGCTCTTATCAAAGGTAGCATCCTCCAGATCTGCCCTTACACAATACCAAGTCGTGTGGGGGGCTCGTTTCAAGGCAATAATTCTTTTGCACAGTAAGTGTTCACTTGTTACAGATTTGTTGCAGCGGGATCCAGATGTCTGTCCTCAAGTTAGCATTTCTGTTCCTTTTCCATACTGTGTTTTCCCTCTTCTTTTGATCACCCATTTGCCAGCTGACAGAATGAAAGACAGTCGTTTTCATTAAATGCCACATCTGAGCTAGCTTAAAAAAACTTTAAATCAGTGGAACTATTTCACAACTGGTGTAGTTCTTTTATATTTTTGTGCGTGTGTTTCCCTGATCAATGGCTTATTACTTACTTGTTCGGTGGCACTTTAAAAACAAAAGCTATATAGTGATGCTTAAAGAGTCATTAGTTGAAAAATAGTTGCAGTTGGTTTTACATTAAAAAAGGGAGAGGTCCTGTCCTGTCCTGTCCTGTGCTGTGCTGTGCTGTGCTGTGCTGTGGCAGCACGACATGAAACCGAGCAAAGCTTTGGAGCCATTGCAAAAGAACGCTTTCCTGGTTTCGGCTCTGAGAGACACATTGGGTAGAGTCACTAGTATGGCAACAGTTATCACTGGGTTTGGAATGAGGAAAGCATCGCTCCATTGCTGTTGGATTGTAAACAAATAATGACCTTTGCCATCTTAAAGGTAGTTATCATTTAATGTCCTATAAACCTAGCTACCAGTTGAATGAACTGACACTAATTTGTTCCTATATACAGTGGTACCTTGGTTTACGAACTTAATCTGTTCCGGAAGTCTGTTCTTAAAACAAAGCGTTCTTAAAGCAAGGTGTGCTTTCCCATAGCAGCGGGGGACTGGAACACACTCAACAGGAAGCGGAACATGTTCTGCTTCCAAGGCAAAGTTCACAAACCAAAACACCTTCTTCCGTGTTTGCAGTGTTCTTAATCCAAATTGTTCATAAACTAAGCTGTTCTTAAACCAAGGTACCACTTGCTGTTGCCTAGATGTAAGGCTCTGTGCAGCTCAGGACGAAATTACTTGGAAGAGTTAATGCCTTGTATACCCAGTAGATCACTGCAGTCTTGAGGAGAGTTCCCAAAGGTCTCAGATACCTTCTCCATAGAAACCCAGAGCAGGGCTTTCAGTGTGGCTGCCCCTGTTCTCTGGAACAGTTGAGATATGACAGGCACACACTATCTGCACTTTTTGGAAACAGCAACAGGCTTTCCCAGCTGGATAAATGGATCTTTGCCAGGAGCTTCCATTTTGTATTGCTTTAGTTTTGTTTTAAATGTACCTGATTTTTTAAAATGTTTCTAACTGTTTTTATTGTACATTGCCTTGAGACAATTAATAAATGGATGGTGGCGGTAATAGTGATGATATAAACCTGATATCATGTTAACCAAATAGTTATATGTAGAGGATATGCTACCTAGAGGATATAGGTATATCAAGAGGATAGATTCCCCCCCCCCCACACACACAAATTGTTTTACCTATCTGTTTCCTGTTTGCAAAAAGCATACAATATTCGTACTGTATAAGAATCAAGGCTAATAAACAGGCATGGTCTATATTTAACCATGTTTTTTGGCACCACCTAGTGGCTTTCATGTGAAACTACCCGGTTCTCAAGGGAATAGAGGGCATTATTTTAACTGTGGCAAAATGATGTTACTGGGAAATTTCTAAGGAATGAAATGAGAATGAAACAAAGACCCTTCCAAGCTAAAAAATTGTAAAAACTGGTAGCCCAATATGCTGCCGTGGGGTGTCCTGAAAACCACTGAAAAGCCCAGTAAAAGCTGATCTATCTAACTTATTGCTATTTCATTCCAAATATTTTGCATCATTTGGAGAATGTGAAGCTTTAATGTATACATGTCATCTTTCTGATGCTGAGCAAAAATGAATACAAATTTTATCGCCAATGCAAGTGAGTGATTAGCCTTTGAATCATCTGTTGTTCCTTGCTTAAATTCAGCGCGAGTTCAGAAGAAAACAGAAAAAGGAGGGGGATTTTTCATTTTATTGCCTTAAAAGGATCCCAGTGCACCTATATTAAATAGCCAGACACTTTCTCCCGTTACACTATTGTTTTGTAATTGTTGTGCATGAGTCCCTTTCCCTTTTTGTTGTTCTCGTTGTTGCTGTTCATGCTTAACAATTTCATTACTTGTGTAATGAAAAAAATATCCCCGAAAGGATTTTATGGGCTTTGTCCTTATTTCTTTCCAGGGCCTTGTTAAAGGCAAAACAAAAGGAGCTTAGATGCTGCTGGAATGTTAGTGAGCTGCTTTCCCCTCCGTCACTTGCAGGGCTGCGGGTTTTTACTGCTGCTACATTTCAGCGATGGTTTGAAAAACACAAACTTTAAAGGAGCGAGCGAATCTCACTTTGCCATTTAACAGCATTCAAAAGGCTGAGGAGGAAAGACTAGGCTGCTGACTAATGTCACGTGCACTCACTGCAACTTATAACGGTGTGTTTCCAGCACTCCTGGGATAACTGCAGATGTATGGTTGTGACATCACCTCCAGCATGGTGTCCATGTACTAGCATGTCATTGAGCTTTGTTCATGCCTTGCGGGCACAGTTCATTCCCTCTTGGAGGTTTACGTCTGTCACTTTTTTTTAATCCTGCCAGTTTTCCAAGAGCTCAGCCAGACGTACGCGCGCAATCCCCTCCCACCACCGCTTCCTGGCTGCAAAACCCTTGTGAAGTAGGGCTAGTTTGAGAGAGAGTGGTTGGCCCAAGGTGACCCCGTGAGTGTTATGGCTAACCAGAGATTTCCACCCCCATCTACCTCACCCAAGCCCATCACTCTATTAACAGCACCGTGCTGGCTCTCAAAAGCTGCAGAGGTGCCAGGGCTACCTCATCCTAAGCATGATGGAAAGTAGTGCAGGAATGCAAACACACACACACACACACACACGAACGGGACTCGGAGGCCAGCCCCCTGACATCATGCTGAAACTATACCAGGAAAGATGCAGTGATGGGAAGAAGGTCACCTCTTAAAAGCATAATGTTTCTGTAGAAATGTGACAGGGGTAAGACTTGCTGTGCTAGCAAAGGTTGTACCACCCATATACTAGCATGGCATTATAAAACGTGGTGTTAGTTCAGTGTTGCAAACTTCATTGCGACACTGTGGACAAATAATTCGGGCTTGATTTTTAATTGACAGGTCGTTGTGGGTTCTCTTAATTTCCCCTCACAAATTAATGTCACTTCACATTCCTTTAAAATTTCTTACCTGGGTTCTCTGATTTGTTCCTCATTTTCTTCTACCTACTCATAAGTTTATTCTAACCTGGTTCCTCTTATTTCATATTTTCAATTTTAGAATGACAATCTTAAAATGCTCCTTCATTGAGAATAAGATAGCACTCATAAAAATAAAATAGCCCATGTTTGAAGTTGCCACTCTTTGGACTTTTCTGTTTCTGACATCCCATGAGAACAAAATTAATAGGATCAATAAAACAATAGACCAACAAATGTTCATTGCATGACATTTTGCAGAGTTGCACAGAGTTTTTGTTTGGGCTAGATATTCAGCTTTTTAAAAAACAAAAAAGTAGATTTTCTGAGTGAAGGCCCAGGACTAAAAGTCACTTTTCGTTTGCTGTAGATTCAGCCTTTAATGAATGCAGAAAGTCCTTTCAGACTTAATTTAATTACATTAAACACCAGCCTCTCTTCCTGTCCTTCTATCAATATCCTCGTTCCACTTCTGCTCCAAATATTCCACCCCTGGACAATTTAGCGATTTCAACAGTGCATGTAGTTTTGCATGTCTGGGAAAACCTGGTTGGAACTTCTCCTGATACTGAATTGCATGGGTCATATTGCACTTTTGCTTTTCAGATCTTCAGCTTTTAGGAAACACCTTCATGCCAGGAATCCCAGAGCGCTGCAGAAGGTTCTGGAGTATGTTCTAAGGAGCATGGGCACGTCATATGGTCAGACTTGGCCAGGCCTAATTTTGTTGCCTTGTTGTCTTGCGTAAACTCAGTGCATCTTCATGAAGTTGTGCACCACAAGGGAAGGCTGAGAGGAAACTTTGTCTTTCAGGGATGCTTGTCTACCATGATCCCTGATAACCTTCCAGGGTTCTCTAGAACATAGTTGAGAAGCCACTGAAATTCAGGGCAATCAACCTGGATATAAGTTGCCTGCTGCATATCATAGAATCATAGAATCATAGAGTTGGAAGAGACCACAAGGGCCATCAAGTCCAACCCCCTGCCAAGCAGGAAACACCATCAGAGCACTCCTGACATATGGTTGTCAAGCCTCTGCTTAAAGACCTCCAAAGACGGAGACTCCACCACACTCCTTGGCAGCAAATTCCACTGTCGAACAGTTCTTACTGTCAGGAAGTTCTTCCTAATGTTTAGGTGGAATCTTCTTTCTTGTAGTTTGGATCCATTGCTCCGTGTCCGCTTCTCTGGAGCAGCAGAAAACAACCTTTCTCCCTCCTCTATGTGACATCCTTTTATATATTTGAACATGGCTATCATATCACCCCTTAACCTCCTCTTCTCCAGGCTAAACATGCCCAGCTCCCTTAGCCGTTCCTCATAAGGCATCGTTTCCAGGCCTTTGACCATTTTGGTTGCCCTCCTCTGGACACGTTCCAGTTTGTCAGTGTCCTTCTTGAACTGTGGTGCCCAGAACTGGACACAGTACTCCAGGTGAGGTCTGACCAGAGCAGAATACAGTGGCACTATTACTTCCCTTGATCTAGATGCTATACTCCTATTGATGCAGCCCAGTATATCTTCCTCTTTCAGGTAAAATTGACAAGCTATTTATATATTGGTTCTTCTGACATGCCTAGAACAGAGTCTTGGAAGAGTGCCTCCACATGTTTGCTCCTCAAATCTCAGCACAAAGCATTGGCAAGTCACTGACCTGGCATGCAGAAAGTTTAAATGAAGTCCGCTGGCATTCAGTATCTATAAATTAAATGGTGGCGAAAGTGGTGCGTTCTCTAAATGGAGTGAAGGATGGCTTTGACGTGTGCCCATAATTAAAACCTTTTCCTACGATTCTGATAATCCACCTTGGAAGAAAGAACAAAGAAAAATAAAGACAAGGAATCTTCAATCTGGAAGCCTCCGAGGTATTTTTCTGTGGGTGAAGCGAGAGAAAAAAGAAAAAGAAATATACATTTGCAGGTTTCCTAAATCTCAGTCCTAACAAAGAAGAGCCAAGTGATTTAAACTCTTGTTTTGTCCCTGGACCTTTGATAAAATAGGAACGTGGCCAGCTCACCTTCAATGGGGACTGTTTTCAAGCTCTTCCAAAATCATCCATTCAGCATCTGTTCCATGGGTCCCTTAGTTCTTTCCTGCCATGTTTTAGGGAATGAGAGAACTCCCTCCCTGATGTTTCACACCTTATCCTTCTCTCCTCTTTTGAAGACCTTGTGAAATTGGGCAAAGAGCCAGCCTGAGAATGGAAAAGTACCTTTAATACTGGAATAGCTAATGTCTTAAAATTTCCCATGGAACATCATATCCTGTGCTGGGCTTTTTAAAAAAAGTATAGTCCTCATCAACATAATAACCTGAAACTATTTCATTTGAAACCTCCATTTAAAATGGTAGATTTATGCTGTACAGAAACCTTTATTTGCAATAATGCAGATGCAGTCATTTGCAGTAGCTCATTGTACTCAGAAACAAGTGAGCAAATTCATTTGGTATAGCTGCTTCTTTTACTAGCCAAACAGACGGAAAATACATTACCTTGTAATAGAACATGTAATTTTTGTACAGTGAGCAGAAGGTTGCCAGTGGCTTGAATTAATTAATTTTATAATGAATGATTTTAGAGTTCATTTAGAGTTTATGCTGTACTTTTGTACTGTTTTATTGTTGTTAGCCGCCCTGAGCCCGGCTTCGGCTGGGGAGGGCGGGATATAAATAAAATTTATTATTATTAGTCTTACCTGGAATAGGGTAAAAGGTAAAGGGACCCCTGACTGTTAAGTCCAGAAACGACTCTGGGGTTGCGGCGCTCATCTCGCTTTACTGGCCGAGGGAGCTGGCGTTTGTCCGCAGAAAGCTTCCGGGTCACGTGGCCAGCATGACTAAGCCGCTTTTGGTGAACCAGAGTAGCACACGGAAACACCGTTTACCTTCCCGCCGGAGCCGTACCTATTTATCTACTTGCACTTTGACGTGCTTTCGAACTGCTAGGCTGGCAGGAGCAGGGAGTGAGCAACAGGAGCTCACCCCGTGGCGGGGATTCGAACCGCCGACCTTCTGATCAGCAAGCCCTAGGCTCTGTGGCTTAGACCGCAGCGCCACCTGCGACCCTTGGAATAGGGTAGCACCCTCCTTTCATAAGCTACTGTCCCATTTTGTTTAGTTGTGAGAGATACCGTTGCTACTTTAGAAATGCAGTGTTTAAAATGCAGGCCAAATGATTTGAGAACTGATCTGAATTGATGAAAGTGCAAGGTTATAAATCTGGTTCACAGGTGTATGTTACTCATGTGATAACTAGCACTATGCTGGTGGTAGAGTTTCTCTAGCTCTACTGAAAGCCTCAGTGGAGCATCCTTCTGCACTCACCACAGGCTCTCATGGTCCCCCATTGGTTAAATGTAGAATCCTTTTAATAGTCAGTGGAGCTTGTTGGCAGGTGTCTTAGTAATTCCTTAGTACATTCTGAATGGCAATGTCTGAAAAGTTTCTCTGAGCTTAAAAATAGCTAGACATCTGCTGCTTCATTATGTATAATTTAAGGGATTTGCTTTCAGGAAAAGATTTCTTTCTAAGAGTCGGAAATCCAGTGCATGTAGGATACAGTTTATGGAGGGTGTCACTGTCTACCTGAAGGCTGAGCACTTTGTTGGCATCTTAAGGTATGAGAGCATTTTCTCCCCACCTCTCATTCTCCCTTTCTCTTACACATCTAATTGGGCTTGCGGAGAAGTGGGGAGTAGCTATAGTTTCAAAACTGATTTCATTGGAGTAGCACCTGTTTACACCAGGTCTCAATTTAGCATTAACATGCCTGTGGAATACATTGGAAACAACTCGAGACTCTTCAAGAGAACTCTCTGCATTACAAAATTTCCTGTTAGAGGTTTTACTTTAACAAAGTTTCATTGTACCTATCTAGTGGCTTTTTGTGTTTAGCTTCTTTCTTTTTTTTAATGAATCAAACTTCATGAGCTTTGCACTACAGCTTGGAGGAAGGAAGAGAAAGAGCTACTCACAAGAACACTTAAGAACTTTCTTGAGCTAATGAGAATATTATGGTGTGGAACAGTTTCAGCAAGACTTGCCAAAGTCAAATACAAACATCATGCTAGGCAGGGATATACGAAACTCCGGTGAGAAATTCTGCTAGCTTGATTTTAAACTCTTCATCCTCCATTCAGAATCCTTCAGGTGGTTTAACAGATTTTCCTTATATGCAAAATCTGATGGCAATCAAAGAGTGCGTGGAACCCCTTTGGAAATTTTTTATAGTCTTATTGAAACTCTTTGGACTCTCCTTGAAATTCCTCAAATGTGTTTTCCAGAAGAGGACCTTCAGCCTCACTTCAAAATTCACTTTGGCGGTGCAATCCTCAACTTACCCCTGGTGGATGGATGCAAAATGGTATATGCAGTGTAGTGAAATCCACTTCCTACCAACTATGCGTTGGGCAGGGAGAAGGTGATGCATATTTCGATTGAGTCCATTGTCCAAGTATGAGCAAATAACATGGAAGCATTTAGATTTGCAGGGTATAAAAAACAGGTCCCGATGGATGAACAAGGTAAATTGAAACTCTGCATAAATGGAACTCTCTCCTAAGTACAGTTAATGGCTAGCAGCTTAGTCTTACTCCTCTTCATCTGTGCAAATTCTGTTGAAGATATGGAGGCTTGACAGAATGGCTGCTTCAAAGATTATGCTATAAAATGGGGATGATTAATTATGGATGTTGGCTAAGTTAAAATGTTTCCCATACAGGCTTACTTAATATGAACAAGCAGGTAGAGACCGCACAGGGGGTGGGGGGAATTCACATGGCCCCCACGTAGGCTAGAATTGACCTGATGAAACCCACCCATATTTGCACATTGGCCCAGATCTCTAAGCGGAATGGCTCAGTGGCATTATAATAAAACTGTCAGGCATCAGTATCTAATTTACACCAATATTTTTAGATTCTCTGTAGGAAAAATGTGTCTCTCCTTGCTGCTGAAAAATGAGGTGCGATTCTGTAAGGCTTGGCTGAAAAAGAACAGATGCCGACATCTCTAGAGTTAATATTTTTTCCTTAAAAACACATCTGTCATCAGCCTCCACTTAGAAGAGCAGTGAAGCACATATCTAAATAAACATGGCACTTGGCTCCAACACTGAACCTGCTTTTTGCATAGCAGCAGCTATTATTTTGTCATTGTGGGTGGAAGGTATTTGGGGCTGTTAACCAGCGGGCTATGGTTACCATTTGGCCACATTGCTGCTCTTCACTTTTAAAAGTAATTTCGGATTACACCTTCTCATATTGTTTAAAAGATTGGCTGGCACTGCAGGATTAGAATTAGCGTAAAGCTAACTGATAAACTCAGCTAGTTTATACAGCTGAGAACATTGTGGCCTGGAATGTACGCTGAAGAGCAAAAGAGGGAAATTAGTTTATCTTGGGTGAGTGTTCACCATTTTGAGGAAATGAACATCTCCTCCGCTCCAACCTTCTGACCCTTCCTTGAGAGATGTATTTGCTGCACTCACCCACCCACCCCCGTCTCCAGCTGAAGGAAAGAAATAGAAGGTAGGTTTTACAACTTCCATCCCATCCCATAGCTAGCATTTCCCCAGCTCTAAACTACAACAACTCCTGCCAACCTAGAAGTTCGAAAGCACATCAGAGCACAAGTAGATAAATAGGTACTGCTCCGGTGGGAAGGTAAACAGTGTTTTCATGTGCTCCTGTGGTTTGCCAGAAGCGGCTTAGTCATGCTGGCCACATGACCCGGAAGCTGTACGCCGGCTCCCTCGGCCAATAAAGCGAGATGAGCGCTGCAACCCCAGAGTCGGTCACGACTGGACCTAATGGTCAGGGGTCCCATTACCTTTAAACTACAACAAACACATCTGCTGCCCCAAGACGTTGACCATCTCAGAGCAAGGATAACCAAGGGAGGGAAGGAAGAGGGAATGGTAACTTGCAAGAGGGAGAATGGGATCTGCAGGGGTAACAATAAGAGCCACTGCTATAACACAGACATGGCATTTGGATACGGAACTTGAAATTCATTTTTGGAGCTTGGAAATTTTTCCAGAACTGTTGGGCAAAATTCTCAACCTTCATTACTGAGGTGGGCTCTCTGCCATACAGTAGTTATCAGTCAAATCTGTGAGAAGACCTGCCAGATTCCTTTCTGGATGCCTGTTTTTGAAGTGGTCTCAGACTGACAATAGAAGAAAAGAAACTGCTTTGCCACAGTTATTGTGGTGGCAAAAATCTGTATTAGTTGAACTTCTGCTAACCATGCAGCCTGAAAGGGAGTGGAGCCTTGCCTAAGGTGGCAGAATTAGGTGAGCTGGGTGAGGAATGATACTTCATTCCTGGTTTGTGGAAGGGGACCCTGGATGTTCTGCTCTTGTAATTAATTTCTACCTTCCTTTATTCAAATTATTCAAAGCAACTTACAACGCTAAAATAAGAATCTAACATTACAAAAGTAATGCTCTAAAAGCAACTCTGTCAAATTTTGGAAGACAAAACCACAATATAATATGGTGTAGACTTTTTTTTCCTGTAGTGACTCCCCCCACCCCCGCTGGACTCAGGCCTACCTGTGTGCCTACCTGGTACCAAGAAAAGACATTTTTGTTTTCCTGGGTATTTGGGCAGCACCAGTTGCATTTTATGGTTAATCAGTTTTAAACGTGTTTTTGTAATGTTGTTACTGCATTTTTCGCTTGCTAGTAAATTGCTTCAGGATTTTTTAGTGGGAAACAATATGCAAATTCAATAAACCTAATCCTAGTTTCAACTATTGCGTTGGAGATTCTTCACGTTCAAACCTACGACCTCCAGGACAACATAGATACTTTGCTACAGATAAATTAGTTGTGAACTTTTCACTGTGAACTTCAGCAGTCAAAAGTACTACTGTAGACAACTACATGTGAATTCTGTATAAATATTTGTTTCCCTTCCCATGACTCCTCCAAAACACGGTGTTGGCCAATAGGACAGGTTGTTTGATTGCGGTTAAGGTGAGCATTGGCTACGCTGATTGGGGATGATGAAAGCTGGACTACAACACTAGCTACCCTGACATATGAGACCCATAATACATTATGTGTAAATTACACACAGATCATCTGCACATTTGCTATGATATTGGGTGCATAGGAGATTATATAATACATGTGATGCATAATACTGTGTGCAGTTTAAAAAGGTCTGAGAAGACTCTGCAAATATGCTCTAGTTTTGCAAAGTTTCCTGCAGATGTTCTCAAACATTTACTGTGTAAGCGTGTGTACTGCTTAACTAGGTATTATATTTCCAGTCTCCTATGCCTGTGTGTTTCGAAGAACAAGCAGGATTTCCTGTTGGGGCAACCCTTTGATAGCTATGCTGAAGGAAGTGGAATGTGTGAAATCCTGTATATCCGGAGATTGCATCAGCAATAAGTGTGGAATGCAAATAGTCTTTAACAGGAAGTATGTGTGTGTTGCATGTGTCTAGGCACACTGACAACATACTAGAGAAAATGCTTCAGAAAAAATTGTAAGTAGAAGTGCTCCGTAATTAAGTAGCAGGCCGTATAATGACAAAAGAAGAAAAGTATACAAATAAAGGATTTATAATGGGGTGCATGAGGTAGGTGTGGGTGTTTGTCTGGAGTTTAGTTTATAATAGGCTCCAGAGCTACATGTGTTGGGAACTACCATGGATACAGGACTTTCTGATGTTTCTACTGCAGCCACTCAGTTGGCTCAACAGACATGCTGCTTTTCTGTTTAAAATTCCACATGAACAGCAACCATAAAGAGACTCAAACTTTCACAGTCCACTGTGGAGGATGGGTGTACCATGGGGCCAGTCCTAACAATCTACAGTGGTGCCTCGCAAGACGAAATTAATTCGTTCCGCGAGTTTTGTCGTCTTGCGATTTTTTTCGTCTTGCGAAGCACGGTGTCGGGAAAGTTTTGGAAAAGCTTCAAAAATCACCAAAGTCTTTAAAAACCTCAAAAAAGGCTACCACACCGCGTTCTATGAGTTGCTCCTCGAAGTCAAGTCGCAACTGTATTAACGGTGTTAAGAAAAAGGAAACAAACTTGCAAGACGTTTCCGTCTTGCGAAGCAAGCCCATAGGGAAAATCGTCTTGCGAAGCAGCTCAAAAAACAAAAAACCCTTTCGTCTAGCGAGTTTTTTGTCTTGCGAGGCATTCGTCTTGCGAGGTACCACTGTAATCTTGATTTTGGAAAGTGGTTTTCTGCTGTCTGCTTGTTTTCTGTATGTTTGGACATCTCTTGAGATATCACTGCTAAACTTGGCACAAGGGATCCCGGGGGGGGGCACTTTTTGCCAATGCTCGGTTGCCAGTCGCCATTTTGAATCAAGATGGCAGACCAAAAGGCAACATGGGTGTGATTTCACCCATGTTTTGGTATAGCTTCAGCCTTCTCTCCAAATATTGTCGCCAGACTTGGCACAAGGGTTCCTGGGGTAGGGTGGCAGCCTTTGTTGTTGTTTGTGGACTGGGCACAGTTTTAAATCAAGTGGGTGCCCAAAGCATCAGTTTGGCATGTTTCTGCTAATTTTTCGGCATAGGTTTGGCTGCCTTTTGGGATAATGTCACCATTCTTGGCACAGTGGTTCCCAAGGTGGGGGCAGTGGACTTTGTTGCTATTGGGTTGTTGGACACCATTGTGACTCAAGATGGTGGAATGAAACGTGACTTTGGTATGACTGCACCCAGTTTTTGGTTTGATGCATCCAAATTCGCACATTACACTATTCATTCAAAAAACACAATATTCTCAGAACGTCAAAGTAAACTGTAGTATAATTTTAGACAGTTAACTGATTGAGAAGGTGAACATACATACGATGGGAATTTTGTATTACAGTGAGGTGGATTTCTTGGTGCCACTAAGAATAAGTTTGTTCTAATTTAGGGCAAAAGTGCTTAGAAAAGCCAACAGTCTGGCATTAAAAATGCTCTTCTTCATCTAAAAGAAGCCCTGCTTTATTAATGATGAGTGATGGCCAAGGATTTCTAGATGTTGATTTCTAGTAACTTTTCATGGTGAAGTAATATTTCAATGTGCACATTATACAGTGGTGCCCCGCAAGACGAATGCCTCGCAAGACGAAAAACCCGCTAGACGAAAGAGTTTTCCGTTTCGGAGGTGCTTCGCAAGACGAATTTCCCTATGGGCTTGCTTCGCAAGACGAAAACGTCTTGCGAGTCTCGCCCTCCCCCCCCGCTTCCCCCCCCTTTTTCAAAGCCGCTAAGCTGTTAATAGCCTTTTAACAGCTTAGCCGCTAAGCCTTTAATGGTTGCTAAGCCGCTAAATCGCTAATAGCGCTAATCCCCTTAGCCGCTAATGGGCTTGCTTCGCAAGACGAAAAAACCGCTAGACGAAAAGAATCGCGGAACGGATTCTTTTCGTCTTGCGAGGCACCACTGTACTCAGTATTTAACTAAGTCCTTGTGTAAGATAAATACCTTTGCGGGCTGAATTCAAAAGTGGGCAACGTTGGAGCCCAAGATGGGTGGGTGCAAACCTTTTCTCTCTCTTTCTGCCATCTGCTTACCACCACTCCTCCTTGCCATCCACATTAAATTAGGGCAAGGGCTACATGTGGCCCTAAAGTCGCAAGTTGTCCAGCGCTTCCCTAAACCATAGTTGCAACTTACCACAATTTGTCATGTCAGAGGAGGAGACAGGAGCTTATAGTCCTGAGGCTCATTCACATAGCACTGAACTAGGGTTTAGCATTACAGCTCAGTATGACATTTGGCTCTTGAAAACAATTAAATAGAAAGCTTTTGTGTATTTGGTAGTGGAACAGGGTTAGAGGCTATCAAGCATTTTCAATTATTCTTCGTGCCCCTCTTTAATTTAATTCATGAAGGCTCTTCATTAGTAAGCATGAATTTAAGTGTTATGAACAGGAAGTTATTCTCTGCACCCATGGGCAAACAAAACAAAACAAAAACCCCACCTATTTTATATAATTATGCAATTTGTATTGTCTTAACAATTACAAAAAAAGGAAACTAATTATCGGCGTCTTTTTCCACATGCTGAAATGAGCAAGGGCTCATGGGCTCAATTCTGACACCATACCACCATAAGACACTTTGACTATTATTTAAGTAATATCTGAATTGACAAGCCAGAAACCATGGTTTGAAGTCAAGTTTGCATTCCTGTGTTTATGCTAACTATGGATTGGCATGATGCCTGAATCAAGAAACCACAGTTATGGTTGTTCTTCTATGCCTTGAGGCTGTTGCTTCACAGAATGAATTCATGGAGCAAAGTGCAAAGAGGGTGAGTGATTTAAGCACACAAGGAAGTGACAATCATGGGGTCCATGATATAGGTCTTGTTTTGTCCTAAGCCATAGTTTGGTGTGATATCTGGTAAAACTATTAAATTCAATGAATTAAAAGAATAATAGATTATACATTGTGCAAAGTGTTACCAGCGGTGAATGGAATATATTCGATTCCTGTGTTGCAGGTTTAATTGAGCTTCTTTGCTAAGAGGAAATTCTTTGACATCATTACGATGTACTTTGGCTAAAAGCCTGACATGCTGAAGTGTATTTTTGTGATCTCAGGAAGCACAGCCCCTGGAAACTAGAATAGATGACAAACAGCAGCATTGATTTGGCCCGTGGCACCACACACTTCAGCATGTTTGCCGGTTGTTACGAAGGAAGATGGCTGCAATTCAGTGGATTCCTTTTGATCTGAATTACTAGCTGATGGACAGTACAAAAATTCATTGCAGCTGGATGCACCTATAAAAGCTTAATTCCAAAAGAGGAACCAGTCCATAATTACTTGGGGTTCTAATGTCCCAAGAATTTTACATTGCACAGACAAGGAACCTTGTATGAAACCTGGCGGTGTGTCCTGTCACACGATTTTTTCAAATGTTTAACTCTTATATTTATAACACCAAAACTTACAGAACATATTTTAACATTTTGGATGCTGCAATTTCCTATTTTTTAATGTGTCATACATCATCTAGATTTAGCACACCCACACGAAGTTGTGAGTTCCCGCTCCCAAATAAAATAGATGGTATTAGGCTAGCTAGGTACAGTGTAGTTAGTGAGGGTTTCATTTTTTTAACTTAACCATTTCCAGGTACTACAAAAGCATAAATAACATTGCAAGTAATGGATAACACATGGAAAGGAGGATGAATCAAAATAATCTTGGCAAGCCCTGGCGCAAGAGTTTGTCCATTTGATTTCTGCTCTTCCCTTTGTGCCATATTCATGACATGCACACGAGGCTTCAATCCCACCAAAGAGACGCAAAATCACTTTCTATTTCAGTGTGAAAAAGCTCTCAGCTCTACTGTTAAGTTCAAATTCAGTATGCACCAACAAATAACAACATAGTTCCGATTTATAGCTACCGTGGCTGTATAACCGAATGACTAATATGTTTGGATTGGACTGGTGAGGAAAATTTCCTTTTTTTCACCATTTGGTAAATGCTGAGGTATTTGGTTGAAACTGGTCCTCTTTTGGAATTAAACTTTTTATAGGTGCATCCAGTTTGCATCCAGCTTTTTAAGGCTCCTCTTTGAAAACAATTACAAAAGTATTGCTTATTCTCTTGTAACGTTGGGTCACCTTCATTGCCTCAGGATTATTGGGGCAGGAGAAAGATGTTATAAGCAGAAAGGTTTGAAGTTGACATGCTCCTGGCTTTGTCATGTATAATGAGATAAGAATCCAATGTCTTTGTTCAGACCAGGTCTCTCCATGGTTTTAAGTTTGGTAATGAGTTGCAATTCAGCAGCTTCTCTTTCCAGTCTATTTCTGAAATAGAAATAGGATGTGCCCATCCTGCCATTTTTCACCTTCTCACCCCTTGCTTTTTCCTGTAAGACCTATTGCAGTCGTTAAGAGTCGTCAACAGGCTCATCACAGCTATCTGCCAATCACCCATTCCCACCACCCTTCTGAGTAATACCCCTCCCCACCTTCTCACTATATAGAAGGATCTGGCAACTTCTGTTTCAGTGTATCTGAAGAAGTGTGCATGCACACGAAAGCTCATACCAAGAACTAACTTAGTTGGTCTTTAAGGTGCTACTGGAAGGAATTTTTTTTGTTTTGTCTTCTTCAAACCACTGAAGGTGTCTCTCGCTTGACCTACCTGCTCCTTCGGATAACCTCATCACTCATGTATCACGAAAAAACCTTTTGGGCATGCTGCCTGTTTCTAGGCTTCTCCCGTGAGCAATTGGACCATTTTTCAAAAGTTGTAGGTTTAGTTCTCTGATAACCGCACCTGCACATTCTTGAAAAAGAAAAATAGGGGGGGATCTATCTGTTCTCTGAGCTGCCTAAGTGGAAAAAAATCATTTCAGAGTTTCCTGACTGATTCATAATTCAGAGCAGCAGTTTCAGACCGCAATATACTTTGCATCCCTGGATGCTATGCTGAAAGGATTATGAGGGCAGGCCTAAAGCTGTGTGCATTCAGGATGTTTCAGCACCCCCCCTTGGGGCAAGTTGGAGGGGGGAAAAGAAAGGCTGTGTTCTTTTCAGACAGTGCAGTGTCTGAAAATCTTATTAAAGCGTGCGCATGCAGTAAAGATAATGCTTTATTTTGGGTATTGGTATTAACATTAGAATTAAAACGTATCAGTAAACTCATCACACACCACAGCTTCCTCCTCTGGGCTCTAGAGAGGTAGAGCATTTATATTACTTGTCTCTCAAGAGAGTTTAGAGAGAGATCCTGAATGCATGGGGCTGCGGACAACTCATAATTCTTTCATGCCTCTAGGAGCGCAGAGTTTATTGCTGGCTGCTTGTGCTGCTTTAAATTATAAACTATACAGGAAATTTAAATGAGACGATCTGGAGCAAAGATTTCTTTCTTTCTTTCTTTTTAATATGAGTTGATTGCAGTCCTTTGTGGGAGACACAGAACAGGTTTGGCTGCAGCGGAGGTTGCTGCTCCCCATTCATTCATAGCCATCGTCTATTTATTGTCTTCTGAAATGAGAAACAAAAGCCACACCGAAACAGAATACAGTGGACGCTCAGGTTGTGAACATGATCCGTGCGGGAGGCATGTTCACAACCCACAGCGTTCACAACCTGCAGTGGCGCACCTGCGCACGCGCAGGTTGCGATTCAGCGCTTCTGCGCATGTGCAACTGCCGAAACCCGGAAGTATCCCGTTCCGGTACTTCCGGGTTTCAGCGCGTCCGTAACCTGAAAAAACGCAACCTGAAGCGTCTGTAACCCGAGGAATGATTGTATTGTTTAGGCTGATAGCTCTGTTTGGTAGTAGAGACAATCTTTTCTCTGTATGCACAATGCCCAGCAGATGAACTGTGCTCCCTTACCAGGGCCTCTCTGTGCTTATATACATGTTGATAATATTTCATTTAAAGGGCTGGGTTGGCCAAAACAATATTTCTTTCACAGTTTGACCTTCACCCTCTCTATTTTATTCCCAAGACCTTTATTCTACGTTGTACCGTATAACTCCAAGGATAGCTCTTTCTTCTTTTGAAAACAGTCTTTCTCAAAATCCGGCCTCGTGTTCCCTTATTATTTTCTCATCTCCCAGTGCCTGCTTCGTTACTGCTAATGGGGGATTTTTGCCTTCGTTTTTAGCTCTGTGTCTCCCCTCACAGTGGTAGTATTTAGAGCAGCAATTGTCTGGTGTGGAGACACCAGTCGGGCTCTCCTGTCTTTTGGATCCAACTTTCCCTCGGGAGAAGTCACAAGACTATAGAAAGACGGCTTGAAATAAAATGAAGTAACAGTTTCAAACCTGAAACCAAATTTAACTCCTTTTGTAACTCCGTGAAAAAAGAAAAGAAAGATTTTAATGGATAACAAAGGTACATGGAACATCTCTGTTTTCAATTAATAAGAGCAGGTCAGTTACATTCGGTATGAGATGCCGCCAGTGCTTTTTTTTCTTTAAAAAAAAAAGTTTAGGGGTACTCTCATTTTGACTCAAGAAAAGCACCATTTTATAGTTCAAATCAGAGAAAATAAATATGGTAAATGTACAAAAGTAAAAAGATTCACAAAATGTTTAGGGGTATACGTACCCCTGCTTCGCCCCAGAAAAAAAGCACTGGATGCTGCTATCATAGGCGTTGTGAGATTAGAACAGAGAGAAGTGGGGAGAAAGAAGTGGGAATAACGATATTTCATTCTTTTGCATAGTGTATGTGCACAGTTTCTGTATAAGTGTCAGGTGGACTCCTAGCACCCATAACAAACCAAATTCCCCAGGATTATTTGTGCTTCATATGTGCTTCATATGGTGTGGATATTACAATATGCTGAAATGCATTGTATGAGATTTGGCCTATGAAGTGTTTGTATCTTTCCTTCTGGATGTGTTTTCGATACGTTAGCATTGAATTAAAGTGTGTTTAGAGAAGTGTGGCTCAGGCTGCACTGCGTTCTTCAGCTGTGCGTTCTCTAACTGACCCTATTTTCTTTTAGGGTGGCAGGACACAGTGCGTACAGGAAGTGTGCCCCATTCTTTCATGTCCCCAGCATCTCAGTCATACTCCATCCGGACAGTGTTGCCCAAAATGTTTGGGTGAGTGGTTGTTTAAACAGGCATATTGCATGTACTCTGTACGTTTTCTTTCAGACAACTCACAGACACTTGAGGAAGCTTATGCATAGTTATATAGCACAGAAAATTTTTGAAAGAGAACAGTTGCATCAAATAAATGGAATATAGTTAGAAAATTATATCTTTTACAATGGTGTTATTATGCTTATTTTCATTCCCCCACCCCTGTTTTTCTTTATCGGGAATTAGGCCAAATCTTGGCCACTTAAATTTGGTTTTCTATAGATGTCAGATGTACTATTTACTTTGGAGAATAAATGTGATCTTCGGAACTGGATCTGGAAGATTATTATGTACATCTGTTTTTGCTCTCCCCAAATGAGAGCAATGCTGTATGGTATTTTATTTATTTATTAAGACCATCTTAAACCCACCCTTCACCCAATGATCACAGGGTGGGTTAAAATAATATTTAAAAGAGGCAACAACTATCCAATGATTAGAGCAGATAAAACTGTAATACACATGAAAATGTTTTGCAGAAACAGACTAACATTCAGATGCAACATTAGCAAAGTTGTGGTTTGCTTGGTTGTTTTTTTTACAGTCAAGTGGTATATAAATTGTATGAGATAAATAAATAAAACAGTCGTACTTCTGGGTGGGTTGGGGAAGATGTTCCATAATCAGTGTGTCACTACTCAGATGGCGCTGTCCCACCCAGTGTATAGAAATATAGAAATTCTGGAGGTGAGAAAAGAAGGGCTTCCCTTCCAGACTGAAGAATCTGGTGAGGCTGCTGCAGGGAGGCATTTATTCACATCCCTGGCCCCACGTTGTTTAAGGTCAACACTGGCACCTTAAATCAGGGGTCGGCAACCCATGGACCGGATACAGCCCACGAAGACCGTTTTACCGGCCCACGAGCCTCCTGCAAACTGAGCCTCCCGCTTGGCAAGTCCCTCATGCACTGTGCTAAACCAGCACAGTGCGGTGCGGGGACTCACCGAGTGGCACCAGAAATGGTGTCTGTGCACACGCAGATACCAAAAATCGCGTCTGCACATGTCCAGACACCGGAAATCGTGCCTGCGCAGGCGTGATTTCTGGCGTCTGGGCATGCGCAGAAGCGATTTCCGGCATCGCGCTGCGCCAGTCCGGCCCATGGACAGTCTCCGTGGGAGTGATCCAGCCCATGGCCATAAACCTTGCCAACCCCTACCTTAAATTCTGCCTGGAAGCAAATAGGAAGCCAATTAAGAACTTTAAAGATCAGTAAAAGGTAAAGGTAGAGGGACCCCTGACCATTAGGTCCAGTGACCGACTCTGGGGTTGTGGCGCTCATCTCGCTTTATTGGCTGAGGGAGCCGGCGTACAGCTTCTGGGTCATGTGGCCAGCATGACTAAGCCACTTCTGGCGAACCAGAGCAGCGCACGGAAACACCGTTTACCTTCCCGCCGGAGCGGTACCTATTTACCTACTTGCACTTTGATGTGCTTTCGAACTGCTAAGTTGGCAGGAGCAGGGACCGGGCAACGGGAGCTCACCCCGTCGCGGGGATTCGAACCGCTGACCTTCTGATCGGCAAGTCCTAGGCTCTGTGGTTTAACCCACAGTGCCACCCGCGTCCCTAAAGATCAGTATATGATCCCTAATAGCTACTCCAGTGAACATTTTAGTGGCGGCCTTCTGTACTAATGATTATTTCTGGACCATCTTTCAATAAAGCGTCTTGCAGAGAGTACATTACAATAATATAAATAGGAGGCTGCCAGGGTGAGAGTAACTGTGGCTAGGCCACTGTATCCATGAATGACTGCAGCTGGAGAACGATCTGAGGCTAGAAAGATGCAGTCTGTGCCACTGAGGCTCCTGGGATGGAGTTACAAAGTTGGATCAGGGGTTATCCTCAGAGTACAAATGTGTTCACTTATTTAGTTATTTAATTTATTAAACCACAAATGAGCACAAAACCATTATTATAACAGTAACCAATACACAAAACCAACTGGAGGCGACAAATTCTTTCCTTGCGTTCAAAAATGATATATAGAGTGAGGGTTGGGGTCAGTTAAGTAGTTCTGCTAGCAAGAGGCAGAGCAATGGCTCCTGCTAGCGCAACAGGGCTTCCTCCCCTCTCCTCTGCTATGTGACCCCCGCCCCCCCGAACAGCGTGTGGCAAGAGTAAGGAGAGGTTGTTCCATCAGAAAAGCACATATGCTTGCTCTGATAAAACATTTGCTTTAGTGTGATATTGAATTCTTCCCTGAATATGTGAAATCAGCTGGCTGCTGTGCAGACTAGATGATCCATGGGATCCCTTCCAACTCTGTGATTATATCATTATTCCAATAAGGATCTCCACAACTTTCATTGGGTGGGGGGAAAGCATATCAGCTCAGTTGGTTAGGGCATAGTGCTGGTAACACCAAGGTTGCAGGTTTGGTCCCCATATGGGACAGTTGCATATTTGTGCATTATATGGGGTTGTACTAGATGATCCTCAGGGTCTCTTCCAACTCTGCAATTCTATGATTCTATGTGCTAATGGTAATTGTCTTTACATCCTGTGTGCTAGTTAGACTCTTCCAATATTGCAGGAATATTGTACTTCCAGGAAAGTACAGCTAACCCCATTGAGAAAAGGCTGCCTACCCAGTTCCCTGACCCAAGAACTACCACCCCACAGCTCTTCCATCTTGCTGGGATCAGCCTCAGTTTGTTGGCCCTTATCCACTACTGTCCCCATCCAACACCTGCAAGACATCCCTGTGGCTCCAGTGATAATGAGAAATAGAGTCCTTGACATCAGCATATGGCTGATGCCACTCCCCAAACCCAGCAGCAGTGTTCCAGCACTACTCCAGAGGAGCATCTCTTGAACTGGGCCAGGTGTAGCCTACATGGCATCTTCCAGGTGTTGTTGTAATACAGCTCCTATTATCTCTGACTATTGGCAGTGATTTGCTGGGGATGATGAAAGTTGTAGGCCTAGTTGTAGCATCTTCTTAGCTGCTGCTGAACTGGGCGATGCATGTGCTCTAGGTGGCAAAATGGCTTGCTTCTAGATGTACCTGCAGCATAAAAGGGAGATGGAATGATATAACTGGCTTTTGGGAGGATACGACAATGCAAGAGGCTTTGTTAGTGAACAAGCTAGATAACTCATTTATTGTTTCCAGCCTTGCCAGACCAATATAATGTGCTTTCATGCAATGCACGGCAATGCAAAGGATGTGTTGTCCCATATGGGATTTCTGAACATCTTGAACTGATTTTCATAGGACAGTCTTGGCGTTGACTGGGATTTTTCATATCCTGCAAGACTTGGCTGGCATGCCATAAAAGTTGTACTGAATTATCTTCTGGGCTGGTGCACATCATCACTTAGTGATTACTGCTTTCTAACTCAAAACATTACATCAAGGAGATTGTTCTGCAGGATGTACAGAGCCGTTTTTAAAGACGTGTGCTTGTTGTAAGAATTGGCAATATCATTGCAGGTGGGGATTATTCAAACGTCTGTTCGCAGTAGATGAGATTTGTTAAAGACACACTGACTCCAAACCAAAATGTGACAAATATACTATAAACCAGACTCTGACAGGGCAATTGTCTTATACCAAGCACACAGACTCAAGTGCTGAAATATATTAGCTCCAGCATGAATATAAGTGCTGTAATATACATATAAGAACTTTGCACATCCAGGGTTGTTTCCATTCTCTTCAGTGTTGAAGAATGTTCCATGGCACCGAAAATGAGAGGGCCTCTTTTCCCAAGAAGCTCTGAGTGGTCTGTCAAAGCTCCGTGGGATGTGGTGTTGATTCTAAAAGATGTAGTTTTAAGCGAGAGGGTTCCCTAACCTTTTAGTCCATGATAGCATACCTAAAAGTTTAATCAGACGTGAACCCTCAGCTTCTCAGACTAAGCCCCTTCAATTTTTCACGTGAACACCTCAATACAATATTTAGGATGAGTTTTATTCTAGCACCACCATCTTCTCTTCTCTTTGCTTCTCTTCTCATGTGGCCAAGAGAGGACCAACCGGGAGATGCCTGCCTACTCTGGGTTTCATTAGGAGTTGGCTCAGAGAACAGTCTGCAGTCAGGAAAAAGGAAGCACAGAGTTAATGGGATTTGCTGCCACAAGATGTGGTGACTGCCACCAGTTGAGATGGATTTGAAAGTGGATCAGAAAAAATGGAGGATGAAGCTATCAGTGGGCACTAGTCATAATGGCTGGACACTGCCTCCAAATTCGGAGGCAGTGAGCCTCTGGATACGAGTTGCTCGTTAACAACTGTGGAGAAAGACTAATGCCCTCAAGTCCTGCCTCTGGCCTTCCCAGAAACATCTGGTTGGCCACTGAGATGGGCCTTTGGTCTAATCCAACAGGAATCTTCTTCTTCTAGCTCATTGTGGAAGATCCTTTGCACCTTCCTCAGACTTTGCCTCCAGATTCTTAGAAGAGAGGCAAGTGTTCCTGTCCCCAGAGATTTTTCATACTGCAGCCAATTCTCTTTTCCATTCCAATGCAATAGAGCAGATGTGTTTGTGGGCTTGTGTGAGGCAGTAGGATGGGGATGAAATCTGGAAAACAGGTGTGAGGGAGAACAAGTTTTGAGGTGGCAAGCAAATGTGTCTCCTCTCAATTGTTTCCAGATATTACATACATAGTTATATCTAAATCCTCTCCAACACATCTGCTGTGTTGTGATGGTTTTCTTACAAGACAACCTGTAAAGGCTGCTGGCCTGTTGTGTTATGTTAGTACTGCTATCCAAACCCTTAACAATCTTTACAACAACCCCTCCAATAATTAGGTCAGAGTAATCATTCACCGAGGAATTATATGATTTTATTCATAATCCCAATAGAGGGTTGAATCCAGACTTCCCATCACGTGCAGAGTAGACCCACGGGTATAAATGGGGCTTAAGTCATGACCGATTTAAATCCTACTGGTATCAGCGTGTCTGCTTTAAACATGACAAAATCATAGAGTCCAGAGTGAGCTCTTAATTTTGAAATGAAACTTTTGAAAGCAAAAAATACTTATTGGTACAGTATAGTTGTGCATGCTAATCATCTCTAGAAAGCCCAGCCATTTAAAAGTTTATTTCCAGGTAGTTTGTTAGCATGGGTGTAACTGAACCCTTGGGGAAGCTGTAGTCACTTTGCCTTCTTTCCTCAAGCTGTAAAATGGGGATAAATCTACATTACAATGTTGTCTGTATCTGTCTGTACTTCAGTCCTGAAATGGCAGTACTTGTCAAAAATGGTGACAAGTATGAGGGCAATCAGATATGAGGGACTCGAGGGTTGTCTTGTATGACCTTAGAGTTTTACATCTTCGTGAAACAAAACAAAATTCTTAGTAAAGAGCATAGAAGCACATTTTAAAGTTAGGTCAAGCCATAAAACATGGGCTTTGTGTGTATAAAACCCAGGTCCAGTTCTTGGCTTCTCCTAAACTAAGGCAACTCCACTGTTGCAATACATTTTTTGTTTTTATGGGATATTAATCGTACATTTGTAGAAATCGTTTTATTGCATTTAGTGTTTGTAGAGATGTTTTTAATTGTTTTTAGAACTTGTGGGGGGGGGGTTGTACTTTATCTAATTTTTTATCTTCTTGTACACTGCTTCCTTTGGTTGCAGGCTGTGAAGCAGTCCATAAATGTGTTAGTTGGTCAATTAGTTAATTAAAGTGAGACCTGCAGCTAAATGTTGCAGTGTGTAGTGTTCCTGTCCTAGATATTCCATTCCACTAACCCTCCCTTCTGGTTTCCCATATTCATCTTCAAAAGTCAGTTTGGGTTCCCCACATTAGCTGTCCCCCCCCAAAAAAAATATAAATAAATTGTGGTTCTTTAAACCTTGGGGTTTCACCAAGCTTATTGATGTCTCTTTCTTGTGGGCGGTGCCATTTTGGCCACATGAGGACTGGTACCCAGATAATTGAGTTTACTATTATTTTTCAAATAGATCTCTGGCAGCAGGGCTAGGGAAACCCTCTACCTGACCCTCAGAAGTGCCAGTGGCCATGGGCTAGATGGATCAATAGTCTTATGTGATTATCATTTATCCATACATTTATTTATTTATTTAAACTTTTTAGTCCCTTGTCACCCGAAGGTCTCCAAGTGACCCAGCAAAGAAAAATATACAGTACATAATACCATAGGGAAGAAGAGGGGGAATCATCTAATACATTAATATTTGATATAACATCCATGGAAAAATACATACTAGCCATGTAAATAGTAGTGAACAATATTAACAATACTCAGATAATAAACAGAGCAATACTCTGACCTGCTAATTAGCAAATGTACAAAAATTCAGTTCCCTCTATTCCAAAAATCATTCACATCGAATCAACAATTTTCCTCATTGAACCTAGAAGTCTAGTGTCAAGGCAAGCTGTTACAAATAAGTAGTTTAGAATCCCTCCACTCCACAAGTTTTATAGAGATTTGCCAACGTCGTTTTATAGTCCCCTGTCTTTGCCGCAGGTAATCAGTAGTTTCTTCAAAACAGTATAAAAAAGGATAAAAAACAAATCCTGTATAAATGGATTAAAACAGAACAACCCAGTCAATAATAGTTTGCAGATGAGCCATAGCTATCTTTGTTGACGATGCAGCAGCTCCCTTTAAATCACATTCTTTTCCCTGTTGTTTGTATTTCCCAGGGCAGAGGAAAGTGTTTGATCTCCCATTTGGAAGCTGCCTCTTCCACAGCGATGTTTATGACAACGGAGCCTCTTTTGCATACGACAATTGTACTAAGTGTACCTGCAGGGTGAGTAGGTAGTAAACCCTTCTTCATGTCATTTTCATGGTACAGCAGTGATACCTTTATAGTTTGGGGGCTACAGTGCTTGCTCCCGTTGACTTTCAGATGCATCTCTTAGTAAAGTAACACCATCTGAGGCCCTCCTTCTTGTGTCTCGTCCGTGTGAGGCCCGGAAGGTGGCAACAGGAGAACGGGCTCCCCATTTGTGCAATGCTCTTCCCAAGGAGACTCACCTGGTGCCTTTGTTATATATCTTTAGGCACCAGGCAAAAGCATCCCTCTTCTCCCAGGTCTTTGTCTAATTGAACCATTTATGGTCTTTTAAGCTGGGGGTGGGGTACTGTTTTTGTTTGTTACTATGCGTCAGGGAACTGCCATTGGTTCAGGAGGGAGAGGGGAAAAGCTGGATGGATTACAGAGAGCCCCGAAAGATTTTGGGAAGCAGCTCCTCCTCAGCGGAGGAGAGTAACCACACCTCCAGTGGAGAGGAGCTTCAGGGCTCGGAGGAGGCGAGGCATTGCCAGGACACCTTGCCTGGGCAAAGCAGGGAGGAGAGAGGTCCTCCGTTACCCACGCCCTCCTTGCGCAGTAAGCTTCCACGCCGAGAGGGGAGGCGCAGACTGGGCGTCAAGAAACTACTCTGCTGGGGAAGGTTTAAGGACCGCCCACTCACGGATTCTGTCAGTGAATGAGCCAGCCACGGGAGAGTGGCGCTCTGGACAGATAAAGTTTATTTTGGCATCAAAAGCAAGACTTCACAGCCAAGGAGGGAGGCATTTGCCTGCTTGCTCTCGAGCCACCCCTTGGAACCCTAACACTATGTTATGTATTTTTGTGTTCTTATGTAAATCACTCTGTGATCCTTGGATGAAGGGTGGTATAGAAATTGTGTTTGTGTGTGTGTGTGTGTGTGTGTGCGCGCGCGCGCGCACCCTTGTGCAAATTAATTGAAATAAATAATGTAGTTTATTGTACAAAACTCACATATACATACATTAGTAGCGGATATGACCTCCGCTATTTTTAAGCAGCATTTGAACACGGTTTGGCATGGAGTCTACTAGTTTCGAACAGTCACTGTTGATTTTCGGATCCCTGTACCACACTTGAATCAGCGCCTGAATGAGCTTCTCCATAGTCGTACAGTCTACAGCACAGAGGCGACTTTTGCAAATACATTGGTACCACTGGTTACAAACGCTTCTGGTTACGAATGCTTCAGGTTACAAGCTCCACTAACCTGGAAGTAGCTGCTCCGGGATGCAAACTTTGCCCCAGGATGCGAATGGAAATTGTGTGCTGGAGGGGCGCGTGCAGCAGAATGCCCCATTAGCAAAAGCGCGTCTCAGGATAAGAACGGTTGGAGCTTAAGAACGCACCTCTGGAACGAATTAAGTTCATCACCAGAGGTACCACTGTAGCCCACAAATTCTCAATGGGATTTACATCTGGGGAATTCCCTGGCCAATCAAGTACCTATATTTGCTGCTCTGTCATGAATTTCTTCACCACTTTCAATGTGTGACAGGGGGCTATGTCCTGCTGCAATATCCCAGTACCATCAGGACACCTCTTTTCCAGCTCTGGAGAGCCAGTGTGGTGTAGTGGTTAAGAGCGGTAGTCTCATAATCTGGGGAACCGGGTTCGCGTCTCCGCTCCTCCACATGCAGCTGCTGGGTGACCTTGGGCCAGTCACGCTTCTTTGAAGTCTCTCAGCCCCACTCACCTCACAGAGTGTTTGTTGTGGGGGAGGAAGGGAAAGGAGAATGTTAGCCGCTTTGAGACTCCTTAAAGGGAGTGAAAGGCGGGCTATCAAATCCAAACTCTTCTTCTTCTTCTTCTTATTGTGTTACAGTAGCTTCCATTGTCTCCATAAGCGGCATCAGTTTAGCAACCACTTCATGTATCCAGTAGTCACTAATTGAGGAGGGAATGTTATCCTCTTCATCCTCTTATCTGCAACCTCTCTCCCTCCCTTCCTCTTTCCATGTAGGATTCCACTGTGGTGTGTAAGAAGAAATGCTCACCTCCTGGAGATTGCATTAAAGGCAAAGAGCAGTGCTGCAAGGAGTGTGTCTCGTACATGTCCCCAGAGAAAACGAAAGTGTGCAAGTTTGGCAACAAGATCTTCCGGGTAAATGCCCTTTTTTGAAAAAGAAACTGCCCCCCACGCGGGTGTCATTGCAACACTTGAGTAATCATCAGGTTGCAATGAATCCAGAGCAGTGGTTTTATCTTTTAGTAGTGCAGAGAGGCTCCCACACAAGGAATTAAAATAAAACAGAAAAAAGATTAGCTTTCTGCAGTCTGGTAAACTGACTCCTTTCTGCCTAGGCAGACAGCAGTGCTGCTTCCCTGTGCTATAAAATGCATTATAATGATGTGATTCAGTTTCCTTAGCACATCCCAATAGCTATAGTAAAGGTACCGCATTTTTCGCTCTATAAGACGCACCAGACCACAAGACGCACCCAGTTTTTGGAGGAGGAAAACAAGAAAAAATATATTCTGAATTTCAGAAGCCAGAACAGCAAGAGGGATCGCTGCGCAGTGAAAGCAGCAATCCCTCTTGCTGTTCCGGCTTCTGGGATAGCTGCGCAGCCTGCATTCGCTCCATAAGACGGACACACATTTCCCCTTACTTTTTAGGAGGGAAAAAGTGAGTCTTATAGAGCAAAAAATACAGTATTTCTCTGTGGCCTGTAGAGAGCATGGCTGAATAGACAAAGCCAAAATGGAACCTCTTCTCCCACCCGCAGGTGAGCCAATAGGAGCTGAATTCACCTTTCTGGATTTACACCGCTATAGATACAGACAGTGCTTCATGAGTTGGGAAGGCATGCGGTATTAATCTACTCCTGCCCTCCTTCTACCCAGGGTCATTGGGGATTCCCTCCCAAAACACTTCCCATAATATTGGGTGCCTGCTTGTTTTTTTCAAGCCATGCAGAATTTCTCTCTCCCCCCCCCCCCCCCTCTGTTGGAACTGATTTCTGACACTGTGTCGACCATCTGTGTGTTGAGAGATCCAGGGATCAGATGAAAAGTTAAATCCCTTATGCACATAGTATTTACTCAGCCAATGCTGCTTTTCATTAATTTGCATCCCCCCCCCCACACACACATTGCACAAAGCTGGACTGTACTTAGGTCCTGGAAACCCAGTTTACAGTCAATTGAAAGGAACTACTCTTCATTCACTCAGTTGGTGCTTACACACAGAAAAACCATTGTGCCACCAGCCAATTGTCTCTTTCTTTACTTACATGCATTCTCTCTTACACACACACACACACACACACACACACACACACGAACACACGACTCCTTATGATTATCATATTGACTTGTACTCAAAGGAGCATACAGAGGATTGACCTTTTTCTGTAAACCCAAGTGCCCAAGCCATACACTGCTTTTGAAACACACCTCAGTTTCAGAATAGGCATTTGAAGTCTGGGGTTTGGTAGGACTGCTGTTCCAGAAACTCATGTCTAAAAACCACTTCCAGGTGCAGAAAATTCTGATCTTGGGATCCAGACTAGTATTCCACAGAACAAAATATCAGAATTATAACAGCAGACAATGACTGTCCAGCCTCTTACAGTGGCATAGTCAATGTGTACAATCATTCTTATTTTCTAAGGCTGTATTCACTTTCTAGGGAGAGAGGCCCATGGAGCATAATAAGACTTATTTCTAAGTAAATATGTATAGGGTTGAACTATTATACAGTTAGTTGTCTCTGTTTCTTGTAGTTCCATAGACATTGTGTTTTGTGGAAAATAGCCTTTATTTTGTTTTTCCTTTAATACATTCTTTGGTCTGTTGAGATCTGTTAATATTTTTTTTCCCCATATGTCCACTACTTCTTGGTTTATTGCCTCAGTTTTGAAAACTGGGGTTATAAACTGAGCAATCTGAGGGGGATCATTTTAAAGCCAAGAAAGGCACCGTAAAGTTCAGAAAAGTGTAAAATCCGATTATTTTCTGATCCACACGTTAGTCTAAAGAGTGCAGATCAGGTCAGCTCACATCAGAATTCACATAAATTGAATTCCTCAAGTGTCTCTCTTCTTCATATTATTAAAATATTATGTAGAGTAGCAGAGGGAGAAAAATGACTCATGGGAAATAGTTGACTGGGAAATGGTCTTCTGAAAACCACAAATAAAGTGAATGAGTACTTTGCAAGAGAATTTGTGAAATCCCAGAGGACTGTGCCCTGTGTCAGGTACTCGGTCATTATCTTGAGACAGATTACCCACAGTGCACCCTGCTCTCACCTGTGGCTCATAGAGGCTGTCAGCATTTGATAATAAATAAATAAATGGGTTCCTCACATTTTTATTGTGTTCTGCATCACACTGATCCACAGCACACATCTTTTCTCTCTGTTACTATCTGCCCCACCTTCATTTCCTTCCAATAAATCGAAGGCTTCTGTAAATTGGATAGAAAAGGAAGAGTGGCTGGACCTCTGATGGGTAAAATAATGCTTTAAGAACTGCATTTGGCCCAAGCAGTCCATAAGGAAGGAAGCCAGGGCATTTCTGAAGCAGCACTTGGGAGTCACAGAGCTCTGTACCTGCTAGAATTCTTGGGTAATTTTTGTTCTCTATCTGTTATAAGCATTTTCAGATGTTTAGTGGATCAGATGTCTGCCTTTGCACTGTAAGTAATCCAAATCTGAGTTCAGTATTAAGTACATTCCTGGGCTGAAGGAGAACGATGCCACATCTGGGAATAAATTTCCAGTGTCCTGACATCTTTATCAAATACTTTCACGCGCGGTAACTTAAACATGCCAATCACAGTGGCTATGTTGAATCAAATTTTTATAATTATGTCATCCCAAATGAGATGTTCATGATACTGTGTGATCACAACTCGAATGTTTTTCAGGAGAAAAGGCAACTAATCAGGATGTTGCTAGAAAATTCTGACACGTCTTCATTAAGCGTACAGTAAAGCTCCTCTATCTGGAAGGATCAGAGTGAAAAACCATCCCTGATGAGCTTCCATCCTTAATCCAACTGGGTGGAGATGGACATCTCAGAAGTGATTTAGACTAAACAATGACATAACTCCCCAACAGGGAGAGTGTTGCTTTTTCCTTGTATAACAGGATGATGCATTACTGGAACTGCTTCCTTCTGCTGCCCCAGCTGATGGCTGTATCATGTTCTCACTCCTGCAGGATGGAGAGATGTGGTCCTCCGTTAACTGCACCATCTGTGCTTGTGTGAAAGGCAAGACTGAGTGTCGCAAGAAGCAGTGCATTCCAGTCAGCAGCTGCCCTCATGTGAGTGTGTGTCCTTTTCCTCCTGTTTATAAATTGATAGAGCTTTTCAGTAGAAACTTTGGCAGGCTTGGTTTACGCAGACTTGGGAAAAGGAGAACCAGAATGAGACTCCAAGTCCTGGGGCAGAGTGAAATATTCAGGACAGGACAGCACGTTTCCCCCTGTTTCTTCTGCTCTGCCCCAGACATTTCTTTCTGATTCAGTGACTTCTAATCCCAGTTTTACATCAACTAGTGCTCTTTCCTTTCATGCTCAGTATATATATAGATCTCTCGTTTTACTTGCCTTCATTGGGTGTCTTGTGCCATAGGCATGGTGATTTGCTTAATGAGTATCTGTTTAAAATGTTTGGAGCTGGCTAAATTTACTTACTTGGAAGTATGCCTTAGTATTTCAGTGGAATTTGCTGGCATGCAAGTGTGCTAAGGATTTCAGTGTACGTTGCTAAGCTGCTCCTACAGGTGGGTGTAGGTAAATAAAGTGGTAAATACATTTGCATAGTCTTTATATAGGGTTAGTAGACAAATTTGGCGTTGCTGTTGACTGTCCCACAAACTGATGTCCTCAGCTTTGCATTCATCTGTGTTTGCAAGGAGAAAGTAGCACATTGGGAGCCAGTGTGGTGTAGTGGTTAAGAGCGGTAGACTCGTAATCTGGTGAACCGGGTTCGATTCCCCGCTCCTCCACATGCAGCTGCTGGGTGACCTTGGGCTAGTCACACTTCTCTGAAGTCTCTCAGCCTCACTCACCTCACAGAGTGTTTGTTGTGGGGGAGGAAGGGAAAGGAGAATGTTAGCCGTTTTGAGACTCCTTCGGGTAGTGATAAAGCGGGATTTCAAATCCAAACTCTTCTTCTTCATTTGCCCACAGTTGTGTGGCAAATGCTGATACTGTATAAAATATCATTAGAAGACTTCCACAAACAAAAACACAAAAACGTAATTCAGTGCTGCCTGCAATTGCTTCCTTCTGTTAAAGAGATTTCTTGAGAGATTTTAGAGAGTTTTAGAGATCCCAGAGCTGCAGCAACTATCTGCAGATGTGTACGTGTGAGTTTCAGGATACCTCTACTCTGTGAAGATGAGCAAGTGTGAGCCTAAGCACATTCGTACATCAAGAATGTGGTACTTAACTATGGTCTTGCCATGTAGATGTTACTGAAGCAGAGTAATGAAATCCTGCTAGATTAGAATCACTTCAGAAACATCTCAAAAGCACCTTATCTGGCACCCCTCCCATAAGGAATTACAAAAGGGAAAGTATATTACTTTGTACCTCTAACACTCTTGGGAACTCTGTTATACTTCAGTGTCCACGGTTATCTGCTTGTGTCTCATGTATCTTATTCTCTGCTCAAGAAAGCGAGGCGTGGTCTTACAAAAACTAATGGATAGGCTGTTTCACAGTATTTTCAGAGAGAGTTCTTTAGAGCCATGAATCATAAAAGCATCATGTCATCAGCCATAATGGACTTCATCATCTGAAGTAGCCTCATATTACTTCCCAACAAAAAAAAAATCACTTCCTGTTGATTTTGAGTTAAGGCTGATTAAGTAATCTAATACTAATCTTTATGTTTTGAGAGATGCGGGTTGAAGCTATAACATTACATTTGAATGCATTTCATGAATGGGGAAAAAATGAAAACGAGAGCCTAATTTTATGCAGAATCAGTTGGCACTGTGGTTCATAATGAATGTGTTACTAGTAATTTCACAATGCACACCCCAGTGATAATGTTCATTGTACAAGGCAGTTTGGGACACTGTGTTTTGCTGCCATGCTACCCTGGTCCTGTCGATTCACCAGAATTGTTAAAATTAAGTTGTTATTATTATTACCGTATTTTTCGCCCTATAGGACGCACTTTTTCCCCTCCAAAAATGAAGGGGAAATCTGTGTGCGTCCTATGGGGCGAATGCAGGCTTTCGCTGAAGCCTGGAGAGCGAGAGGGGCGGTGCGCACCGACCCCTCTCGCTCTCCAGGCTTCAGGAAGCTATCAGCAAGCCTGGGGAGACCGCGGGAGTTCCCGCAGGGCTCCCCACGCTGCGGACAGCAGCTTGCCGCCTGGCGCGCGAGGCGCCCTGAAGCAGAGCGCCCCTCGTGCCGGGGAGACATCCACAGCGTGGGGAGCCCTGCGGGAACTCCTGCGGTCTCCCCAGGCTTGCTGATAGCTTCCTGAAAATGATGATAGCTCCATTAACTTTGCTGCGAGTTTTCTTTAAAAGTGTTGAGAAACAACACATGTCTGTTAATACGTCTCCTAATTTAGGTACAACATGTAATTTTTCTGAGTACCCCATCCCCTTTTTCCTGGATTAATAATGACTCAATTCCAAATTAGAGCAAGTAGGCCTTCTGTATCCCGATGATGGTTGTGGAGAAGGGCCTTGGTAGAGTGGCAGAGCACACGCCTTGCATGTAGACAGTTTCAAGCTCAATACCTGGAATCTCCCATTAGAAATGGAACATCCTCTGTCTGAAACCCAGAGACCTGCTGCCATTCTGTGTAAGAAATACTCACACAGGATTAATATTGGTGTTTATCGGCTTAAGGAGACTATCAGAAGAGATCATAAAGAAAAAAGAGAAAATATATGAACAAGATGTGATGTGGAAACAGCAATATAAGACTGGATAGAATTATGAACTCTGTTTGGACTGATTTGGTCTGATTTGGACATTAATGCAGTAGCAAAAAGATGATCAGACTCCCCCTTCGGATCTTGAAATATGGGTCCCCCCAATTTAAAATTCGGCTTTGTAATTCGGAATTTATGTGATGTGATTTAATTTGATTTGATTGGCCGGTTAATAAAAATTATTAAAAAAAGAAAAAAGAAATACTCACACATTGTAAGGCAGCTTCCAATGTTCATTGGGCCATTGGATGCACTGGTGTCCAGAGGACTTTGAGCCCGTTGTCTGTATAGGGGCCCAACTCTGCTCTGTGCTATTTTAGTAGCCAGGGTCAGGGGTCATCCAGTGTACATGCCAGAAAGGGGGAGTGTGCAAGGAGCACTTGGAAACTCCCACACTTGTGCAAGATGAACAGAAGTCTCCCCAGGCCTAGACTGCTGTGCTTCTTCCTTTTTGGACTCTGTGGGGAAGGCATGACCCATGTTAGGAGAGGTACAGCAAAAGTGGAAGTCCCTAGGGTTATGGGCCCAGTAATTTGATATCTGAATGACCTGCTAGAAGGCTGAGCCATTTCAGCCTCTTTCTGGACCCACTTTGGATAACCAGGCTGGTAGCCAGATGTCTGATACGGACCTGAAAACAGGTCACCAAAATCCTATAAATCGTCCTTTGCATTCAGCGGCAACTCAAGGCTTAGTTTGTGTTGTATGACAATCTTTGGAGAGATTTATTCTGTGGATACATTTTGAGCCTACGAATTTGGGCTTCGGATTTACTCTGGGGCCTGTGTCCCATGCCTAATGTGGACAGTATTGAATTTTTTCGTACACATCTGCTATTCTTACAAACAGAAAGAAAAGTTGCTGGTCGTACTCCAGTGCCAAATGAGGTACAAAACAACAGCAGCTGCTGCTGTTGCACAATGGAACACCACCACCACCAAGAAAGAAAGAAAGAAAGAAACCCTAATTAGTTCTGTCTTTTCAAAAGAATACGAAAAATAAAAGGATAGCGCTTGATATAAAACTGAGACTCTCATAAAACGAGGGGAAGAATAAAATATCCTACAAAATTCACAGATTCTCAAATGTGGTCTGCTTATAAATATTCATGGGCAAAATTGGAATTGCATCTCACAGGCCGCTCCTAAGGGAGCCTTCAGTGCTAACGAACTCTAGCAGCACATGTTAGTAATAATGGGCTTCCTTATTCGACAAGACAAAAACAGACTCCTGTGCCAGCATGGTGGCTCAGGTAACCAGCCATAGCAGGTTGGCTGGCATACCCTAATTTTGCTTGAATTCCTTCCACTTGCAGTTTCCTTGATGGCTGCAGCCCTTTTATGAAAACACTGAGGTAAGACTATCCAGTGCAACGGAGAGGCATTTTTTCAGCTACGTACCTCCCAGCCGTGCTAGTCTAGTTTGCCCAGTTAAAACCTTCCCCTGCGGATACGGTGATTGGAGGGGGGGAGTGCGTTGTAGCACCCCCGTTAAAAGGACATGAAGGTGATTTATTACAACAGGTGCTTTATACTGAAGGAAGCAACTCTGCAAAATGACAGCACCTTGGCTGCTTTTCTTGGGCACCAGATTATGAGTTGGTGTCAACATTATGTAGCCCTCCTTATATTCCTACTTTTATAATAGCTTTCCCATCGTCTGCTTTTCCTTCAGGGTGGTGCCTCCACAACAAACTTGCGGAGTAGGTTGGGCTGAGAGAGCGGATGACTTAAGATCCAAGGTCACCAGACTTTATGGTTGAGTTGTGATAAGGCCAGCCCTCTAGCTGCTATATCACAGTGGCTTTGAAGGCAGGTTTTTAACACAAAGGGTTTCAAAACCAAGGCTCAGCCCTGGAAAATAAATAACATGGTAATGTAGAAGGATGTGCTTATGAGCAGGTGCAGAATGTATTACATCTTTACAACTCAGCACACTAGTGGTGATTACAGTGATGTGCTGTGTGCTAAGCTGGTCATCTTACAAGTGAAGAGGAGAATTTGCCAGTACAGTGGTGCCTCGCAAGACGAAATTAATCCGTTCCGCGAGTCTCTTCGTTTTGCGGTTTTTTTTTGCCTTGCGAAGCACGGCTATTAGAGGCTTAGCGGCTATTAACGGCTTAGCGGCTATTAACGGCTTAGCGGCTTTAAGAAAAAGGAAACAAACTTGCAAGAACTCGCAAGACGTTTCGTCTTGCGAAGCAAGCCCATAGGGAAATTCGTCTTGCGGAACGACTCAAAAAAACGGAAAACCCTTTCGTCTAGCAGGTTTTTCGTCTTGCAAGGCATTCGTCTTGCGGGGCACCACTGTATTTGATTAGAAATCCAGGGAGGGAGGTGGATAATAAAAATATTCTGCACCGCTTAGAAGAACAACACAAGGATGGCCAAGGGGTAATGTGCTTAGGTGCAAAGGTAAGGCTTCCGGTCAGAGATCAGCCTGGCATATCTTAGTGCTGTATTTGACCTTTACCAGCTTTTGCTACTTGGGACCTTGATGCTTGAAGGATAGTCTCTTCCCACACCTGTTCCTTGAGGTCAGCATCCGAGGCCCTTTCTGCAAGTGCCTCTGCCAAATCAGGCATCATGGCGGAGGACTGTGTGGGAAAGGCCCCCTCAGTGAGGTCCGCCTGCTGCCAATTGTAATCATGTCTTTTCAGCACCAGGCAAATATTTCTCTGTTCCTCCAGGCTTTTTAATTTAAGTGGTGGTTTAGGGCAGTTTTAGCTCTGTGAATTTTTATTGCTCTGCTTTGTGTTTTTAATTGATTTAATACCAAAGGGATATGTTCCTCTACTCTCTGTTTTAAAAGTGGTCTTTTTGATACTATAATTATGTTTTATTTGATACATTTTATAGTAGTTTTATTGTAATTGGGTTTTTTATTTAAAACAAGGTTCTTTTCCATCTTGTATGCTATCCACAAAACTTCTGTTATAGGGCAGCCCATCTAAAGTGTGTGTGTGTAAAGAAATTGTCCCATCTAAGGAAATTGGGAGTCACTGGAACATAGCTGCATTTCTAGGTCCAATTCCTAACATCTCCAGTTGACAGGATCAGACAGTAGCTACAAAGAGAGAAATATTTCTTTCTTTCTTTCTTTCTTTCTTTCTTTCTTTCTCTCTCTCTCTCTCTCTCTCTCTCTCTCTCTCTCTCTCTCTCTCTCTGCTGCAGATGCCTCCTTCATGTGCCACATAAACCCTAGTTAATGGCTAACCCTGGTGTCCTTCTGGATTGCTTCATTCCTTCCCACTTGTGCGTGGAGAAAAGAGATCATGCTCTCTGGCTTAGTATTATGCCCAAATCAAGGGTTCTGTTTTGTGTAAAGGTAAAGGGACCCCTGACCATTAGGTCCAGTCGTGGCCGACTCTGGGGTTGCGGCGCTCATCTCGCTTTATTGGTCAAGGGAGCCGGCATACAGCTTCCGGGTCATGTGGCCAGCATGACTAAGCCACTTCTGGCGAACCAGAGCAGCGCACGGAAATGTCATTTATCTTCCCGCTGGAGCAGTACAGTGGCGCCCCGCAAAACGAATGCCTCGCAAGACGGAAAACCCGCTAGACGAAAGGGTTTTCCATTTGCGATGCGCTTCGCAAGACGAATTTCCCTATGGGCTTGCTTCGCAAGACGAAAACATCTTGCGAGTCTCGCCATTTCCCCCCCCGCTCCCCCCCCTTTTCAAAGCCGCTAAGCCACTAATACCCTTTTAGCAGCTTAGCCGCTAATCCTTTAATAGCCGCTAAGCCGCTAAATCGCTAATAGCGCTAATCCTTTTAGCCGCTAATGGGGTTGCTTCGCAAGACGAAAAAACCGCTAGACGAAGAGAATCGCGGAACGGATTCTTTTCGTCTTGCGAGGCACCACTGTACCTATTTATCTACTTGCACTTTGATGTGCTTTTGAACTGCTAGGTTGGCAGGAGTAGGGACCGAGCAATGGGAGCTCACCCCATCGCAGGGATTCGAACCACCTACCTTCTGATCAGCAAGTCCTAGGCTCTGTGGTTTGTATAGTTCTCAGCAAACCACAATATATAGCCAGTGGTTGTTCTTGACTTACTGATGATGACTTGTTGGAGCAAAACAAATTGCAACCTCCGGTTTGCACAGCCATCAAGCCACCAAAGGTTGACTTCTTAATTAGACTCATAGGCTGGGATCCGAAGATCAGCACAACTGCCGGTAGTTCCATGCACCCAGAGAGGCTTTGGCCTTTTGGTGCTTAAGCCACATGGTGAATCACTTGTAAAACCAAGGTAGTTTTGAGAAGCCTTTTTAGGTATGGCATAAGGAGCATGCTTTATGAAGAGAAAAAGTCAAAAATCCCACTGGACCTGCCCAAGCCCCTGGAGATACACAAAGGAGCGCTTTGAATCTTCTCCGTTCAAGCTAATTCCAATGAAATTAATTAAGCTACTTTTTTAATAAAGATTTTTACTGGAGCTTAAAAAACAAAAAACCACCACACCACATGTGTGGGGTTTTTTTTAATTTTAGCCGCTGCTACTCCTGCCAGAAGTTGTTACAAAGGTCTGGCCTCTTCAGCATATCAAATAAAGAACTGAGCCTTGTCTTTATTCAAAACGCAGGAATAATTTACAGATTCAGATGAGATTAAAATGGCATTTGACTCTCCACTAAGCCAGGAGTACAGGAAAACGTCTTCTACCCTCAAAACATACACCGAAACTGCAAGCAAACTACCTTGCCCAGAATTCTTTGAGGGGGGAAAATGTGCTTCAGATTTGCTTTAAAGGTATAGTGTGTTCACAGCCTCTGGTGATGGAGTTAGGTTCTTTCCCCCCCTTTCTGGATTAGACTCTAAAACATCAGTTTTTAAAAGACATTATAGGCAAATTGGATCCAGGAAGTGACTTAGCTTCAATTAAGGTGGTCAAGTTCCATCTGTTTCACTATAAGCACTGACACAGAATCCAGACCACACAAAAAGAAATGATACAACTCAGGTTTGTTAGTTTTTTAAAAAATAAAAAGCGAAGGAAATGCTCATGAGGCTTCCATTCAACAATTGGAAGCGATTGCTACAAAAAAAAATTTCTACAACAGGGGAGATTGTTACCATTCAAAAATGGCTGCCTGAAACCAAAACCCTTCAGTCCCCTGTGCTTGCAGAAATTGGCTGGTGACCCCATGTGGCAAAATACCTGCATTAAAAAGTCTTCATACGTGTCTGAGTGAGTCTCCCTCTCGCTCTATGATCTTTCCCCTCTTTCCCCAATATTCTAATCATCAAACTTCAATACCCCCCATTGTTCTTTAGACCTCCCCACACTTCTTTTGCGACTTCCAAATTCTGCCAACTCTCCATGGCCTTTCTTATTGTAGTTCAAATTTCAACCTGTCAGCGTTGGATCATGGCGCGATTTGCAATTTCCACCCTTTGCTCTATTTTTACCTGCAAGCATAAGGCACGCAACACTCCACATAGCCTTACAGCTAGAGCTTTGATTGTGGAAAACGCTTTGTTTATATCACACCAGCTTGACCAGGCATAGGTATCACAAAGTAAGTAAAGGTAAAGGGACCCCTGACCATTAGGTCCAGTCGTGGCCGACTCTGGGGTTGCGGCGCTCATCTTGCTTTACTGACTGAGGGTGCTGGCATACAGCTTCCGGGTCATGTGGCCAGCATGACTAAGCCGCTTCTGGCGAACCAGAGCAGCGCACGGAAATGCCGTTTACCTTCCCGCCGGAGCGACACCTATTTATCTACTTGCACTTTGACGTGCTTTCAAACCGCTAGGTTGGCAGGAGCAGGGACCAAACAATGGGAGCTTACCCCATCGCAGGGATTCGAACCACTGACCTTCTGATCGGCAAGTCCTAGGCTCTGTGGTTTAACCCACAGCGCCACCCGTGTCCCAACAGCGCCGCCCACGTCCCACCATATTAAGAGTGTGCAAGCCAGCTTCAAAAAGACTTTTCTTTACCTGCTACTTTCTTCAACACGCTTGAAGTGCTCCATAGACCTCAAGACACCTTCAACCTGTCCTGACTTGGTGGCGGCTGGAGGAAGTTCTGGAACATTGCTGCTATTGCTGCTAATTTCGCTTCTTTTAAGTGACAATCATGGAGTATGTTTTAGATAAGCACCAATAGTCAATGTGCCTCTTTGGGCCATCTGTCTTTCCCTTTACCATTTTTCTTTGCAAAAGTGTTTAACTTTGCTTTTCTTCTGTGTTACCTTGAAGCCTGTGTATATTGTTCACTAGTTGAGTGCTGAATGCTAAAGAAACATGTGTCAATGCAACTAATATGCCCCTAATATGTATGGTATATAATAATCTGAATATACGTCATTGAGTATTTTTGAATTATTATTATTTTCAATACTAACCAGGTTTACTTTTGCTTCTACTACCCCAATATGGGAGCCACTATAGTCTTAGCTGATATTTATATATATGAGCATGACGTTAACTGACATTATGGGGGGAAAAGTACCATAGAATTGTAGATTTGGAAATGAAAATGAGGATCATCTAGTGTACACCCCCAAAAGTGCAGGAATAGACATGACCTTTTAGAAAGCAAAAAATTAAAAAATTGTGTTTTTAAAATGGATAGTGTAATTTGTGAATTTGGGCCCATTGTGCCAAAAATCAGATGAAGTCACACCAAACTCATGTTTTGGTCTGTCAACTTGATTCGGAGTGGCACCTGGCATCCAAATGTCGGTCAGGACCCCCCACCTTGGGAACCCTTGTCCTGAGTTTGGTAACAATATCTTGAGTGGCAGTTGCACCTTTGGGTGAGGTCATGCCAAAGTTACATTTCAGTCTGCCATCTTGATTCAAAATGGCTCCTGTAGTTTCAACAACAACAACAACAACAACAAAAAACCACACCACCCCAACTTGAGAACCTTTGCTTTGAGTTTGGCACTGATGTCTCGAAAGGAGGCTGAATCTGTGTCAAGAAATGTGTGAAGTCGTGCCAAAGTGATCTTTCAGTCTTCCTTCTTGATCCAGAACAGCCTGACAGCCAAACAGTGACGAAGTCTGCCACCCCCATTTCAGGAAATCCTGTGCTGGGTTTGGCAACAATATCTTGAAATTAACAATTATATTGACAAACCTATGCCAAAATATGGGTATAGTCACACCACCGCCACATTTTCATCTTGATTCAAAATGGTCCTAGCACCCAAACATCAACCCCACCTTGGGAAGCCTCATGCCAAGTTTGGAGACGTTACCTTGAGAGGTGTCCAAGCTTATAGAGAACAACAACAAACAAATGGACAAACAAATTGCTTTCCAAAATATATAGTAGATTGGTTGCAGATTTGTATACAGATACATAGCTGCAGAAGGAAAGTTTTGAATGGCTTTCCACCTACCTTATGAAGCAGAAGTCAAGGTACCAAGTTCCCTGCTTTCCACATTTTTCTATACTTTCAAAAGGTGACCATTGCTCCAAATGTGTTCCCTCCGCCATTAAATATTGTTTATATTTATCCCATTTAGGGAAAGATCCTCAACCGAAAAGGATGCTGTCCCATTTGCACTGAAAGTGAGTAAGTTCATTCTTCACATTTTTTCAACAAGTTTTTGAACTCTTCACAAGCAACTGCTATCTTGAACTGGCTAGTCCATTTGCCATTATTGGGAGATTTTTGCCTAGCCTATTGAGCCAGAGGTTGACACCAGTTCCTTGGTTTCACAGCTACCATAGCCAGATGATTAGCAAGTAGTCTGCTTTCTCACAAAAGACAACCCTTGACAACAAGCCCAGACGCTGCAGAAATAGTCTGGAACTAGGAGTCAATAACTCTAACTTCTTGGATTGGGGTTTGATGTTTCAAAATATTCCTGGGGAAATGAGAGAGACCCAGGTTCATTTGCGAAGGTGTGAATGTATATTATTGGAAAGGGCAATAGTCTACTTTCTCCAAAGAAAGCAAGTGCTAAATGCGAAGTCTCTCCAACGTGATTTATAAGGCAGCACGGAGGTACAATTTGAAGGCTGGTAAAAACAAAATATGGTGTATGGGAAATATGTTGGAGTACAGAAGAATATACAAAAGAGAAAAGGAAAAGGGAACAGCCCATAAACATTGAAAAGGGAAGAATTCCTTGGACACCACCCTGGAAATAGGTTATGATTGACAGTGGCTTGAATTACTGCAGGTGAATATTTCTAAAAAATATTCACCCAGACTATCCTTTAAATCACAGCTAGTCCATTAATTGGACATAGATTTAAACAGTGTACAGTGCAATTTATCGTTGCAAAATACCAGAATGATAATGAGAGAAACTTCACTGAATGATTTCCCACATAATTTAATGCAGCTTGTAGTTTTCCTGGGCTATAATGAAAATATTTATAGATGGAAAGTCAGTGGGATTAAACACTGAGTATAGGAGTTGCTCTTTCTGAAATATTTTAACTGAATTTTGAAAGAACTATGTTTTAAATCTCGGTGGTATGTAATTTTGGTTGAATTAAGAACAATTAACTTAAATTGTTGCATGATGCTCCCTGGTGTATTATATAAACAAGAGCCCTGAGCATGTGAGAAACCAGAGGCAATGTGCCTTTACCACCAAGCAGTGGGCACATCATTGTAAAATAACAGCAGAGATATGCCAAGTGGTGCAGTTGCTTCATTAGGAACAAATTGTACTTGTAGCTGTGGGAAAGTGACTCATCTGAGGCGTTGGGAAATAAAATGGACCGCCTTGTGTTTCTGTGCTGATGCCCACTGAAATCACTACAAGCTTTTCCAGTGACAGTTGGAGGGTTCAAAACACAATAGTCAACTTTACCACTGAGTTTTTAATCTAACGGAATGGTGAAGACTCTCCTTCTCCTTATTCTTGGAAGTCAGCAAGGCCTGACAAGGTGCCAAAATAAAATGGCCTTTCCAGAATGGTGGGTTGCCTCTCTCTGTAGAAGCCTTGTGGTTCGGGGAAGTAGCACTTGGAATAACTACAAGGAGATATAATGTTTTATGCAGGTTATGCCCTCAGGCAAGGTGGGTGAATAGGAAGTTGGATCCTAAACAAAACAGATCCTAAAGAAAATGGGTCCTTTGACCTATGGCACACAACTAACAACTACAGCCAGTGGATCCCACCAGAAACCAAAAAAATACTATGTTGATTATTATTATTATTAGTTATTATTCATTTTTCTTTTCCATCCTATTGTTTTGTGGTGTTCTTGTTGACAAATCAAAGTTTTAGTGGTTTGGCATCAGATACCTCTGATAACCTTGTGCCTCACAAGGAGAATTAAGAGGGACACGTTTCCCTTGCCTCTATCCCAACAGAAGTCATCACACAGGGCAACCAGAGCAGTATCTGTGCCAAAACTGGGCCTAAACCCCAATTGAAATGAATCTTCACCCAATAAACATGTAAATTGCACATGAGCAAAACATATATGAGTCTTTAAATTCTGGATACATGTTCCTGGGGGCCTTGGCCATTCCAGACATGTATACATGGGTGTTTAAAGATACTTGTACAACTGTATAAGTTATTCCTGGCGTTGCATGTGCACCAAGTGTGATGCTATCCCAAAAGTTCTTGACTCAAGTTCGCAGTCCTCATTCACAATATCAGTAAAGAAAAGTAATCCTTTTATCTGACTCCCCTATTCTTCCCAACTATGTTTTGTGCCAGTTAAGTATACTCATAGAATCTGTTGTGATGAATGTCATTGATTCAACTATATACCTACTTTTGAGCCACCCTGTATAAATGTGTTGAGACACGTTGCTGGGTTGTTGTTTTTGTACACCATGAGGAATGCAATTCAGCTTCATTCTGCCTGTGATATTCCTAGCTTTCAAATTAATGTTTGCCCCCATTTGATTTAAGGAGCTGCAGCTTGCTTTGATGCTGAAGCCTAATTCACATTTTGGCCAACTGTCTCCTCTGTTCCATTTTTGGTTTTTGAAAAGCCAAGTCCCGTTGAGTTATGTATGTGTGAACAAATTACTCTCCATTCTGTTTTTTAATGTCATAGTTTTACTCAGAAAGCATCCAAATCCCTCTTAGTTATGGTTTATATAATATTTTCCTTGGCTGCTGTAAATTAGCTGCAAGCCCTGCCTCAAGAGTCTGTTACATCTGGACACTTTGGAATTAACTTGACTCTTCTGGTGTTCTGGCTCGTCGTTCCTCCGCTGCCTTTTGCACAGATTGTGCGAGAGTCTTGAATTCCAGTTCTCCCCGCATGCAAGAGGGCCATCCTCCTAATATGGTCATTTCTTTCTTTTCTGTTGTGGCATGTGGGTTATTAGATACCATGAAAACAGTCCAAGAATCCTTCAGAACTCTTTCCAATAGCTAAGTAATTTAGAGTATCAACTCACCGCATCATGAGCTCCTAAACTGAGACTGCCAAGTCCAGGGACAAGTAAACTGTATGATCTTGATTCGGGATAGTGAGTGCTGGGGATGTGAAGTAAATGGCCGTTTACTGCATGTCGGTGCATATGTTGGTATACAGCTTGGCCCCGTGCCTTGTAAATCTGGAAAAGGGTATTCGTTTAGTGAAGTCAATGGAGCACAGAGGATATTTTGACAGCAAAACTGAACACATGCATTTTAAAGTCACATTCATCTGAAGGGGAGAGAATTAAGCATGTGATTCACTCTCTCTTTCAAATCAGTGAGTGCTTAAGCTCCCTCAGCACTGAGTAACTGGAGACAGACACTTCACACCAGAGATGAAGGGAAAGACTTCCTAACCCCAGAGGCTGTACCCAGAAAGATTGGGACCTAATCATCGTTTCCACTTGAAATTAAGCATTGCTTCTTCCCAATTCCTTTGTCCATCCGTCCCCTGATGAAAGTTTGGTTGCACTCTGAAGTTTCCTTTTGCTGTAAAGGTCCACAGGACAGGACACCACACAGTGAGGTGTGAGGTAATTCAGCCCACTTCATGTCTAGGACAGATGGACTCAATGTGTGGCCAGATGGAGGACCAGATGAAACCCTCAGAACAACAACATCAGGAGGTGGAGGGCAGGTGCCCTCAGAAACCATACTAAAGGACTATACAGTCAGAAACCATACTAAAGGACTATACAGTCGTACCTCGGCTCCAGAACGCCTTGGGAGTCGAACATTCTGGCTTCTGAACGATCGAAAACCGGAAGCGGATGGTCCGGTTTTTGAACGTGTTTTGTTTTGGAAGCCGAACGTCCTGCGCAGCTTCCACTATTGTTTCCAGTGCACCTGCGCAGTTGGAAACCAGTTGGAATCCGCGCCTTGGTTTCCAAACATTTTGGAAGTCGAACGGATTTCCAGAATGGATTCTGTTCAACTTCTGAGGTACGAATGTATAGTAATAAAGACTGAGAAGAGTTGAGGTTTCAGTGCTGCTTCTGTTGATTTTTCTTATTGAATTTTTAGCAGTTTGATTCAATTGCTTCCATTTTTCTGATTTTGAGACTGTCACTTGTAATTTGATTATGGTGATTCATTGGTGTTAAATGTATCAGACAAACGAAAGCCAGGACTTTCCTATGAATTATTTCTTCACCGTTCCAATTCATACAATCAGTTCATTTGGGACATCATAAATAGTTTTTGTTTTTTTAAAGCAGTTCTGGCAGTAATTATTTGAGAGTCTAGGCTACAATCCAGTACAGAATTAAGCATGCTTAAAAGTCCATCTATTTCAGTGGGATCTTCAAATGCACTTAATTCTGTGTTGGGCTGTGGCATTAATAGATTCCATTGCCTTGAATTTCTTCTCTTCCAAAGAATAGCAATGTTTAATCCAGATTGCACAGCACCAGTTGCCTTTTCCTTTATTATGTGGCAATGCAGAACTTCTCCTTTACCTTTGTGATGAAACCAACTATACATGGAACGCTGTATATAGTGTTAGTTGTCAGTCCTCAATCTTCTACCATTCATTAGATGACACTCAAATTCTAGGATTATGAAAGAGGGAGAACCCCCCCTTCAAACAGTCCTATATATTGCCAGAGCTGCAATATACAATTCATGGATTCTACCTCCACTTACCATTTTCTATAGCTGCAACAGTACACTGGGGATCCTACAGACCGTGGGTGCTGATAATCTATCTAATTCCAGGACCTAAGGGCCATTTCATGACAGCAGTGCTCGGTTTCTCACTGAGTGTACCCTTGAAAGAAAATGCATGGTCTTCATGTCTTCTTCCAAGTGTTTGTCTCATTCACACACAAACACACATGTTTTTTAGATATATGCCTCAGTCACATTGTTTACGAAGCGGCCCAAAATGTTGGAAGGCCGTTTGCATTCATTTGATACCTGCTTTTCCCAACATAACATTTGGTCTTGATGGTGCTTTTGTTTCTCACTCACCTACAGAGCCCGGAGTTTGCACTGTATTTGGAGACCCCCACTACAACACTTTTGACGGACGGACATTTAACTTTCAGGGAACATGTCAGTACGTTTTGACGAAAGACTGCTCCTCCTCTACCCCGCCCTTCCAGGTGCTGGTGAAGAACGATGCCCGACGGACTCGCTCTTTCTCCTGGACAAAATCTGTAGACCTTGTGCTGGGCAGCAGTACCATCAGCCTCCACCAGCACCTCACAGTGAAGTGGAACGGGACACGGATATCCCTACCTTACGACACGCCACACTTCCACATCGACTTGGAAGGCTACCTCTTGAAAGTGACAACCAAAACAGGTGGGGCTACATGAGTGCCCTGGTTCTCAGGACGAAATAGTAACACAAGTGTGACATGTGGCATATGGATGCTTTTGTTTTGTTTTGGCTCTATAAGCTCTGGCGGTATTTACATTACGTTACATTAGAGTTGTATCCGATTCTTTCAGTATAGAAGCAACAACCAGGGCAGCTACAGTAAAATATAATAAACAATTTAAACCAAAAGCAAGTGGATCTCCCCATTTCCCTTCCATGCCAGTTTGGAATGTGATCAGTTTTAGGTCTGCTCTGTCCCTGTTCTGGATATTTTTTATGGAGAGGGGAATTCACCCATGCACAAAAATCATATTAAAATTGGACACATTGATCCCTAAAGTATGCATTTTCCATGCATTCTTCCCCCAAAATATAAATTTGCAGTTTTCAGTGCATTCCCCCTAAAATAAGCATTTTTGCACATTTTTTCTATAAAATAATCATGTGTGTGTGTGTTTTCAAAAACTGGCAGTATCATAGAATTCATAGAAATGCAAAATCCAATAGATTACTGTATTCCAAAGCACATATAATTCAGACCAGCAAATTAGGTTGGTTGGCTTTAAAATGCAGACTTGGAAAAAAAAAATCTTCCATCCTTACATAAAACATCAGAATCAGCATAAGAATGAAGCTTTGCTCTTCATGCATGCCTCAGGAAAAATTCTCAGATAATTTCCTGGGTTCACCTTTTTAAAAAGAATAAAATTTATCAGGATCTGACAAAAGTGTCTATCCACCTCTGATGAACCAATGCACAGGCAAAGTTTGTGTAAAATGAACCAGGGAAGCTTTTACCAACACAAGGCTTCCCTTTCCCATCCCCATCAAATAAATTTGAATTATCAGAAAATTTCTACTTGACGCTCCTCCACCAGGCATCAAGGCTTACAGGCATTTAAACTGGGGATTCCAGGGTATTGGTTGCCTAGTTAATGAACATGGGCAATAAACACAGAATTGACTGCTTTGCCATTGTGGAGTTTGGTTCTTATAAAATGACAGTAACTTTGCCAAGGGAACCCTAGGATTATCATCACAGCCCCGAAAAGCTTCTGAAGCAGCCCCAGGACACAGTTTGAAAACAACTGATCTCAGCTGTAGTTACGGCAAAAGCAGAGATCAGGAATAAGCAAGCACGGTGCCAGAGGGGCTTGTAGAGTAGGGAATGAGTTCAGTAAGACATGTCCAACCCAAACAAACTCAGTAAAACAAAACAAATCCAGAAGGCTTTAGCAAACCCACCAGCCAACATGGCCTGCATGAAAGTTGCTTGCTGAACCAAAAACTGGTGTGATATTGAACCCCAAGTGTGCAAGTAAAGCTGTTTGCTGTGCCTCCCTGAAGTGCGGTGTTCTTGCGTAACATCTGTCTGGGTTTGCTTTCTGCCCAAATGAATTGCTTTTGCAACTGGATTCAGTCTTTTGTGTGCATGTGCATCTTGCGTCATTCAAACCTGAAGCATGATTTAATTGGGAAATGGAGAACATCTGGTAGCTACTTTAAAGAAAACAGGTAAATAGGACGGCACAGAAATATGAGGTTGCTGAATCCTAAAATTTCAAGATGCTTGACTATGTTTTATTAAATAAGTTTTATTTTTCAAAGTTTAATTTATGGGTGTCAAACTGAAATGAATTTGAATTTGGTGGGCCAAATTTCCACCCACCAGATGGTTTGAAAGAACATCTGTTCATGAACAACAATCCCAGCCTCCTTTTTCAAAAAGCAGCCTGAAGTGCCTGCTTGGGGGCAGATCTACTCATAAGGAAGGAGGCTGATCGCCAAGGCTCCTTCCAACTCTATGGTTATAAATACTCTGGCCTGCTTCTTTCCCATAAGTGGTGCCTACTTGCCAGACTAAGGCGGCAACTTTCTGCATGATCCAGGAGGTTGGATTGAATTATTCAAAAGCAGCTTTGAATTCCTTGACAAAAAGTGGGGTGTATTTAAAAAACAGGTGATAGATAGATGATAGATAGATGATAGATAGATAGATAGATAGATAGATAGATAGATAGATAGATGATAGATAGATAGATGATAGATAGATGATAGATGATAGATAGATAGATAGATAGATAGATAGATAGATAGATAGATAGATGATAGATAGATGATAGATAGATAGATGATAGATAACCACCCCCTGTTCATCCCTTCCTCTCCTTCCTCCCCCCCCCCCCACTCTTATGAATATAAAAAGGTAAAGGGACCCCTGACCATTAGGTCCAGTCGTGGCCGACTCTGGGGTTGCAGCGCTCATCTCGCTTTATTGGCCGAGGGAGCTGGCGTACAGCTTCCGGGTCATGTGGCCAGCATGACTAAGCCACTTCTGGCGAACCAGAGCAGTGCACGGAAACGCCATTTACCTTCCCGCCAGAGGGGTACCTATTTATCTACTTGCACTTTGATGTGCTTTCGAACTGCTAGGTTGGCAGGAGCAGGGACCGAGCAACGGGAGCTCACCCCGTCGCGGGGATTCGAACCACCGACCTTCTGATCGGCAAGTCCTAGGCTCTGTGGTTTAACCCACGGCGCCACCCACGGAACATAGGAAGCTGCCTTATACTGTGCCTCACCATTGGTGCATCTTGCAATGTAATGTCTATACTGACTGGCAGTGGCTTTTCAGGGTTCCAGTCAGGTTGTCTCTCCCATCCTTACCTGGAGATTCCAGGGATTAAACCTGGGAGCTTCTGCATGCAAAACAATGCTTGACCACTGACCTACAACCCTTCTCACAGCAGCAGCAAACATATCTAGGACTCCTGGTAGAATATGATATGGCTGGGGGTAAGTGGCAGGTGGGGAAATGGATAAACATCACCTCATTATTCTCCCCCATAAATTATGCCACATGCACTTCTCTAAGTGCTTTTTTAAAAGATGTATGGCAGATAAAAAAAGATGTATAGCAGAGACATCACCTTGCCAACAAAGGTCCACATAGGGAAAGCTATGGTTTTCCCAGTCGTGATGTATGGAAGTGAGAGCTGGACCATAAAGAAGGCTGATCGCCGAAGAATTGATGCTTTTGAATTCTGGTGCTGGAGGAGACTCTTGAGAGTCCCACGGACTGCAAGAAGATCAAACCTCTCCATTCTGAAGGAAATCAGCCCTGAGTGCTCACTGGAAGGACAGATCCTGAAGCTGAGACTCCAATACTTTGGCCACCTCATGAGAAGAGAAGACTCCCTGGAAAAGACCCTGATGTTGGGAAAGATGGAGGGCACAAGGAAAAGGGGATGGCAGAGGACGAGATGGTTGGACAGTGTTTTCGAAGCTACCAACATGAGTTTGACCAAACTGCGGGAGGCAGTGGAGGACAGGAGAGAAGAGATTTTGGATTTGATATCCCGCTTTATCACTACCCGAAGGAGTCTCAAAGCGGCTAACATTCTCCTTTCCCTTCCTCCCCCACAACAAACACTCTGTGAGGTGAGTGGGGTTGAGAGACTTCAAAGAAGTGTGATTAGCCCAAGGTCACCCAGCAGCTGCATGTGGAGGAGCGGGGAATCGAACCCGGTTCACCAGATTACGAGTCTACCGCTCTTAACCACTACACCACACTGGCGTGCTCTGGTCCATGGGGTCATGAAGAGTCGGACACAAGTAAACGACTAAACAACAACAACATGGCAGATATCCTGCTTCCCATACCTTGGCCTTCCACGGTTGATCATTTATATTGCCTCCTTTAACCAAAGGATTGATGTGAAGCATAATCAACATCTAGAAAGCATTTAAAGGCTATCACAGCATATCCTACTGAGCCAAGAACTCATACACCTGCTTCTTTGTCCCCTACAAAATAAAGCCTCAGCTCTGGGCTTGTTCATCAGAGTCACAAGATGGGGGGGGGGAATGTTTGTGGCTGTCTGTGGAATGCTCACAAGAGGAGCATTATTCATAAGCTCTAATTAAAAGCATCTTGAGCGTCTCTCTTCACTGCCAGCTGAGTTATGAAATTCCACTGAATTCCTGAGAACCATTCTGGATGCTTTAAATTGACTAAAATGTGATTCTCTTGTTATTCCGGTTGTCTCTTCTCTCAGCTCAGTAAACTACAGCAAGCATCATTGTCTTGCTTTTGGCAGAGGCTGGGCAAACATGGCGTGTAATGGTTCACTCAGTAGTGTGTAATTGAAGAATATTACTATCCAGATAATTTCCCCTTTAACTAAAAGGGCTCATATTACTCACAGTGAATTCCACCTCTAATACTTTGCTCCTGATATTAGTGGCTGCACAAGAGCACGCATGTTTAGACTGGGATGTTGCAATACCGGGATAGATAGATCCAAAGTCTGCCTCAGTATAAAACATGTTGGAATGTTCAAGCCATTTTGAGTTCATATGTTAAGAAAAGCACTGCAAAATATTGGCTATTCAGGGTGTCGGGCACAGGTGTTTCCCAGATCTTTTTTGAAAAACTAGCTTATTTCCCTTCTGAGCCAGTTTTGCACAGATTTATGCATATGTATGTTCTGTCCGGGATGCGGTTGGTGCTGTGGGTTAAACCACAGAGCCCAGGGCTTGCCGATCAGAAGGTCGGCGGTTCGAATCCCCGCGACGGAGTGAGCTCCCGTTGCTCGGTCCCTGCTCCTGCCAACCTAGCAGTTCGAAAGCAAGTCAAAGTGCAAGTAGATAAATAGGTACCGCTCCGGCGGAAGGTAAACAGCGTTTCCGTGCGCTGCTCTGGTTCACCAGAGGCGGCTTAGTCATGCTGGCCAAATGACCCGGAAGTTGTATGCCGGCTCCCTCAGCCAATAAAGCGAGATGAGCGCCGCAACCCCAGAGTCGGTCATGACTGGACCTAATGGTCAGGCGTCCCTTTACCTTTACCTGTGGTGTGTGTAGGAGGAGCCATAACTCCATGGCAGAACATATGCTTTGAAGGCCTTAGGTCCCAGTTTCAGGCCCTGGCATTTCCAGTTTAAAAGATCTCAGACTAGAAATCCTCCAAACTGGTGCTCTCCAGGGTAGCCAGTGCTAGGCTTGATAGACCAGTGTTCCAGTTTAATATATAAGGTAGCTGCACATGTTCACATACTGTATATACACTGATACAGGTTAGCGTCTTTCCTTCTTGCTTTCTTTTTTAGGCCTGGAAATCTCTTGGGATGGAGACAGCTTTGTGGAAGTCATGGCTCCACCACATCTTAAGGGCAGGCTCTGTGGCCTATGTGGCAACTACAATGGACACAAGAGAGACGACCTGATCGGAGGCGACGGGAATTTCAAGTTTGATGTGGATGACTTTGCTGAGTCGTGGCGTGTGGAGTCGAATGAATTCTGTACTCGCCCTCCAAAGAAACAGTTTCCAGAACTGTGCCAAGGAACAGTGAGAGTAAAACTCCGTGCCCATCGGGAATGCCAGAAACTCAAAGCATGGGATTTTCAGACGTGCCACTCAACTGTGGACTACACAACGTTTTATCGGTAAGCTTAGCAAAGCAGGAACCTGCTGAAAATCTACTGGAAATGAAAAAGAGGTTGAGGGAACAGGGTTACACAAGTAGTTAGTAAAGAATGGTAACTATGCTATGTAAGACACCTTAAGGCAAAAGAGAGGGGTAATCTCAGTCCACAGTGGGCCAAAATGTATTCTCCTCGTGTCAGTTTTGAAATACTGCTGAGGTATATGGGATTGAAATTGCAGCCATGCAAATAAGTTAGCCAAGACTGCCAACCCCAAAATACTTTTGCTTAGCAAAGTAGGAAATAAATAAACTTGCCATTAAGCAACAGTCAATTTGCTCTGAGGAAGCTCACACTGGATATTGGCTAGTATGCTATTTGATAGCAAGGAGTAGTCATCATTGTCAAGGAAACTAATTGACACTGCCTATTAAAGGTAAAGTAACAAAACTCAACCCCAGATGACATAAAAGAGGTAGAAAGCTTGGCTGATATTTCTCTCAAAAATTTTGTTTGTTCTGTAAAGACATGTGAAGCTAAATAGTATCCTTTAGAAAGGTTCACAATATATTTTCTAAAGGGATTTGTGCCTTCACAGCAAGAAAACATTGCTATGCGTGCTGATAGGTGGGAAAAAAGGATTTAATGGTCATTGATGGTGAAGGTTTATAAATGAAAATGGTTTCAAATGATAATGGATAATTTATAGCGGGTTCCCTGAATGACCACCTAGCTGGGATTCTTACTTACCAAACAAGTTGCTATTCACAAGCCTGCCCTGTGAGCATTTAAAACAGATCTGCTTAGTGGGGTTGTACTAATAGCATAATTTGCTCGTTTGAGTATAAACCATGAAAAACACTTTTCTGAGATTAGCTTTATCTGCTAGGATGACAAAGGGAAAATCAAATCTAGGTTCATCTAAGTCCATGGAAATGTTAACACATTTCTTCATCCAAACTATGAGGACATCACTTTCTGTTTCTTGTTCAGCACGTATGTAGCCATCTCCCAGCAAATATACAACTTTTTTATTTCATTTGATTTTGGCTGGTGTGAAAGATAAAGGCGTATTGATTTTGGACTGCGCAAAGGTGGGTAGAAGTAACTGTGCTTCAGAGTTTACACATCTGTCACGACTGTGCTGGCATTTCTCCAATGTTTTCTGCAGTGAAGGAAATGAAAGGTAGTTGAACGTCTCTAAACCCAAAGTGAATATATACCAAGAGTTATGTCCAGTGCTTGGTGTTATTAGTCTGTTTCCCCCACTTTATGTCCCATTTACTGCTTATTATTTTGGTGTAGACAAGGAATATACGTATGATTGCCCTAAAGAGTGTGATGGCTGCACAAAGTGTATTGCACTTCTGGCTGCTAAACGGCACCTGTGGAAATTCATGTGTGTTCTTACTCCCTAATGGCTTTGCCCTAAACAAGCCTTGATGAAGGCTTCACAGATACTGCCAACAGCATGGGAGTTGCTTGCACATGATGTGATCCCACCTGTGAATAGCATGATCATATAGACAGACCCCTTCCCCCCACCTACATGGCTTATCCCCAAGCAGCTGCAATTCAATTGGATGGAAAATGCATAATTTGGGTGGTTGGCCTCACTCACGTAATCCACACAAAGGCCACTGCACCGTGGATTCACAACACACAGAAGCAACTCTTAAGCTTCAGACTGCGATAGTGCAGAAGACTGGAGAGCTGAAATATGTGCAAAGGATGAGATTAATACCACAATATATTATATGCTACTGGGACGCGGGTGGCACTGTGGGTTAAACCACAGAGCCTAGGACTTGCCGATCAGAAGGTTGGTGGTTCAAATCCCCACGACGGGGTGAGCTCCCATTGCTCGGTCCCTGCTCCTGCCAACCTGGCAGTTCGAAAGCACGTCAAAGTGCAAGGAGATAAATAGGCGGGAAGGTAAATGGTGTTTCTGTGCGCTGCTCTGGTTTGCCAGAAGCAGCTTAGTCATGCTGGCCACATGACCCGGAAGCTGTACGCCGGCTCCCTCGGCCAATAAAGCGAGATGAGCGCCGCAACCCCAGAGTCGGTCACGACTGGACCTTTACCTTTATATTATATACTGAACCTGAAGCAATGCTGAAATATAGTTCAAAAAAGAAGAAAGGGTATTTTGTTGCACTTGTGGAATTTTGTTTTCCTCTGTTGTGTTAGATCAACAAAGAGCATGAGGAATGCTTGTGCAAGGGAGAACTGTTGCCTGTATTTCGGCAATAGTTTAAATTTTACTTCTGCCATTTTTCACAGGTAAGTGATGAAAACTGGAAATGAGGACCAGGTACGGAGGAATCAGACTTTATTTCATCAAGCACAGCATCTGCGCTTTTCTTTCCGTAATGGGGAGTTTCCCCTATTTCCTCTTCTTAAGGTTCTTATGATTAATTTAGTGTACTAAACTTCTTGACACAAGGAACAAAAGTGATTTATATCCTGGCAAAGGCAGGTACCAAAAATCACAGCAAAAAATGAGGTGCAAAGGTTACTGTAGCTAGTTTCCTCTTTCCACAATAGAAAATAAAATTACACGTGGCCAGAATTTTTGTAAAGGTTATGTCTTCTGAAGATTAGGTGCTTTACTTCAAAGAGCACACTGTTGCTAAACCATTTATGACTTTAAAAACAAAATCCAGGCCCTGCTTGATCAGAAGAAGGTCCATCTTACCCTTGCTTGTTTAGTCATTTAGTCGTGTCCGACTCTTCGTGACCCCCTGGACCAGAGCACGCCAGGCACTCCTGTCTTCCACTGCCTCCCTCAATTTGGTCAAACGCATGCTGGTAGCTTCAAGAACACTGTCCAACCATCTCGTCCTCTGTCGTCCCCTTCTCCTTGTGCCCTCCATCTTTCCCAACATCAGGGTCTTTTCCAGGGAGTCTTCTCTTCTCATGAGGTGGCCAAAGTATTGGAGCCTCAGCTTCAGGATCCGTCCTTCCAGTGAGCACTCAGGGCTGATTTCCTTAGGAATGGAGGAGTTTGGTCTTCTTGCAGTCCATGGGCCTCTCAAGTGTCTCCTCCAGCACCATCATTCAAAAGCATCAATTCTTTGGCGATCAGCCTTCTTTACGGTCCAGCTCTCACTTCCATACATCACTACTGGGAAAACCATAGCTTTAACTATACGGACCTTTGTTGGCAAGGTGATGTCTCTTCCTAAAATGGTTAAAAAGTTCAGGTTTGCACATAATAGACTTTTGGACCACAAACTTTATAGATGACGTGCAATTGTATTGTGTGAAAATGAGGTGAGCATCCTCGCCCTGCCCCGGGTTGATTTTTGGAGGTTGAGTTGTTCTGCAGATTTAATGTGTTATGAAAGGAGGAACATTCTGTAGATTGCGGGATTGTTGGCAGGCCAGTTGCTTTCTTTCCATTCCAATGTTTTCTGTTTGAAACCTGAGCAGAAACACTGAGCCATTTTTATCCAGATCATCAACACTCTCTTAATTTTCACTACAGTGCTTTTTAAGAGATCTATTGTTGATAAGTTTTCTGAGAAATATATCTGTGCAAGAACATTTAAAATTACGATACGTTCTGAAATACCAAAAAAGGCAATCAACCAAGCATCTCAGCCATCTTATGACATTGTGTTAACAATGCAATTTCTGTGATGACATCTTAACTTCAGTTTTAAGATTCTTTTCTTGACTTGTGATTTATTCCCTATTTAGGAATCCAAAGCATACAGCAATACCGCTATTTGGGTTAACTTTTATGTATGCAAAACTAAAATTTTGCAGGTTGTTTGAAAAGTGCCCAAGGAACAGTGGCACCATGTAAGGAAAAGCTACAACTTCTAGTTCCTTTTCAAACTATTACCAGCGGTTGCATTACAAGTTTAGACTCCCCTTTACTTTCTACTCATTATTCTATTTAGCAAGAGCATCCTTATTAGACTAAAGGTTATTTTAAGAACATGGTGTGGGTTCCCTACCTACCTCTTCCTGTATGTGCTGTTCCACTTCCTGTCAGGTATATTCATGAGCAGATCTACCCCACAGTAAATCTACTTGCTTGATGGTGAGCCAGTAACAACTAAATGCAGACCATATTTTATCAGTAACCTGAACATGCACGGCTGTGTCTATATGACTCTGTCCACAGACAAAGTCTCTCTGCAAATGATATTTTCTGGACGTATTGCCAAAGGTAACACCTTCAGACTCGCTAGCATGTACTCCTTGTGTTGATTCGGGTTGGTCAGGTGGTAGAGTCACCATTGGCAGGGCATACTCATATGATGCCACCATACACGGTTGTGACTTGTGACAGTTGCACACACTGCCCCGTGCTGTGGGATCAGACTACAGGGAAGTGATCATCCACTGATAGGTTAATGTGTAGGAAATGGGTGTGCAAAATTCTAGTACAAGTTGTTAGCGGGGGGGGGGGGGAGGAAAGTGGGCCAAAGCGGAAGGTAGCCAGGTAGCCTGAATGTTTGAAACATCCCTCAATAATTTTTTGAATTTCATTGTTAAAATTAAATATTTTGTTATTTTGTCAGTTTTTTGTGAAACAGAATTTACAAGAGGTTCCATAAGCGCTGTCTTTTATGCAGGTATAATGTCTCCATGTTCAAATGCTGAAATTTTAGTCTTTCAAATACCTGTTTATGTGCCTTATGGCAATGCTCCAGTTAATGTGACTGCAACAATTAGTCCCAAATTAAGAAATCTAAATGAGACTTTATGTGTAACAGTCTCTTGTTAAGGCGTTCCCACCAATGGAGGTATTTTTCTTTTTTCTGAAATCAGTCACAGGCTGCCAAGTGCACATTAATTACAGTGGTTAAATAGTATGTTCATTGGCATAGAAGAAAGTCACATACCTTTTTTTTTTAAGGTGCATTGCTTTTTAATCGCCTCCACACAGACATAGAAAAGTAAAAGCTGATAGACAACGTGGTAGTTGGCGTCATTTAATGTAATCAGTTTTTGAAGCAGATTTGGTATGATGCAAATGCAATTAATTTATCTGTCTTAAATAATCCTGTGTAACAAGAGAAACACTGTTAGAAAAAGAGGCCACTGTGGAAAAATAACTAACATTTAAGTATGCATGGATGGAGACATACAACGTTTCCACTAATCTAGAAAATATTCAGACTAAAACTAAGCAGGAAGATCTGGAATATGCCCTAGCCTTTGAGAGGAACACAATAATGTAGGGCGTTCCCCCTTGATTCTGCCTTATCCTCTGTGCCCCAAACATAAGCCTGACTGACACCTGGGGTGCACATGCAAGTCTACAGCCAATCCTGAGCACAAGATAGAAGTAATTCCCATTGAATTTAGTGAAGCTTAGTCCCAAGAACTTGCATACAAGATTGGTCATTCAGACTCATGCGAGTGAAGTAGAATTTGCTTTATGCAACTCTTTATCTGTGGTGCCTTCAAGGTATGGAGAGTATTAAATACCTAGGAATCTATGTAGTAATTATTATTATTATTATTATTATTATTATTATTATTATTATTAATTTATACCCCATCCATCTGGCTGGGTTTTCCCAGCCACTTTGGGCGGCTCTCAGCAGAATAGTAAAAACGCAATAAAACATCAAACATTAAAAACTTCCTTAAACAGGGCTGCCTTCAGGTGTATTCTAAATGCACAACAGCATTAAGGGTGTGTGTGTCTTTTTTACATAACATTTAGCTACCAGCCCTACAACTTCTACAGTTTGGTTCCGTAATTCCACAGTACAGCTCATAGAGACTATTTATAATTACTTCTTATTTAAAAACTTTCCTTAGTATTATTTTCTATTACTTTGAACATAGTCACAGATGCTTTCAACCACCCAACAATACCATTGGCTTCTATGCTTGCCAGTTAGGTGATATCAGGGCTCAACTCAGGTTAGTATTTTTCAGAATACAGTGGTACCTCGCAAGACGAAATTAATTCGTTCCGCGAGTTTTTTCTTCTTGCGAGTTTTTTGTCTTGCGAAGCACGGTTTCCCATAGGAATGCATTGAAAATCAATCAATGCGTTCCTATGGAAACCGCCTTCAGACCAGGTCCAGGGACAGTCTGTCCCCCGACCTCTTCTGAAGGCTTGGGGGGGGGGACAAGGGCTTTTCTTCCCACCGCCAGCCTTCAGAAGGCTGTTCTGAAGGCTGGCGGTGGGAAGAAAAGCCCTTCTCCCCAACTCCCGCCCCGCAACCTCCGGGGACAGGAGGGCTTTGCTGCCGCCCGCCAGCATTTTAAAAGCCCCCGGGACAGCGGAGACTTCTCCGCTGTCCCGGGGCGATTTTAAAATGCTGGCGGGCAGCAGCGAAGCCTCCGCTGTCCCGGGGCGATTTTAAAATGCTGGCGGGCAGCAGCGAAGCCTCCGCTGTCCCGGGGCGATTTTAAAATGCTGGCGGGCGGCAGCGAAGGCTTCGCTGCCGCCCGCCAGCATTTTAAGATCGCCTGGGACAGCGGAGAAGTCTCCACTGTCCCGGGGGCTTTTAAAATGCTGGGGGTCGGCAGTGAAGGCTTCGCTGCCGCCCGCCAGCATTTTAAGATCGCCCCGGGACAGCGGAGAAGAAGGCAGGCGGGGGGGGGGAGCAAAGACTTTTGCCCCCCGCCGGCCTTCAGAAGAGGTCCAGGACCTCTTCTGAAGGCCGGCGGTGGGCGAAAGTCTTTGCTCCCGACCGCCAGCATTTTAAAAGAGGTCCCCGGAGATTTCCCGGGGAAGCAAGCCCATAGGGAAATTCGTCTGGCGAAGCACCTCGAAAAACGGAAAACTCTTTCTTCTTGCGAGTTTTCCGTCTTGCGAGGCATTCGCCTTGCGAGGTACCACTGTATCCAGGAACATCTGCCCAATATAAGGTATTTCATACAGTACAGAGAACTATACTTGTCTGTTTTATAGAAGTACCCCAGGAACCTTGAAGTTGGAGGAAACCCACTGCCCCCCCTTTGTGTTTGTGGTTATTACAGCTGTAAAACATTGAAACTCTGCCAGAGGATTCACAGATGTCTCTTTCCCCATTGAGATACTGGGACTGGGATGCTGAGAAGGAGGGTGTGTGGGTTGGACATCAGATTCCGACAAGACCGCAGCGCTGGACAGACATCACTCACCTGGGACTCCCAATGGCTTCCTTCCAGTCTAGGAATTGCGTATCTCCCCTGTGACCCACTCTCTACGCTCTCCCTCTTTGGGAAGCTAATGATTTTTGTTGTTGCTCTTCAGGAGCTGGGAAAGAATTTATAGGGAAACCAGATGAGAAAGCATACTATTTTGTAATTAGAACTTAGAAGTTCTTCTTGGTTAAAAAAGATGGCATGTCAGGAATGCTCCTTTTGGTCCCCCCTAATTATACAATGGTACCATGTTTCTATATTAAGTAGATATGGTTTCGTAGCAGGAACACACAATTCTCTCTCTAGTTATACTGCGTGCTTGTTATTTTTATCCAGCAGAAATCCCTAGCTTTTTGGTTCATTACTCGAGTCATTGAAATCTGAGTCTGATGTTTCATAAGTATCTGCTGTCCCTCCCTGTCTGAAGAATGTGCCTGCAATTCAGAGGGTCATTTGGGTAGGTCCCTATAGGCATGGGGGAAATGCTTTTAGAAAGGTTTGGGCAACCAGAGCAAGGGGGAATAGGTACTTCTTTAGGTGCCTGCATGCAGTGAGTTGAACCCTCAGAAGCATTCCCTACCTTCCTTCTAAATTCCCATTGCCTGTCACATAGATACACTTCCAGTAAGATTCATGGTCATGGTGGCTTTCTCTACTCCCTCCTCATGCATCAGGCCAGCCTTCCCCAACCGGGTGTCCTCCAGATGTTTTGAATTCCTGACTTCCATCATCCTCTGCCAGTAACAGCCTAAGTTTGTTTAAATTATAGCCCACTGAAATCAATGCAATGAGTTAGCTATACAGTGGTACCTCAGGTTAAGAACTTAATTTGTTCCGGAGGTCTGTTCTTAACCAGAAACTGTTCTTAACCTGAAGCACCACTTTAGCTAATGGGGCCTCCTGCTGCCGCTGCACGATTTCTGTTCTCATCCGGAAGCAAAGTTCTTAACCCGAGGTACTATTTCTGGGTTAGCGGAGTCTGTAACCTGAAGCGCATGTAACCCGAGGTACCACTGTACTTAAATCCCATTGATTTCATTGAACACTAAGTGCAATTATTATTATTATTATTATTATTATTATTATTATTATTATTATACCCCACCCATCTGGCTGGGTTTCCCCAGCCACTTTGGGCTTCTTCCAACACATATAAAAACATAATAAAACATCAGGCATTAAAAACTTCCTGACACAGGGCTAACCAACATAGTATGGATCCAGTGCTTTGGTTGTGATGCTTGCATTAAAGTCCTATTTATTACTAGCAGTTGCTAGAGCAATTATCAGTTTTTAAAAAACAGAACCCCCTACTTTACAATTCTTTACACTACTTGACCCTCACTTGCCTAAGTAAACTAGGGCAGAGGTTCATAACATGCCATAGACTCATAGAATCTATAGAGTTGGTAGGCACCCAGGGGTCATCTAGTCCAAGCCCCTGCAATGCAAGAATCTTGGCTAAAGCATGCATGACAGATGGCCATCCAACCTCCAAGGACAGAGGTGCTCAAGACTACTCAGTGTCATGGCTGAGAGAGGATTTGAAGTCTCAAAACTTTTTCGTGAGCCAGTGTGGTGTAGTGGTTGAGAGCAGTGGACTCGTAATCTGGTGATCCGGGTTCGCTTCCCCGCCTCTCCACATGCAGCTGCTGGGTGACCTTGGGCTAGTCACACTTCTTTGAAGTCTCTCAGCCCCACTCACCTCACAGAGTTTTTGTTGTGGGGGAGGAAGGGAAAGGAGAATGTTAGCCGCTTTGAGACTCCTTGGGGTAGTGATAAAGCGGGATATCAAATCCAAACTCTTCTTCTTTTACAAAGCAGTGGCTATCTCTAGTCTCCAAGAAAACAGATGAGCTCGCAGCCTCATTAGGACCAGGAGTCCCTGCTTCCAGAAGGCAATAGTTATATACTCTCCAAGAACACTGTAGCAGTCACGTAGATTTCAGTTGGAGCATATTTCACTCTGTCAATTACACCTAATCTTGACTGTAGTCCAGGGCTTCTTCGAACTGGTGTTCTCCAGATGTTGTTCAGCTACAGTTCCCATCATACCTGAGCCTTAGCCATGCTTGCTAGGGCTGTTGGGAGTTTTAGTCCAAAACATCTGGCGGGAACCAGGTTGGAGAATATTTCTTCCATCCTTAGGGAAACACAGCATTGACAACAGAGTGCTAAGTAGCACACACTCAGCTACATGCAAAATCAGGGTAAAACACCCACATTGGCTACATACAAAACCCCCCTCTAAACTACATCACAAAATAACACATTATTATACCTTATCATTTCTTCTTTTAAAAAACAAAGAAATTTTCACTCAAGGTATGCAGATTAGCAAGCATTTTTTAGAGCACTCCACTAAGTGGCAGACTTCCCAATGTCTATGCAGAAAGGTTGCAGCATTTTAGAGAAAATGAGAGTAAGAAGCAACATGATATAAGTTTTAACAAAATTATGCATGGCATGGAGAATGTGGGTGAAGTTTTTCTGCTTCCCTCAGTGCTGGAATTTGTGAATATCGAATGAAACTGAATGTTGGAGGTTTGGGGACAGAAAAAGAAAGAGTTTCTCTACATGATGGACTTCACTCCCACAGGAAGAGGTGATGGCCACCAATTTAGATGGCTTTAAAAGATGATTAGACAAATTCATACAGGTAAAAGCTGTCAGTGGCTACTGGCCAGTGATGGCTATGCTCTGCCCTCACAGTTGGAGGCTGTAGGTTTCTGAATACCATTTCCTGGAAACCAAAGGTGAGGAATAATAAAAATAAGTATTAGTATTTATTATTTGTACCCCTCCCATCTGGCTGGGTTTCCCCAGCAACTTTGGGCAGCTTCCAACAAAGATTAAAAATACATTAAAATGTCACACATTACAAACTTCCCTAAACAGGGCTGCCTTCAGATGTCTTCTAAATGTCAGATAGTTGTTTATCTCTTTAACATCTGGTGGGAGGGCGTTCCACAGGGCGGGCGCCACTACCAAGAAGGCCCTCTGCCTGGTTCCCAGTAGCTTTGCTTCTCGCAGTGAGGGAACCACCAGAAGGCCCTCGGTGCTGGACCTCAGAGTCTGGGCAGAACGATGGTGGTGGAGACACTCCTTCAGGTATACTGGGCCGAAGCCATTTAGGGCTTTAAAGGTTTAAAGATCAACACCAACACTTTGAATTGTGCTCAGAAACGTACTGGGAGCCAATGTAGGTCTTTCAAGACCGGTGTTATGTGGTCTCGGCAGCTGTCCCCAGTCCCCAGTCTAGCTGCCGCATTCTGGATTAGTTGCAGTTTCCGAGTCACCTTCAAAGGTAGCCCCATGTAGAAGGTGTTATTGCATCCTGCTAGCAGGTTCCTCACAGGTTCCTCTTCCTGAGAACAAGATGTTGGACTAGACAGGCCATTGGCTTGACCCAGCAGACTCTCTTTATGTTCTGAAGTTCTTTATGCCTAATCTGTTCTACGCGTGTCCCATTTTTAGGTGCCCACTTAAACATCTTAAGGGTACACCTGAAAATGTAACGTGTAACTGACCTGCAGTAGAATTCAAATATAATTCCCCAAATGAGAACATGGTAAACAGCTTATATCTGCTCATTTGCTATTTCTGTGGGCTGCTGCTGGCTTTCAGATTCATAGGGCCTGAGGGGAGATTTTTCCTTCATGACCTGACTGATTGGATTTGAAGATTCAGTGACTAAACAGAAGAAGAGTGTGTTGGTATGACTGGGTTTACACTTCAGCCTATACTGACTGTAGGGAATCGCTGTTGTTAAACTCCAGACCTCTGTGATTTTGCCAGAGTGGTTCTTCAGCCCTTAAATAAATGTTGTGTACTCTGGGTATGTCTGCCTGTGTATTGGAGAAGCTGAGGGACTGAGAGATAGCTTTCTTTGTTTTCTCATTTAAGCTTTACAACCAAAAACAGCTGAAGCACCATTTGGGAAACGGATTTATATGAATTCCTCTTACTGGAAATGTTTATACTTTCTTCCTGAGAAATAGCCCAAGTGTCTTGATATTATAGCATAAGCTTCAAATCTGTGCAAGTTGGAAGAAAATGGAAGGAAAGAGAGTACCTTTGCAGAGAACCTTAGCGTATCATTCCCTGTGAAGAAGTTTTGAAAAATGCTTGCCATGTAGTTGGATCTCTTTCCAAGGCAAATATATATCTTTCAGAAATATTGCTGTGGACTACAGAGTTAAATGCCTTTTGGGGCATTGGAGAGAGATGGGGATTACTTAGCAGCATTTGGGGAGGATGGAGGCAAAAGAAAAATCACATAGGATCAACTTAAACATTATGATTTTTTGCTAAGTGACTCTTGGAAGCTGTTGGTAATCCCTGATTGATCTGTTTCAGACTTAACTTATTGTTAGGTCAGTTCAATTCTCTGGGAGGGAATTTAAAAGAAGAAGAACATACTCTGTCTGAAATAAAATACATATTGAGTGTGCCAAATGTTGGAATTAAGGCAGAAAATACAGGAAATCCTTCTTAGAATTATTGATGACTAAGCTACTTAGCTTGACATTATTGATAGAAATAAATAAATATTACATTGAGTTTCTTCCCAAATGTGTGCCCTGTTTCACTTCCAAATGCGCCATTAGGGATACGGTGGAGCCGAACAGCCTTCCTACCCCCAACTCCTGTTGCAGAAGGTCTCTGATTTAAACTTACGTTGCAGGAGGGTGGGGAAAATTCAATGCCGTGCGTCCATTAGTCCCTTGATGTTACCTCAACATTTTGGCAGCTTCCAAAGCCACCGGGGACTGGAATAAAAATAGTTCCCATAGTTCCTGACACTCGGATCAAACTGACCCTGAGGCAGTTTGGATGTTCTGCCGAATAGTGAGGAGAATTTTTCCATTCATCTAATTCCGGTCAGAAATATGAGTCTCAAGAAGAGTGGTAAAATTCCTCCCACCGGAAGCTACATAACAGCAGCTTACTTTCTGGTTACATGAGCACCATGGTAACCTATAACTTGGGACGCGGGTGGCGCTGTGGTGTAAACCACTGAGCCTTGGGCTTGCTGATCAGAAGGTCGGCGGTTTGAATCCCTGTGACAGGGTGAGCTCCCATTGTTCGGTCCCAGCTCCTGCCAACCTAGCAGTTCGAAAGCACATCAAAGTGCAAGTAGATAAATAGGCACTGCTCTGGCGGGAAAGTAAACGGTGTTTCCGTGCGCTGCTCTGGTTTCGCCAGAAGCCGCTTAGTCATCCTGGTCACATGACCCAGAAAAACTGTCTGCGGACAAATGTCAGCTCCCTCGGCCAGTAATGCGAGATGAGTGCCGCAACCCCAGAGTCGTTCGTGACTGAACTTAACTGGCAGAGGTCCTTTACCTTTAATTTCTAACTTAGGAAAGACTGAAGTTGTTACAGGGAGCCATGGCATGATGTCATGGGAATTGTGTCTGGTGGTGTCCCACAGGGTTCCATCTTGTCCTCCATGCTGTTGTCATTGGGAAGTTTGGAGTGAAGAATTGTCAATATACACATGGCACCCACTCTATCTTTGTCCATCTGAACTGAGAGAGGCTAAAATAAAATGAAGCCAAATCCTGAGAAGACAGTAGTGTTACTTGTTCTGAGTTCTCATGTCTGGGAGATGTGGAGACCCTGCTCTGTACAGGGCTACACTCCCTTGGAAGCAGCAGATCTTCTTCTTTTTTGGCGATCACTCATAGCCGAGTAAGATTGTCTTCCATAAACACAGTTTTAACAATGAGTCTGTAAGTGACTGTGGAGGCCAATTTTGGATCCACACGTCCTTCCACAGTGGGGACATTGGTTTCTGGGTGGGAGTTGATCACGGTGTAGATTTGTCAAGCATACCTTCCTCTTAGCACGTTTCTCCTTTCGTCCTGAGTTCGAGTGTCTTCAAAGCCCATGACACCTTTAATAAAGGCTGTTCTCCAACTGGAGCGCTCGCAGGCCAGTGTTTCCCAGTTGTCAGTGTTTATACTACATTTTTAAAGATTTGCCTTGAGACAGTCTTTAAACCTCTTTTGTTGACCACCAGCATAACGCTTTCCATTTTTAAGTTCGGAACAGAGTAGTTGCTTTGGAAGACGATCATCAGGCATCCACACAACATGACCAGCCCAACGAAGTTGATGTTGAAGAATCATTGCTTCGACACTGGTGATCTTTGCTTCTTCCAGTACACTGATATTAGTTCGCCTGTCTTCCCAAGCGATGTGTAAAAATTTTCAGAGACATCCTTAATGGAATCTTTCGAGGAGTTGGAGATGGTGTTTATAAGTTGTCCGTGTTTCACAAGCATATAATAAGGTTGGTAGTACAATAGCTTTGTAAACAAGCATTTGCGAATGTCCCGGTCCTCAAACACTCTGCTTGCAGGTCAACAGCTTGCAGGTGCCCCCAGAAACAGCAAAGTCAGTGGAGACTCAGGTGGTCTCAGTGGCTGGGAGTGCCTTTTACCAGCTCTGTCTGTTTCCCCATCAGCAGCTCCTTTTGGACAAAAATTACTTGGTTGCTGTACTCCATGCTGTGATAACTTACAGATTGGCTTTTTGCAGTGTTCTGTATATGGTGCTGCCCTTGAAGATGTCTTGGAAATTTCAGTTACTCCAAAATGCAGAAGCTGGGGTTGTTATTGTTGTTAATTTAATTTCTATACTGTTCTTCATCTGAGGATCACAGGTGGATTACATTATAAAACCACAAAACCACATAATGCACATAATATAAAAGCAAACAAAAACAATACCCCCATCACTCAGTTTGAAAAGGCCATAGATCGTTTAATTCGCAATAGGAGTAGGTTTTTGATTGGTGCCTAAAGATATGGAATGAAGGAGCCAGGCGAGCCACCCTGGGGAGAACATTCCACAAGTGGGAAGCCACCAAAGAAAAGGCCCACTCTCCTGTTGCCACCCAGCACAAAGAAGAGCCTCAGATGGTGGTAGCAGGGTCCGGGTGGGTTCATATTGAGAGAGGTGGTCCTTGAGGTATTGCAGCTCCATTTAGGTCTCACAGAAGTGTTCTAAAACAGCTGAATTAGTTGCTAGTTGTGGCGTTCGCCTGTTCTTTTGGAATGTCTGTACAGGGGGAGAGAAAGAGTTAATAGGTAGACCAATAGAAAAGCCAGAGGCGGAGCCTACCTGTTTATAAAAAGGGCTTGGCCCGAGGTTTAGACAGTTGGTTGGTTTGTTGGTTGGCAAGAAGCAGTTGGGAAAGCCGTTGGCAGACAGATGGAAATAGAGAGACAGTTACTGTGAGGGGAGGTAGAAGAGTTAGAGACTGGACAAAATAAGACTAAGAGGGTAAAGGGTAACAGCGTTTCCAATGCATTTAAAGTTTATTTGTGTTTGCAATAAACTACACTCTTCATTGTTAACTTGAGAACCTGACTGAGGCTAAGTGATTTACCGGGGAGAACCTGGTTGGTGGCAGCGGATTAGTGGTGTATGGGTCAATAGTCCATGAGACGACCGGGGGCTCCATACGAACGCCACACACGAGTTCATTTCTAGATCCAATTCAAAGTGCTCATGTAAGTGTTTTAAGCCCCAAATGACTTGGGCACCAAATATCTGAAAGACCCCTTCCTTCCTACAGACCCTCTTGGGTGTTAAGATCAACAGAGGGGATTATCTCAATAGTTCCACCGCCCTCAGTAGCTCTGGTTGGTGGTAGTGGCCCAGAAAAGGACATTCTCTGTGACAACCCCTAAGTTGCAGATTTGCCTCCCCACAGAGATAATTCTGGCAACTTCGCTTTACAGTTTTCAACAAATGCTGAATATACCTCTGAGATGTATGCTTTTAGGACCCACCATATTTGGGTGATTGTAAGTTATTTGTAAGTTTATTTTAAAGGGGACGCAGGTGGCGCTGTGGGTAAAAGCCTCAGCGCCTAGGGTTTGCCGATCGAAAGGTCAGCGGTTCGAATCCCCGCAGCGGGGTGCACTCCCGTTGCTCGGTCCCAGCGCCTACCAACATAGCAGTTTGAAAGCACCCCCGGGTGCAAGTAGATAAATAGGGACCGCTTACTGGCGGGAAGGTAAACGGCGTTTCCGTGTGCGGCTCTGGCTCGCCAGAGCAGCTTCGTCACGCTGGCCACGTGACCCGGAAGTGTCTGCGGACAGCGCTGGCTCCCGGCCTATAGAGTGAGATGAGCGCACAACCCCAGAGTCTGTCAAGACTGGCCCGTACGGGCAGGGGTACCTTTACCTTTCTTTAACCCACCCTAGGACCTTATAGTGTTGGTTGGGTAATAAATTAAAATAATAATTGATAAGGCATGTATGAGGAACGGAATACAACTTCTGGCTATGAGGAAGAGAAAAATAGCAAGAGTAGACCCATTAATAAACCTGAGCCTTTATGCCGTTGCCATTGTGTGCAGTGGCTAAAATGTCTGAAATTAAAATGGTTGGATAAAATTGAAACGCTAATATCGAAGCAGAGGCAGGATCCAGTTTTCATTCCCATGTACAACTGGTGTAATGCTTAGCCCTACAAATCCAGGTTGTGAAAATTAATATCAAGCCACTTCTCTTAAGACTCTTTTAAAGAGAGAACTGTTTTAAACGTTAAGTTATTCCAGCAGCTGCTTTTTGTATGTCAGCTCTCAAGTGTAGCATGCAGTTTACAAAGACAGTGAGTGTTTGGAATAGGAACTGAATATTTATATTTGTTTTTAAAAAATGTAGAAGAGGGAAGGCTCCGTGGCAGAGAAGGTAAGGCTTATAGAGGTCATTTGGAAAGTCTGTCTGTTATTTATGCTTTGCCTTTTTAGGTGGTCTACAACTATTAATTAATTTATACAGGACTCATGGGAGGGAAATCCAGGACTACCATGTTAATTCAGGAAAACTCAGGGTCTGTCCTGGGAGTAGCATTTCTGTTCAAAAAATAAAGAGAACACACAAACATCCCAAGTGCATACATGACCTAATGCCAGATCTTTCTTCCAAACTGGTGGCTTTTAGTACAAAATCATGGCTGTTCTACTGTAAGCTTCAAAAAAGCATTACAGTTGATGTTCCACACCGTCAGTGCTATTGCACTCTTTCTGCAAGTTTATCTTGCTATACTCCATTGTCTTCATTGCAGATGACAGCTGCTATATTTAGCAAGTTAAATAATAGTAACAATAATTTGGAACACATAATAAATAGCCAAGTGTTTATTAGTCTATTATTTTATCGGAAGTTTGCTTACTTCCTCTTTAAGAAATTGGATTTAAGCAAAACATTTCCACATTAATAACAAGGAACTGATCCCACTTGCTTTGCAAACCGAAATTTCCCAGAAGAAGGTATGTTTTAATTGAATAGTAAAAACCACAAGCCATCTTGTATGTGCAGTTAATTTCACTTGGGCATAGCATGTTATAAAGGCAGTGTGCTGATGGCTGATGACTTAAACATTAATAATAAGAATTGATGTTCAGACAGGTAGCTCAGATGTAGCTGTTAGAAAACTGCTTTATTTATTGGACATGTACTGTCCAGATTTTATAACTCCAGCTGTTTATCTAGATATGCCAATATATTCCCTAATCATAACTTGTTGAGAATGAACAAATCACCTTCCTCTTTTCCCAAAAACATCACAATGGTGTATGTACCTGGTGGATGGAAGGCCTGATGTAAATAGCACTTTACGCTTCTGATTTCCAATATACTGGGCAGAACTAGAAATAGAAGAACCGATTAAAACCAGTCAATCAATCTATCAATCAATTTATTGTATATAGTCAAAGGCCTTTACAATGTACGGCAGGGATCAGAACAAGGCTGAAATCACATATCATGATTAAAACCACTCACATGTTGTGTATGGCACAGGTTCTCATGAACTTTGCGCTCAGTGATGATAATTCATCATTTTGTTCTACTGAAGAAATATAAAAGTGAAAGTATAGTGAAAGGTGATCAGTATGAATCCAGGTGACAGAAGCACTGGCAGCAGCAGGTGAGAGTTGTTTATTTTGTAAGTTTGCTGCTTACAACCTCACCTGTATTATTCATGCGCAAAGAAGGGCATGCTATACCTACAGTAGGTAGAATGTTACTCCAGTATCCTTACCTATGCAAACTGTGTATCCCTCAACAACTAGTATCCTGCAGATATAGAATATGGATCCCTCAGAGCTGTAGACTGTGGTTTGGCTGAAAGAAAGCCATGGGATCGGGCCCAAAGCACTTAGTTTACCTTTGCCTTTTAATTCTCCTCAGACTTTTCCTTCTGATGTCAGCCTTAAGTTCTGTTCCATTAAGACAGATGTTTTTCTCTAATGAATCTGACAGACTGTGACAATCTGAGCAGGACTGGAAGACAGCTTGCTGTAATTCCTGCAACTATGGGCCTTTGTATTATCTCTTTCCCATGCAAGTTGCAGACAGTTCTTCCACAGGCTGCTCATCGAAGGATGTCCTTAATCCATCATTCAAAAGTATTTATTTAAATATTGAATGCCTTTCTTTCTCACCCTAAGGTTCTTGTACAGGACCGTCTTTCTGATTACTGAATAATAGCTCCCCTCCTCCCTCCTCCCTCCTCCCTTTCCTCTGTCAAGGGATTTGTGTCCAGGTTTCCTCACAGAGGAGTAACAACCTTATAGATTATGGGAGTTGACAGGTCCTGTGACATTCAAGGTGATGCCATTTTCAATGTCTTTGCTCTGGGCTTACACTGATGCTTGTCCCAGACTCTGATTCCAAAGTATATGCCATTTGCATGATGTATAGTAATTATAGATGGAGCAGGAACAAGATCCATAACCAAGATGGGGCCTAAAGGCAAACAGATTACGCTGAATGGTTAAAAGTTTTTCCAGATGCAAAGGAAATTGGGAGATTGAAATCTTCCTTTGCCCTTTATAATGGAAGCCAAGTTGGTATTAAACAATTACTGGTTTCTGTTTTGTGGTCCATATGAAGATTTATTGACTTGAGAGCAAATATTGACTGAGAGGGAAAAATCCAAGTTCGCTGTTTACCCCAAGGCGCTATAAATTCAGATGCTAACTGAAAGCAGAAGTTTGTGTGTTAGAGACATTCTGCTGCAATCTGTTTACAGTACAGTTAATGGTTCTTCCAATAATCAAAACCACCCCAAAGCTTCCTATGTAGAACTACATGGCACAAACACCAAATTGGCGAAAGGGGAAGGGTGTTTTCTTTTCCCCAGATGGTGCTAAAGATGGTACATGAATTCTGTATGCGGCTAAATGTTACTTCTCTCCTCGGTTTCTCCAAAATAATCATTTCTAGATTGTGTCATGTGAGATGATACCATTTCCTGTCCTGGGGTTAAACACTTTTATCACGGAAAATGTGCATTTTGTTACATATGAAATGTGGTGTGAATATTTTTCTGTTGTGGGTATAGGGATTGGGTGCAGCTAAATCACATAAACTCTTCCCAGACAACATATTAAAAGTGCCAGGTGGAAGGGGAGCAAAATCATGCCTTCTGTCCCTACTACCAGCTAACATGCATTTGAAATCTGGGGCTCTTATTGTGCGATTCAGGGTTTTTTTTCAGGGTTCCTTGAGAACTGTACACAACACTGTTGTAAATTGCTCTTTGCAACAATTCAAATGTAGGTTGGAGTATACATAAGCCTGCTTTCATGATCCTCGCCTCTCCCCCCCCCCCCCATGTTCAGTTACTCAATTGAATGTCTAAAAAGATGTATAGTGACTCCATTATGTGAGCACCTGTAGCAGAGAATACATATGTTCACCTCAGTGAAGGACAATGTAAATTATGGACTTGAGCGTGCATAATAGATGGGAACAATATAAAAGGTCATTGGCATCCAAGTTAAAAAATGAAGGAAACATTCCAGGGAAAGGAATATCATTCCCAGTGCAATTATTAGGTTATTAGGGCACAGTTGTGCATTTCTGTGTCATTTATCTCAGCATAATGAAAGTACATTTAGCCTTCTTTGGAATATGCCCTTTATTTTTAACTCTAGATACTCACAGCTTTCTTTCCTGTTCATCAGATGAGAGTAAACTTGAGAAGAACCAGTTTTGGAATACCTGAAAGTCATTTCCGCATCAGACTCAGTTCCTAGGCACAGCACTGGATTTAATGCATTTTAAAGAGTATTAGCAACTTGGTTGAATTCATCATGATAGTATTGGTGAAACAGCTGTGAGAATACCTTGTTTATTAAAAAAATGTTTTATCCAGTGCCCCAACTGGAAAAGATATATTCACAAGGCATCTGCATTCTTCAGCAAACTGGGATTTCAAAAAGGCTTGCAATGAATTTTGAAGAAAAATAATGTAGTAAGGAAGAAGGGCTAGAATTCTTGAATGTGTCTCAGTCACGGGTATATACATTATCAACTTCCCTTTAGTGACTAGATCAGCAAAAACTGCAATAAGTTTGACATGAGACACTTGCTTCCTCTTTAAGACTTTGCTTGGCAATCCCCCTGATAGATTGCAAATTTAAATACAGAACTGTCCTTTTTGTTCTGGATCATGCAGAAATTATAATGCAAGTGGCAGGGTCACACTGAAACACACAACCCTCTGGTTGCAGCCCAGAAAAAGATATTTCACCTAAGCCATTTCCCAGAGTGAATGAGTGAATTGTTCATATGGATTTTGCAAAAAATGTAACTGCCCAGAAGCTTCTCTAAAATGAGGCTCCTTGTGTGTTTAGGTTCAAACAGACCTCCACAATTTTTAGCAGAATGTAGCTTAGCATCATTATAAATTGACTGCATCCTGTTTAAATCTGCTTCCAGCCTGTTTAATTATCTTTCTCATCTATCTGCAAAATAGATGGGCAAAAAGATGGGCAAAAAGTAGCATTGCAATGGTACTTTTGAGGAACCATATGGCAGTAACAGTTCAGATTTCATATTGTATTTTACATTGTACAGAGGAGTTTGTTCTCCAGATATAGGTCAGTTGCAGTAAGTTACAGAAGCATAAGAGATAGATTTCCGTATCAGGACTCAAATGTATATAAAATATGGAGTACTGCCATCAAATAAAGGCAGCAAAAACAGAGAGGAAAACACCTGGAGCTGAAATGGAATCATATTTCTAATTTACTTCCAACTCAGTGTCCAAATTTCAGGGTTGGTTTCGTGGTGATCTCCTAAAGGACTTTAGCTGATGCAATGCACACACTTCTGGCAGAAAAGCAGTGTGATCTCATGGTTGAATCCCATCAGGTTTTGGTTACTTTTCCAAAAGACTGCCACCCAGGGTCAGTCTTTTAAGAGGGGTAGTGGGTGCACTGAATTTAGGTCCTCACCTTGGAATGGCCTGCAAACAGTTTATTCTCATTGAGCTGGAAGGCATCAGCTGTCACTATTGTTAAACCAATCATTATTGTTGCAGGAAACCTAAGCATGGAATAGCTGTGGCTGTGAAAAACTGATACTGAAGGTATGAACCCATGTAAAAGTGGCTGGCAGACTGAATAAGAGACTTTCAACTCCAGGTTCCTGAAGTTTAGTTACGCTTTTCAGTAAAAGGTCTGCCCTGTCTTTACTAATATATTGAGAGTCTCACAGTTGTCCAATATGAGAAAATAGGATGTGCTGTCAGCTTGTCCAACATATCAATCTGAGTACAGTGGTACCTCTAGATACGAACAGGATCCGTTCTGGAGCCCCATCCGCATGCTGAAGTAAACGTAAGATGTGAATGCGCGTCTGTGCATGTGCAGGTGATGTTTCGCCACTTCTGCGCATGCGCGTGATGTCTTTTTGAGCGTCTGCGCATGTGTGAGCGGCGAAACCTGGAAGTAACGTGATCCGTTACTTCCAGGTCGCCGCGGAGCGCAACCCGAAAATACTTAACTTGAAGCTACTTCAACCTGAGGTATGACTGTACCTTCATAGTGTGTTACAATGTCAGCTTATCTACTGCATCAGTATATCTCCATCAGTGACCCAAATTCCGTACAGTGGTATCTCGGGTTAAGTACTTCCGGAGGTCCATTCCTAACCTGAAACTGTTCTTAACCTGAAGCACCACTTTAGCTAATGGGGTATTTAAAAAGCCATGGAGTCTTTACTTGGGAATCTTTATTGTATGACCTATTTCCTGGGTGGGTTAAAACAAGAGTGCTCTGTGCCTTGTGCTCTGTCAACCTTGACCATATTCACTGTTGTGTCTGGGCAAGACACTTCCTTCAATGTCTTTAAACTTAAGGGTTCAAATGTAGGTTCAAAATTCAGTATCAAAGTATCCATTCTGCATAAATACCACTGGGGAAAACATTTAGAGATAACTGATGTGCTGGCCATAGCTGTCAACTTTTCCCTTTTCTTGTGAACCCTTATTCGGGATAAGGGAGTTTCCCTTAAAAAAAAAGGAAAGATTGACAACTATGGTGCTGGCGGGGTTATGGTGTATGCAAATATTGTCAACCTGGTTCAGCTCAGGACTTTTTTGCACTACTTACCATTTTGTGTTGCAGTCTGAGGATTCAGCTAAATAGTTAACTCCTCATCTAGATATAGCCCATTGCTAGAAGATAAAACTGTTGTGGGAGACAGTAACACTTACACTGAGAGGCAGTGACAGTGAACTCATAAACCTGAGAGATGAATTTTGCGTTAGCAGCTGCTAAAACAAGTATTCAGATATGTGAAGGGATGGTATAATAGTATGGACCTTGTTTCCTTTAAAAGTCATCAGTGTGCATAGTGCTTTACAGAGTAACAAAAGCCTCTCACAGCTTCACTTTGACAGGAAACAACAGAGGGGGAATGGGGGAATGGTTGGAGGAAGGTAGCAGGGCTTGGATGTGCAAAAACGCAGTTGCATGTTATTCACGCTCCATTTCAGTTGAAGATAGGAAATAAGAGTCTTACTAGAGGACAGTTCAAGGGGAGTCAGGTGGTGCTGTGGTCTAAACCACTGAGCCTCTTGGGCTTGCTGATCAGAAGGTCGGCAGTTCAAATCCCCACAACGGGGTGAGCTCCCGTTGCTCGGTCCCTGCTCCTGCCAACCTAGCAGTTCAAAAGCATGCCAAAAAGTGCAAGTAGATAAATAGGTACCACTTCGGCGGGAAGGTAAAGGGCGTTTCCGTGCGCTCCTCTGGTTTCGGTGTTCCATTGCGCCTGAAGCACCTTAGTCATGCTGGCCACATGACCCGGAAAAACTGTCTGCGGACAAACGCCAGCTCCCTCGCCCTTTAAAGTGAGATGAGTGCCGCAACACCAGAGTCATCTGCGACGGGACTTAACTGTTAGGGATCCTTTACCTTTTTAGAGGACAGTTCACATATGGAGCTGCCTTATGTCAGACCACTGGCCCATCTAACCTAGTAGTGCCTGATAGTTGCTCTCTGGGGTTTCAGGCAGGGAATCCTTCCTAGACCTACCTGGAGATTCTGCGGATTCTGCATGCAAAGCAGATGTGTTCTCATTGAGCTGCATCCCTTCACCAGCCATGGAACTGGTATTAATCCTTGTCCCTCATCCCCTCTATGTCTGGTAATGTCTGGTTTTACCCAATGCATTCTATAGCATCATCACCCTACCTGCAAAACCATCCCTGCTCCCTGTCAGTGGCAGCGACTGGGAAGCTTACTGAGCAATGACATCACATGTTTTCACATCTAAAACGAGATGTTATCATGAACACACACAGAGAGCTCTCTCTGCCTCTTGTAATGTCTAGTTAAACCCCAAGGGGTTATGCCTGCGAGACTTTCCTCTTCCGTAAGCCAGTGCTCAGTCGCTGCATCAGCGCACTGTTTCAGGACATGGTTTTAGGCCAACATTTGTAAGCAGGCTGCAGACAGTTACTCAAGCACAAATGGTTATGATCAGAGTGTCAAGAACCAAGTTAGCAAGCATATCGGCGGCCATCTTCTTAATCCTTCAAGTACCATTTGCTCAGATCCTCTAACTTAGGTTTTCATTCATTCATGACAAAGCTGACAACAAGGCCTTGTTAGACTCAGCTCTTGAAGCAGTGCCCTGGACCTGAACTTTACATCATGGTTTCCATTGGCTGTCTTGTGTGTATCCATGTGGAATTATCCACTGGCTCTGCACAAGCTTTCTCGCTTAGTCTCCATTGCCCATCTAATTGGCAACGGGCAGAAAGCGACTTGTGTGTGGAGCAATAAGCTTGCTCTTTGGCCCGCTGCTTTCTGGCAAACTGTTCACACTGATCTTCTGTTGGATTTTCAACCACTGGGAATTTTTGAGAGAGCGAGAGAGAGTTGGAGGGAAATGTTTACACAGGTTAATTTAAAAAAAGAGAGAGAATTGCTTCCTGTTCAGTTTGATTGCTGATGTGCAGAGGTTAGTTCCAGGCTGCTGCGCCTCTGAGGGTTGTGAAAGGGATGTAAAGACAAGAGAAACAGCTGGAGGCCTGATCTGGAAATCACAAATAGTAACTTGTTTGTCACTTCCCAGATCCCTGGTGCATGCATTTTCTGACTTGTTTGCTGTGCTAGTTTGTGATGTCTGGCGAGACAATAAAATGAGTATGGAGTGTAATAGTTTCAGCTTTGTTCAGTGACTGGTGTCCAAGGGATTTTTGTAGGACATTTTGGGGGAGACGTCCAGTGCATAAGCAAATAGTGTTGGCCTGGTGTCTTCAGCATTTACGTACAACATAGTCTAAATGTATTGCACTAGACAGTCCCTTGGAGAGGAGGCTGAGAATTTGAGTGACAAGCACAGAAAAATGGACTAACTTAATAGAGTACTTTCTTAGGAGTATTGCCATCTTGCAATAAAACAAAGGTCTGTTGTTTATATGATTGCATTTGTTTTCTGATACTATCTAGCTAGTAGACCATACCTAATTTCCTTGACATACTGTGTAAAAAGAAGTCAGTCTTTCTGTTGTTTTCAGCAGTTGACTAGAGCAGCTTGGAGTCCCTTCCCAATCACCTTCTACTTTTCTGAAAACATGATGCGCAGAAAGGCAAAGGGAGTTTTCAGGACTGCTGCAAACCTTAAAACGCCCTGGGCCTAGGCTGAGTGTATCTTAAAGGTAAAGGGACCCATGACCGTTAGGTCCAGTCGTGACCGACTCTGGGGTTGCGGCACTCATCTCGCTTTATTGGCTGAGGGAGCCGGCGTACAGCTTCCAGGTCATGTGGCCAGCATGACTAAGCCGCTTCTGGCGAACCACAGCAGTGCACGGAAATGCCGTTTACCTTCCCGCCTACTTGCACTTTGACGTGCTTTTGAACTGCTTGGTTGGCAGAAGCTGGGTCCAAGCAACGGGAGCTCACCCCATCGTGGGGATTCGAACTGCTGACCTTCTGATCGGCAAGTCCTAGGTTCTGTGGTTTAACCCACAGCGCCACCTGCATCCTGAGTGTATCTTAGGAAGTGCCTAAGTCCCATATCAAATATGAACCCCCCCTGTTCCCTCAAATTCCCTGATGAGGTTCTCCTCCACAATCCTGCTGTCCAGGAGGTCAGATCTGCCGGAGGCCTGGAGCACAATATAGGGTTGTCCTTCTCTGCAGTGATACTCACTGTAGAAGTAGTGATGAAGTAGCTTTGTTTTTAACTTAATGTTGACAGATTAAATTGCTCTCACATACTGATGCTTGGGTTGCTATTTTTTTCTGGTGATAATTATTTTTACAGCTCTTATATATCACTTTTTATTTTGAATAATTTTGATGCTTTCTACATTACCTCGTGCTGTATTGGAACAACAACGATAATTAATCAGACTGCTTGGGCTTAAACTGAATTCGTGCTGTTTGGATAGTGCTTGGATGGGACAAGATCCATTTTGGTCAACGTTCTTTCGCATTAACTGGTCTATGCTCCATCAGGTAATGCCCATCACTTGCATGGAGTTGACATTCTAGAAAACGGTTCTGTTTCCTATGAAGGAGTGTTAAATCAGAACTTTTAAAAGTCAAAAGAAGATCACTGAATTTTTTACCTTTGTAATAAGACTGCTATTTTGTGTAGAGGCCACGGGACACTTGCGGTAGCAAAAAGTAGTAATATCCCCTCTGATTAAATATCGGTTGCTTCTCAGCAGTCCGGAGTTACTTCTGCTCTTTGAGCTTAGTGCTTTGCTTCCTGCCCTAAAAACTGTACTGTCGTGTGCTGGAAACAGGTGCTGTGGTTTCTAACCCAGAAGCAGCTGACTCTGGTGCTCTTTGAAGTATTCCTCCCACTGTGTCTTCCCTCACGCGGATGTTATGTGGCTTAATTAATTTGGGACAAGATCTGTGACCTTTGAATAAAAGACATTATGGGTTGTCCAATATTATAATTGCAGCAAAGCTGGTGGTCTGTACAGATGTTCTTCCCGTGTTGTTGCACAGCTACTTAATGGTTTCCTACAGATGTTCCCATGAGGACACATATGTATATTCTTTCCATCTTCCTTTTATGACACCCAAGACCTATTTTCTAACATTCTTTTTATTGTTTAATGTCAAGCAGCAGAAGCAATGAAAACATTCCCTGCACTTAGCAATGTTGGTTTCCTCACCTTTTTTATTTAGATTGTGAATACAGGCGTAGGCAGAGACTTCCCTCCTTAATGGTATACCCCGTACCACAAACAACTGTGCCTGCAGATGTTTTTCTACGTCTCTTTCTACTTTTGTGTTCCGTTTCCTTTGTGGTTTTCATTCCCACAGTGTCTGATTCATGGGACTCTTCCTCTCCTGTGAGTACCATGTGGCATTTGTCATTTCTCCAGTCCTCTGGCAGTCGTGAGGATGGCCGGCCCAGATGGGATCAAGAACTTGGCTTCCTGACTCCTGCTGTTCTGGTTGCTGGTGCTTATGATTTGGAGTTTGAGAAAGATATCTAAGAGTAGGTTACTTTTGGCTCTGGGTGCTACCAAGCATTGCGTTGTGTGTGTGTTTCACACAGCAGCACAATGTGCGCATTTCACAGGAATGAGTGTATCATGTTCCTGAAAATTCCTTCATGCCAACCCATGCTTAGCCAATTCCCAGCACTGGTAAAACACATTTATTATATTTATATCCCACTTCACAGTTGTCTTACAAATGATGAAAGCTTTTATTTTTTAAAGCAAACCCTTGTTGTTGTTGTTTAGTCGTTTAGTTGTGTCTGACTCTTCGTGACCCCATGGACCAGAGCACGCCAGGCCCTCCTGTCTTCCACTGCCTCCCGCATTTTGGCCAGACTCATGCTGGTAGCTTCGAGAACACTATCCAACCATCTCGTCCTCTGTCGTCCCCTTCTCCTTGTGCCTTCCATCTTTCCCAACATCAGAGTCTTTTCCAGGGAGTCTTCTCTTCTCATGAGGTGGCCAAAGTATTCAGGATCTTCAGGATCTGTCCTTCCAGTGAGCACTCAGGGCTGATTTCCTTAAGAATTGATACGTTTGATCTTCTTGCAGTCCATGGGACTCTCAAGAGTCTCCTCCAGCACCATAATTCAAAAGCATCAATTCTTCGGCGATCAGCCTTCTTGATGGTCCAGCTCTCACTTCCATACATCACTACTGGGAAAACCATGGCTTGAACTATACGGACCTTTGTTGGCAAGGTGATGTCTCTGCTTTTTAAGATGCTGTTTAGGTTTGTCATTGCTTTTCTCCCAAGAAGCAGGCATCTTTTAATTTTCTGACTGCTGTCACCATCTGCAGTGATCATGGAGCCCAAGAAAGTAAAATCTCTCACTGCCTCCATTTCCCCCCCTTCTATTTGCCAGGAGGTGATGGGATCAGTGGCCATGATCTTCGTTTTTTTGATGTTGAGCTTCAGACCATACAAACCCTACAAAGCCATAAAAACATTCCAATCGGGAGTGGGGGAGAACACACCAAGACTATTGTGCAAGTTGTGTTGCGCTGGCAGAACAGACACCACACTCACTTTGACCATATATTTCTTAGTGTTGTTGCTCACAAGGGTGGGCCATACTTCATTTTCAGACCAAGTCTTATGATCCATCCCATTTTACTTTGCAGTCCATCCTTTTCTCCTCCTCCTCCTCCTCCTTCATGTAGCATGCACGAGCCCTTGGGGACTGGTTGTGAGACACAGCAAACACCAATCTGACTATATGTCCCCTTGAACTGTCCGTATATACCACTTTGCTTGTCACTCTGCCTGCAGGAGATCAGCACCTGGGCTGAAGACAGCTGGCTAAAGTTTAAGCAAAGAAAGTAAGGGCTGGTGGCGATGAGAAGGGGCAGACAGACAGCAAACTCTGCCAAACCTCTGACAGTGCTATCCATCAAAGGGAATTTGGCACCCAAATATAGGCATGACATGAATGTGCACCTGGTAATCAGCCTTCATGTCTTAAGACAAAGCAGCCACAACCCCAACCTTCTCCTTCTCCCCCCACTACAGTGACTACTCTTGCTTCATGTTTTATAATGCCACTCCTTGGTCTCTAACTTTCAGTCAATTTGTTTACCAGTTTGAAGAAAATAATTCACACACATGATTTTTTTTTCTTCAAACTAGAAAACAAAACTATGTCTCATTCATATATATATATGTATATGTATATGTATATGTATATGTATATGTATATGTATATATATGTATATATATGTAAAGAGACCCCTGACCATTAGGTCCAGTCATGTCCGACTCTGGGGTTGTGGCGCTCATCTCGCTTTATTGGCCGAGGGAGCCGGCGTACAGCTTCCGGGTCATGCGGCCAGCATGACTAAGCCGCTTCTGGCGAACCAGAGCAGCGCACGGAAATGCCGTTTACCTTCCCGCCGGAGCGGTACCTATTTATCTACTTGCACTTTGACGTGCTTTTGAACTCCTAGGTGGGCAGGAGCAGGGACCGAGCAATGGGACTCGCCACGTTGCGGGCATTCAAACTGCTGACCTTCTGATCAGCAAGTCCTAGGCTCTGTGGTTTAGACCACAGCGCCACCCGTGTCTATCTTTCTATCTATCTTATCTATCTATCATCTATCTATATGAGATATTTTAGTTGGAAGTGAGATGTAACCTAGTTTCATGTCTTAGTTTTAATATTAAGACTGTATACAGCATCTTAAAAGGGCCATAGCTCAATGATGGAGCATCCTTGTTGCATGCTGAAGGACCCAGCTTCAATTCTTATCATCTCCAGGTAGCTCTTGGACAGATTCCTATCTGAAATCCTAGAGAGCCACTTCTGGTCAATGCAGAGAGCCCAGAGCTAGTGCTTTGACACATTATAAGGCAGTTGATTTTCTGAAAAGGAAGACAAGGAAGCCCAATTAATGTGATGTTTTTGCCCATAGAGAAATATCCATGAAAAACATTGAAAAGCCAGTGTACATTTTGTAGGAAAGTTCTACTCACTCCTAGTCTGGTATCTTTCATATTTTGCATAGTTCACTGTGAATGTTTCACTGTGGGATTTACTGAATCAGATCATTCATCCACTTGGCTTGGTCCTGAGAACGCTGACTGGCAGCCAGAGTCTCTGTGGTCTTGGGGGCAGAGGTCTTTCTGAGCTCCTTTAACTAGAGTTGTCAGAACACCTCTAACTAGAATTGTCAGTGATGGAAGAGAACTTATATCTACAAAGCATAGTGTCTGCTACCAAGCCAGGCCCCCTTGTTAACTCTATAATCAGTCCATTTGCTACCCCCCCAAGCAATTTTTTTAACAACAATTACACTTTGCAGTTAAAAAAACAATCAAGACTTTATTTTGAAGTTCAAATAACAATCCAGTAAGAAATATGAAATTAATTAAATCAAAAGAGGGAAAAGCAGTATAGAAAACTAACAAAGCCAGGGTCCATAACCATTACCTCATAAAACACAGTGCTTTCTCAAGAGTCTATGCAGTAAATTAGATCTTACAACAAAAAGTGACCTAGTAGAGAAAGAATGCAAAACAAATGTTATGAATACCAAATAAAGACATATTTCCATAATTAGCCGATCATATAAATAAACCATGGCCACCAGATAAGAGACAAAATGTATAGGTTTTGCTGCACCCTGAGATATGCTTAATTTGTAAATCACTCTATCAGAGATGAGCATAAACATTACTTAATTGAACCAAATATTTAAAGGAAAGCCCAACAGCAATATGGTCAAATGAAAAAATTATAACAGAAAAAATTATAAGTGGTTAACATACTAAATCCATATTTGACTCATCAAAATTTGATAAAAGGCATTGTGTGAGGTTTAAAGGAACTGGTGCATCTATTATTTCAGAAATTTCCTTCATTACCTCTTCCCAAAATTTGTACCAAGACCATCATATGTATGCTCCTCTTCTGTCATGTTCCCTATGTAGGAGAACCAAATGTAGTTATTTGTGCAAGACAGACTGGACTCAAGAATCATTGTTGGCTTATTTTCAGTGAGTTTTTGGGGAGACAGATCTAAAAGGGGTAGTAATTTGTCACACTTCTTTTTTTGGAGTGAGCAGGTTCGTTCAACTCAGCAGGGGCTTATGAAGAACTCTGATATACAGTGGTACCTCGCGTTAAGTACTTAATTCGTTCCGGAGGTCCGTTCTTAACCTGAAGCACCACTTTAGCTAATGGGGCTTCCCACTGCCGCCGGGCCGCCGGAGCACAATTTCTGTTCTCATCCTGAAGCAAAGTTGTCAACCCGAGGTACTATTTCTGGGTTAGTGGAGTCTGTAACCTGAAGCGCCTGTAAGCTGAAGCGTATGTAACCCGAGGTACCACTGTATAGCAAGAGTCATCTGCCACTCAGGGATGCTCCACACAGGTACGACAAGCCAGGTAAGAATCTGGGTCATCGTTGTATAGGTGTAGCTGGCCCAGGCACACCCAGTGCAGACACTAGCATCTTTGGTCTGTGCTCATGCTGAGCACACCTGGCTGTTTTGGTTTGTCCATTGCTGACCCAAATGCCTCTCTCCAAATACTCCTTTGCAAACACTTCTCACGTGGTTTCACTTTCGGCAGAATTCAATGAAAAATTCAAAAGGGAGTTGAGTGAAAGCCCTCTGGTAAATTTTACAGCTTCACTGTAAAATCAGAGCTTCACTGATGCCCTTTTAGCTACTTTTGGAATTCTTCCAAGCAATTTTGCCCTATCAGTCTTTGACTGTAGGAGGTATCATGGATTGTTGTTGTTGTTTAGTCGTTTAGTTATGTCTGATTCTTCATGACCCCATGGACCAGAGCACGCCAGGCACTCCTGTCTTCCACTGCCTCCCGCAGTTTGGACAAACTCATGCTGGTAGCTTCGAGAACAATGTCCAACCATCTTGTCCTCTGTCGTCCCCTTCTCCTTGTGCCCTCAATCTTTCCCAACATCAGGGTCTTTTCCAGGGAGTCTTCTCTTCTCATGAGGTGGCCAAAGTATTGGAGCCTCAGCTTCAGGATCTGTCCTTCCAGTGAGCACTCAGGGCTGATTTCCTTCAGAATGGAGAGCTTTGATCTTCTTGCAGTCCATGGGACTCTCAAGAGTCTCCTCCAGCACCATAATTCAAAAGCATCAATTCTTCGGCGATCAGCCTTCTTTATGGTCCAGCTCTCACTTCCATACATCACTACTGGGAAAACCATAGCTTTAACTATACGGGTACCTCGTACAAAAACTGCAAGAAATGTACACACGTTATAATACATCTGTCAAATGTTCCACACATATTCCTCCATTGCTATCTTAAGGGGGATGGTCACTTTGGAATCAGCCCTTATTTTTCTCAATGCACTATTTTCTTTCAAAATTTTGCATGGGCTCCGGCTTCTGACAAAGCATTTCTGATACTGATATCCCTTGGTTTGGAGGTGAAAGAAATATGACGTCGAAACTGACATTTAATGAATTGGTAGAATCCCATTCCTCCTCCCTACCAGAAAAGCAGAGGCGGCCTAAAAACATTACAGTTCTTGAGGGGAAACTGAGCGGAGGTGTGAGCTCTTCAGACCACAAAGGAAGAGTGTTTCCCCCTTCCTCCATATTGCTGGCCCCAAACAACAGGCTATTTCTTAAATTGATCCCACCCCAGCCAAATGTCTTTTTCAACGTTTTGCAGCCCCCTAAAGGAAGAATCTTTGTTAGTCCATCGTGTTGTAGAGACTCTAAGAATGCAAAGAGTTCTCAGCTAGTGAGAGTGTTTATTATTATATCGCAGGACCTCCTAGGAAATATATACAGTGAATCATCATCAGAAGCTGCAGATAACTTCTCCTGAGTTTACTGTTCCTGCTCCAGGCCCCCATTTTGCATTTCTTTGGAAGGGATGCCTTTCTGTTGAGCGGTTCCAGGTTTTCTACCAGTACTTTTGTTTGTTTTAAATGTGGAGTGATAGGATGAAAGAGATGTATGTGTGTGTAGGAAATATATTTTCCCTTTAAAAAAAAACTGGGGGAAGGCAAGTGCAGCTGTTTTTCTGTGCAGTAACGTGTGATTCGTAGCAGGGACTCTCTCTTTTTTCTCATAACAAGATACTGTGAGCCAGGAAAAAAATACCTCCTCAAGTGCAACAGAGACAGATTGTACCTTCATAAAGGACAATCTTCTCTTGCCTGACTGGAAGATAGAGGTGGAAGAAACAGTCTAGATCCAGCCTGTGTCCCTTGCAGGTCCATTCACTCAAAAGTCCATGTGGATTTATTTATTATTTCTTGAAGGTTCCACATGCTTTCAATAGACTTAAATTGTTTTGGAAGAACTTGCAAGTGATCCACGTCTTCTCTGTTTTTGTTTGTTTGTTTTTAAACAACTGGCAAAAAGCTTCTGCATAATGATGGTAGTGCATAATGATCTGTGCCTTCCTGGGTAACTGTGCAGAGAAAAAGGTAGCTTCCCCCTTCCATGTACCTAATTAGGGGTAAACAACAAAATGTGCTTTAGAAAACATAAATGGCCATTGCTGGGGTGCATGGGAGAGCAGGCTATGGGAGAGGGCATTAACCCTTTGCAGCACTCCCGACAAAAAAATAATAATACCCCTCTCCAGCTGCTGTTGTTCCCATTTGCACTGACAGGGATTTCCAAGAGCTAATAGCAGCTTGGGTGGGGCGAATTTCATCAGGATTGTGTTGGGGTAGAAGCAGCCACCCTGAGCACTGCTACCCTGACACCCCCCCCCCCAGCAGCTATTTATGTTTAGAAAAACTATATTTTGTGCCATTGGTCCTGTGTGCAGTGGCAGAGCTTCATGCTCTGGCACCAGGGGCGGAGAGCAGGCGGGAGCGTGGGTGGCGTGCATCCTGGGGGCGTGGCACCCAGCGTGGGGGGGGCAGCTGCGATGGCACCCCACTGGGATCGTGGTCCTCCGCCAGTGGCTGTGTGTGGTTTGATCCTTTCTGCTCCTTCTGACTGTCTTGTCTCACTCAGCAAAGTGTGTGACCGTATCCTTTTTCCTCCCCCCCCATTAATTTCAATACACATGACAAAAAAGAAAATATACAACAACACAATAGAGAAGTGAAAAAGAAGAAAAAGAAATAACAGACTTAAAATACCTAAACAGGAAAAAATAAAAAATAAAAGAAACTCAATTAATTGAAATCCATTTTCATAAACATTTTAGTTGACTTCCTCTAATCTCCTCCATCTGAATTTCCTCTTAATTTAAATGTAGCAGTTTCCAATATCATTGTTTCATAAAACAATATTACAGTCATATTCCAGTTTCTTTACCTTTCTTATAGTACATTTTCTTATTTATATATTCAAATCTAATTTAATCCTAGGCCTGATTAATTCTTTCAAGTGGTTACATTTCTTTAATATTAGAATAATTGTTCAAATAGTCTTTAAATTTCTTCCAATCTGCTTGTTAGTCCTCTTGACTGTATCCTTTTTCAAGCCGCCACGATTGTACAAGTTGTCGTGGGTGCATATAATAATAAAAATAATGAATGTTGTGGGTGTGGGGTTCTTGTTTTTGTTTGTTATTATGGCATGTACAGTCATACCTCGGGTAAGTAGCTTCGGGTTAAGCATTTTCGGGTTGTGCTCCGTGGCAATCCGGAAGTAACGGAGTGTGTTACTTCCGGGTTTTGCCACTCGCGCATGCACAGACGCTCAAAATGATGCCACGTGCAGATGCAGCAAATCGTGACCCACGGACACGGGTTGCATTCCCTTCAGGATGCAAACGGGGCTCCGGAACAGCTCCTGTTCGCATCCAGAGGCACCACTGTATTTTGTTTTTTCGTATTGTAAACTGCTCTGTGATGCTCTCTGGGTGAAGGGCAGGTTAGAAATTTTAATAATAATAATAATAATAATAATAATAATAATAATAATAATAATAATAATTTAAAAAATTACTTATATCCCGCCCTTCCCAGCCAAAGCCCGGCTCAGAGCGGCTAACATCAAATGTATAACACATTAACATAAAATCAGACAATCAACTAAAATACATCGTCAAATCAGATCAGGGTCAGAATAAAATTCAATCGGATGGCAACCCGCAGATTAGGGTTGGGGACCTTCAATGCTCACCAGGCCCAACTGTTAATAATACAGTAATAATAGCAATAATAGTAATAATTTTCGACCCATAAACTGCACCAGGGTCAAGAGGCAACTCCCACTACACACACACAATAAGCTGTCAACAAGACTGAAAACTCATGGCTTAAAAACAAAACACAGTGTTTCTCAGATGGAATAGAATCAGCTGATGAGGATAGACCTTTGCCATACATTCCGTCAAATGTAGTGTCTACCATTTAATGTATAGAGTATTAGCACCACGATAACTTGTGACTCATTTCCTCTCTCAGTACACAATAAGGGCAAAAGAACAGGGAAAAGCTCCATGTATTGTTTACATTTGACTATTTTAGCATCTTTACATCTTCGGGGCATATGAATCATTAGGCAGAAAGCTATGTAAATGTTTAAAGCTGCAACCCTGAACACAGAGACTTGGGCACGAAACCCATCGAGCAGAGCAGGGCTTCCTTCTGCGTAAACACACTTAGGCTTATGTTGCACAAAGGTTTTTGGGTATCTCAGTTTTGTATCCGTATGGCCATTTTTTATTTTTGCTCAGGAATATATTACCATTTTGGAGCCTAGTCTGGCTTGACTTGAAACAAATTTAAGATTACAATTAAGATAAAACTAAAACAAGCTACTCTTAGTTGACAAAAATAAGACTGTCCTCCATACAGGGGCGTGCACTGATTTAATTAAATCATTAAAATGTTCCATGTTTGCTTGCAGAAAAGACCTTACTCTCCTGCAAAGTTTACATTATAGTGTGTGTGTTTTTAAGCTTCCAAAATAGCCTTCTAAAAATTAGTCTCAGGTGGAAAAAATAATTGAATTGTGCAAAATACTCTACACGGTATTTAGTTCTGCAAGAGTAGTTTCACGTTACAGTGGAGCAGGGTACTGAAAGCGCTTTTTAGAATTCTCTTATATCTGTGGCCTTTCTGGCAAGTAAATACACGCACTTGGATACAGGTGCATGAAAAAGCAGTACAGATAATAGACATTTAATAGATAGTACTTGTAAATTATAGCTTAACTTTATGGAGCATTTTGTTGTTTTCTCTGCCCTCACCAAGACTCTGCCCTCACTTTTAATAATCTGGGGGAGGGGGAACCATTTCTCATATATATGTTCTCTTTAATATATATATATATATATATATATGAACAATTGTTATAATTATTATTACAATAGCAATACAACGTTAATAAGCCAGTGTGGTGTAGTGGTTAAGAGCGGTGGACTCGTAATCTGGTGAACCGGGTTCGATTCCAGCTCCTCCACATGCAGCTGCTGGGTGACCTTGGGCTAGTCACACTTCTTTGAAGTCTCTCAGCCCCACTCACCTCACAGAGTGTTTGTTGTGGGGGAGGAAGGGAAAGGAGAATGTTAGCCGCTTTGAGCCTCCTTCGGGTAGTGATAAAGCGGGATATCAAATCCAAACTCTTCTTCTAAGAACTCCATCAGAGTCAATCCTAGGGTTAAGGATTCCCCCCATGATGCAATTCAAATAAGGTTATCCCTCCAGGTCGCCATTTTGGGTGTTCTATGGCCCATTAGCCCCCATCTAGGATTTTGGGCAGAACTCTGCCCCTGGACTCTGCCCCTAGTTTTGATCCTGCATTTGGGGGATGCAGCACCCACCCACCCTTCAGCTTTTGACTATTGATCCAACCCTATACCTTTTTCCGCCATCACCAAAGCACCCCCAGCCCACTAGGGTCATGATTGGCCCATTTATTTTTTTAAAAAAAATAACGGGCCAGCCTGCCAGCTCCTGCAGCTGACTGAGGCCAACCATAATAATTTATCTCCAAAAATTATTATTTATACCCTGATTTAGACAGTGATTGTGCAGAGGCTAGACTATGTCCAGTCTGTATTGATCATTAATTCTGATTTGCTCGTGAGGTGGTTATGCATCTCCCCCTCAATTACTCATTCACCCTACACTTTTTAATGCATTTCCCATCATTTTCCTAATCACAAAAAGTAAGTTGTGGGGTTTTTTAAGTGGATTTTAATTCACTTTAACTGTGTGAACCAAAATTTCTGGCATGTGCTTGAATCCATCCCAGGAAATTGTGACACTCAGGAGACACCATATGTCATTATTGAGTAAGTTTTATATGTGCACAGATTTCTGTTGCTCGTTCTTTCAGTTCCTCTGTGTGTGTTGTTGCTACACGGCACACTCAATATGTGTGACATGGCATGGTGTGGTGTGGCAATTTGGCATCTGTGCAGAATAAATGAAATATACTCTTGAGGCTTAGTCCAAAGGAAGTTAGGTCTGTGTGCCTTCAGGTTCAGGGGAATAGAGTATTTAACTGTGCACTAAACCCATATTAGTTTCAATGAGACTTAAGCACACTTAAGCACACTCTCGACTGCTCTTCATGAATGTGTCATTTTATTTATTTAAAGCATTTTTACCATGCTCTTCAGATGAAATAGAGCCTTGGGGGTGACTTGAATTAGATCAAATCCCCTTTTCTTCCCTTAAAAAACACAAAGCTTTGCCTCCTGGTTCCTCAGCCAAAAAGGCTCTCAGAGCAGTTGACATAAGGTCATAAAAACAAGACAGTCCCTGCCCCATAGGATTGCAGTCTTAAAGACACAGCACAAAAGGAGGAAGAGGCTGAGAAAGGAAGAGGAAAGCAAGCAAGCAAGCAAGCAAGCGCCAATTCTTAAATCAACGTAATTGTTTTTTATATAATCAGTTTTAATGTAAACAGTTCCGGGAGAGGAGGAGCCAAATGGAGCTTATGCTGATGGAGGGGCCTGAAATCCCAATTCTCCCTCTGCTTCATTCTGATGAAATTTTACACTGTTGTCCATCCCTTAGAAAAAGATATTACAGTAGTGACTATCTTTAAAGGTAAAGGTAAAGGTACCCCTGCCTGTACGGGCCAGTCTTGCAAGACTCTAGGGTTGTGCGCTCATCTCACTCTATAGGCCGGGAGCCAGTGCTGTCCGCAGACACTTCTGGGTCACATGGCCAGCGTGACAAAGCTGCATCTGGCGAGCCAGCGCAGCACACGGAACGCCGTTTACCTTCCCGCTGGTAAGCGATCCCTATTTATCTACTTGCACCCGGAGGTGCTTTCGAACTGCTAGGTTGGCAGGTGCTGGGACCGAATGACGGGAGCGCACCCCGCCGCGGGGATTCGAACAGCCGACCATGCGATCGGCAAGTCCTAGGCGCTGAGGTTTTACCCACAGCGCCACCCGCGTCCCTAGTGACTATCTTTACCCACTATTTATTTGTTAAATATTTTTGCTATTAGGTGAATTAATTGCCGCTCTGTAGCTGCAATTAGCTGGGACGCGGGTGGCGCTGTGGGTAAAACCTCAGTGCCTAGGGCTTGCCGATCGAAAGGTCGGCGGTTGGAATCCCCGCGGTGGGGTGCGCTCCCGTTGTTCGGTCCCAGCGCCTGCCAACCTAGCAGTTCGAAAGCACCCCCGGGTGCAAGTAGATAAATAGGGACCGCTTACTAGCGGGAAGGTAAACGGCATTTCCGTGTGCTGCGATGGCTCGCCAGATGCAGCTTGTCACGCTGGCCATGTGACCCGGAAGTGTCTGCGGACAGCGCTGGCTCCCGGCCTCTTAAGTGAGATGGGCGCACAACCCTAGAGTCAGAAACGACTGGCCCGTATGGGCAGGGGTACCTTTACCTTTACCTTTAGCTGCATACAGACATACGTCACTGTATTGTGTTTTTTCCTACCCAGCATTTGACAGGTGTAACTACCAGTGGTTTAAAGAGAGATTTTAGTCATCCGTTCTACTTTTTTCCTTTTTCACCATAGTCTGGTGGGCTGTCCGCGTTTTTCTTCCCTTGAAAAGTACAAAGCACAGCAGGAACGTTTATTAATTTAAATGTTAATTCATCCATTAAAAATAGAATGTGTTTTTCAAAATTTATTTTTAAAAAGAGCTTCAAAGTGGCTCGAGTAAGTGGATTTGCAAGTGCACTGCCAATTTTAGATTCCTAGTTGCTCAAATGATGAGTGAGTAAGCCTGACATGGAAGCCATTATTTGGGCCAGAAAGTTATACTTGACCCATTTGGGCCTAGCTTCTTCTCTAGTATGCTTCGTCTCTCTGCAGTTCCATCTTTTGTGCAGAGCTTGGTGGTGGTGCTCAGGCTGAATCTCTGTGTTCCTGTCCATAACATTTTTCAGGAGGATCCACTATAGCCTTGAGTCCCTGCAAGATGGCACCAGTGTTTCTTGATGCCTTCAGTTATCCAGCATCAGTGACTGTCTCATATCAGGGCCAGCTGGGTGAGAATGCCGAGCAGTTGTGGGGCATGCGCAATGGGGCATGATTAAAAGGCCCCATATCAGCTGTACCCCTCCTACAGTACAGTTTCCAATACGTAGTCTCCTTGCAGTAAGCCTCATCTTGCAGAACTACAACTCTACACAACTCCTGCATCCAGACTGTGGATGGCTTTGTAGGGCCAGTTTGCCGTGGTAATACTGAAATGAATGGGACCACTTCCATGAAAAAGGCTAACATATGTGCACAGTACACAACTGTTGGTCTGTTCTCTGAGAGACATTAAGGCATGTGCTTTGCATTCTTAACTCCGTTCCAAATAGTCTTAATGAGTCCCTTCTGGTGTACACTGGGAGAATTTATTTCTAGCCTTATTTTCCAAGTATGCCTGGTATGGACTTGAAACCCAAATACAAGCTGCACGAAAGCCCCACTGTCTGCAGATACTGCTTTAGTATTTACAGAAGAACTATAACTTCAAGTCCTTGAAGCAAAACAGCCATGGCAGTTCATGGAACAGTACACAGCTAGGAGTTAATACAAGACCAGCCCACAGATTAGGCACTGCTTTGATTCATCAAAGCCTGGACTGCCAACCGAGCTATACATCCCACATCTCACAGTGCCTTAGCGGGATGTTATGGATGCTGACAGACCATCCGTTCTTAGATTGATGCTTTCTGAATGATTGGCTAATACGTCATCTAGGACTGAGCCAATTTCACCCTATTTCTCTGCTCCATTTGTGGGCAACAAAAGTGAGGGGGTTATTTTGCATTTTGGGTGGTGAATTTTGAGAGAAGGGGGGAAGGAAAACCAACCTCCATTGCCACTCTCAAATTCTCAATAGCACAGATCATCATGTTGAATTAAACATAATGTCTAGGGCTGGTGTAAAGGGTTGGCATGATAGAGCGTCTGCCAAGGGCCCACACACCAAAGATGGGTCCAGTGACAAGAACTTCTGCCACAGTGAAAAAGGGGCCCCATGGAGATGGTTTTGCCCAAAGGCTCTCCAATTCCTGAAGCTGACATTGATTATGCGCATGGAACAATGCTATCCTACATGATAGCATTGTTCCAAATGGCATTCTGTTAGGGGAGAGGGATTGGGAGCTACTGGAGAAGACTGTCATCTCCTCCTCTTGAATGTCCTTCAACAATGCTATATCACACTGTAGTGTCATTCCCAAGGCATACTGGAGAATTAACCCTGGCGGTTGGCAGTAGGTGGCAGCTGGGAGGAAAGGAACCCTGTTTCCACAACCATGGCTGTTCTTTCTGCTGAAGAGCAGTGTGGGGCAAACAGGGCCAGCCCACCAAAGAGGCAAGGTGAGGTGACTTCCTCAGGTGGCAGGGGCAGCAGTTCCCAATAGAGCTCTTCAGACTTCATAGCATGAAAGGCTTTTTCACTGAAAGATACACACGTTCATACTCATAGGTAGTTAGATTGGTAATTCTTATTTTTTGGCTCAGGGATGAGCTGGAGGAGGAGCAGGGTTTTTTGGGAGGGGGCTGACGCTGAGGCTATTGAATGGTCTGCTCTAACATCCAACACCCCTCTTTGAGGGAGTTTAAGGTCTTTGCAATGTCCAATCCATTTTCAGGCCAAGCTGGCTCCTGCGCTTGGCTCCCTAATTGAAACGATGAATGTGAGCCGCATAGCAGGATAGTTTATTGTGCAAATCTCATTAATTTCTATTGAGAACTTCCCATTGTATTGTGGGCTCTTGAATATAGCTCTTTAGTTATCCATGGGGATAGAGGAGCTAGCCCCTAAACCGCCCTTCTTGTCCAAAAGCTGGACTGAAAATATAAAGGATTCACATACCATGTGGCTTCCTAGTGCAAATCAAAGGGGGAGCCCTTCATCAGGATAATATTATAAGGAATATTATGAGGAAATGAGTGGGATTTTTATTGCCTTCAAAACTATGGCTCCAGATTTAAGGAGGATTATGAATAAAGCTCTTTGAGGTGGGTACTATGATCGCATAGTCCTGAAAATTTTATTTTGTGTGGTTTTAGAAAACATTCCAGGATATTTCATTATTCATTTTATCTTATTATTGTGGTGCGATGCTGGTTGAAGCTATAAAATGCAAATTTGGCTTGAAGTCCATTTTCACATAAAGATTTAGAAATATACGTAACAGCACACTGGTGCTTTTTAAAAAGCCTTTATATTTTTAACAGGATACATTGAAAGGTTTTAATGGCACAACATGGTTCTGCGTAAAATGTTAAAAGGTATGTGCTGAGTTACAAAATGGGAGCTTGCAAAATAGCGTATTTGCTTACATCTTGGGTGGAAAGCTTGGAGCCTGATTCTCCAAACTTTTTGTTTTTTTGGGGAAAAAACTTGCAGAATTCTTTACCATTTACCACTGCTACTACTGCTGTATCTACAGCAACACATGATGGTCTGAAAAAGTTCAAAGTACAGTGAAGGTGACGTCCATAGCTGGGCAACTAAGAAAAAGCACTCTTGTTTCATGGAGTGCTCTTATTCAGGGTCCCAGATAGCCAGCCTCTTAATTTTCAGGATACTCCATTCCATTTCTGCCTGTGAGACAGAAAGGGAAGAAGCCCTGTTCTATTTAAGCAGAGAGATAAATTCCCTCTCTAAGACTCTGAATCACCAAGTTGTTGAGCGTTTCAGGCTTCAGCTGCTTCTCCAGAGAGGAAAAATGAGCTCCCTCTTGTACGAAGCAAAACAAAACTCCACAGTCTTGAGTCACAATATTAAACTTGAGCACCTTGAAATGTGATTATGACAGTGTCCAATTTGGCTGCCGAATAGATTTTGGATATCTTCACTGTTAAATTAGGTGAGGCAAGCGCTAAAACTTGGATTGCACCTCTCCAGTGAGTGGACTTTCCCTCTGGACACTCGCTTGACAGGACACTAGGCTTGGGGAATGATTCTTCTCTTGCATGTGGCAACTCTTTGCCCCAATCCCCCCACCAGAACACCCCCCCAGGCAATTGCAGCCATCTAATACTGTCTTAAACAGGGTATAGTTAAGAGTGTTTCATGGCAAGGCTTGGGGCAGAGACTCCTTTCTACTTAAATTTTAGGCCTTGGGGACATCTGCTTCATTCTAGAATGTCCCTGTGTCTTTTTACCCGGGTCACTGTTAGCCTTTCGTCTGCGTAACGTCATGGCTTGGAAGAACTTGCACATTTTAGTGTGCACTACATCATGCTGAGTTTGTGAACAGAGCAGCACTTAATATTAAACGCAAAAGGCATTCCCACTTAGGGTGATTGATTTGGAGCGCTTGTTTACTGTGAAGTAAAAGGAACTGCAGATGTTTGATGAAAGACAGCAAACATCTGCATTTTCAATACTGCACGGAGCACTGTGTAAGGGCAGCAGCAACAGCAAAAGCAGCATTCACTTAAAATTAAAAAAAAAAGGAGCAGCAAAAATTAAATGAAGGAGAGGGCTCCTTTTCTTTAACCTCTTACAGGACTTGGACACTTTCCATAGTTTAATGTGGAAAAGGCCTGTTGCTAAAGAAGTGTAGTCATATGGTTTGCTTTGAAGATGTGGGAGCAACGCAGGGCTGCCTGACGCAGGGGAGTGTCTCACAGATGACAGATGTGTTTGCTTTTCATGGCTTTCTCCGTGCAACAGGCTAGGATTATATCCATCCAGTTATCACCACTTCTTCCCAGATGAGACAGCCTTGCATCCACACGAGAGCCTGAGTGACCAGCTCAACATCCAATGAGTTCCAGCCTGGCTCTGAAACTTGACAAAAAGGGGAAAGCAGCTGCGGTGAGGGGTGTTGCTTAGGAAAGCCACAAGGCCAGGGAAAGCCACAAAGCAGCCTCTCTTGTCCCATTGCTTTGCCACTGAAAATGCTTGGACTCTTGGAAGCAAACAGAGCTCTGAGAATTATTTGATGGTTTTAAAGATTGGTGTGCCGCCTTCCTAGGTAACCCTCATGAAAACTGAAACAGTAGTGAGTATTTCATTGTTGTTGTTGTTTAGTCGTTTAGTGGTGTCCAACTCTTTGTGACCCCCTGGACCAGAGCACGCCAGGCACTCCTGTCTTCCACTGCCTCCCGCAGTTTAGTCAAGCTCATGCTGGTAGCTTTGAGAACACTATCCAACCATCTCGTCCTCTGTCGTCCCCTTCTCCTTGGGCCCTCCATCTTTCCCAACATCAGGGTCTTTTCCAGGGAGTCTTCTCTTCTCATGAGGTGGCCAAAGTATTGGAGCCTCAGCTTCAGGATCTGTCCTTCCAGTGAGCACTCAGGCCTGATTTCCTTAAGAATGGATAGGTTTGATTTTCTTGCAGTCCATGGGACTCAAGAGTCTCCTCCAGCACTATCATTCAAAAGCGTCAATTCTTCGGCGATCAGCCTTCTTTATGGTCCAGCTCTCACTTCCATACATCACTATTTCATTATATATCAGTAAAACTACAATCCCCACCCTTTAGTAAAAGTAGCCTGAAATGAAGTCTTTGGTGTTTGTTCAAATGCTAGAAAAGTAGGGGCCATGTGAACTCCTTTAAGGAGGGAGTTTCACATAGTTGGGCCCACCACTGAAAAGGCCCTGCCTCTAGTGGCATAGATCTCAATGGCGAGTCTAAAGCTGATCCTAAGCTGTCCTCCAAATGCCTGGTTTCAATCTTGGATAAATCAGCATACCTCACCAATTTGGTATTTATTTACTCCAGTGCGAAACAGAATCAAAGGTTAAGATAACTTACTAAAAAGGGGGGAAATATTTAAAGCACTGTATGCAAAAAAGAATTAAATGCAACCATTTTCCCTGAAAGATAATTTCTACGTTTCTTCTACCTTTCAAATGAGGTCTGCATTTCTATATTTACAGTATGTAGAATCATAGACTCATAATACTGAAGAATTGGAAGGTACCACACTGGTCTTTTGCCCAGTGTGGGGCTCAAAGACACAACCCTGAGATTTAAGAGTCTCATGCTCTCCCAAATGGCGCATGTACTACATGGCCCTTCAAAATTGGGACGCAGATCCACCCTAAATTTGAACTTGCTTGGGTTTGTGGCCTACCTACAAGGAAATAAACACAGTGAGATGTTTCACGGACCTGGATTTTGTTGCAGACATTTCCTGTTTCGGAGAAAAGAGATTCTCACTTTAAGCAACATAGGGACACTTAACATGGCCTGTCTTTGTCTCTCTGAATACATCCTTGGCACCACCAGCAGCTTCAGATGTGATTGATTTGCTACACAGACATCATTCCTATGCACACACAAAAGTATGCAAACTTAATTTGGATTGTCATATGTGTTGAATTCACAACGTATCTATTTTGCTTTATATAGACATGCTTTGGAAAGCTATGGCTTCTCAACCTTTACACATGCACCAAAATAGTTGAATGATAGTCACAAATTGGCACACAGCTGGCATGTCCCCCCCCCCCAGACTGAAATGTTGTCATTTTAGAAAATTTGTCACGTTTTTGATGCAAACCGAAGATTTTTTGGGGGAAATGGCTTGTCTAACCTTTTGCATATTGAACACTAGAGGGAGCCAATGTCTGCATGTTTTCTTCATATAAATTCAAACCTTCTGTCCCTTATTGCTATGGAAATGTTTCTTAAAAGATGTGTTGGTTTCTAAATGTGGCCCTTCCACTCCCAGTCTTCTCTCTCTCACACACATACACACACCCCAGTATTAGCAAAGTTTCCCAATTTGCCAACATTATTAAAAAAGGTAAAGGGACCCCTGACCGTTAGGTCCAGTTGTGGACGACTCTGGGGTTGCGGCGCTCATCTCACTTTATTGGCTGAGGGAGCCGGAGTACAGCTTCCGGGTCATGTGGCCAGCATGACTAAGCCGCTTCTGGCAAACCAGAGCAGCGCACGGAAACGCTGTTTACCTTCCCGCCACAGCGGTACCTATTTATCTACTTGCACTTTGATGTGCTTTCGAACTGCTAGGTTGGCAGGAGCAGGGACTGAGCAATGGGAGCTCATCCCGTCATGGGATTCGAACCATCTACCTAATTATCGGCAAGCCCTAGGCTCTGTGGTTTAACCCACAGCACCACTCGCGTCCCTTAACATTATTTAGGCCATGTTTAATTTCCACACTGACTTTATGTCACAACATTCATAGTTGGGGGTTCATAATTGGGGGTGGAGAATTAAATCCTTCCAGCCTCAGCTATAGAATTCAGTCTGCTTAAGCAGCAGAAAATGTTGTACGGGATGAAGAAAAGGGAAAGAAAGAGCAGATCTCCCCAAGAAATGGGGACCTGATCTGGCTTGAAAGCAGAAGATTGCCGGATGCAGGTTTGCCAGCTGATAGCTTTGCCAAAGAGAAAGAGTTTCTTTTTTAACACCTTTTCTTATTTTTGTGATGGGGCTACTTGATATGCTGGAGTTGTGGGTCCCTCTTCAGCAACAGAAAGGGATAAAGATGGGGCAGAAGTCGGATGGAGAGAGATGAGGTGTCCTTTCTGTTCAAAAGATTCCCATTTGCTAAAGTGAAAAGCATCACTTTTTGTCCTCAAGTTGGGCATAAGCATTAAAATAAAGGCTACAAATATTACTGAAAGTGTTCAGGTGTCATGGACCTGCTGGATGCTGAGGGGTGGTGGGAGGCACCAGTGGGGGAGCCCCCAAAGGAAGAAGCCTCAGAGCCAGGGATTGATGGTGGGACAACGAGGGGTTGTCAGAGGGAGAAAAGAGAGCAAACTGGGAGGAGGAGGTGTCAGAAGCTGAAGAGGCAACAGGGTTGAGTGAGCAGGAAGAGGCTGGGACAGAGGGCAGTGCAGAAGCAGAGACTGGAGAGGAGGGGAGACAAGAGGCAGAGTTGAGACAGGCTGCTGAAGAGACAATGTGGTACCCCCCTACTGTTACAATCAGCTCCCCTCCCACTGGTTTCCCAGCACTAGAAGAGGTATGAAGAGAGCGGAGCAAAGACAGATGTGTTGATGGAGTCTCAGATTCCTTGGGAGCCAGTGTGGTGTAGTGGTTAAGAGCGGCAGACTCGTAATCTGGTGAACCGGGTTCACATCTCCACTCCTCCACATGCAGCTGCTGGGTGACTTGGGCCAGTCACACTTCTCTGAAGTCTCTCAGCCCCACTCACCTCACAGAGTGTTTGTTGTGGGGGAGGAAGGGAAAGGAGATTGTGAGCCACTTTGAGACTCCTTCGGGTAGTGATAAAGCGGGATATCAAATCCAAACTCTTCTTCTTCTTGGGATGGACCTGGGGGAGTAGGAGGCTTACGCAACTGTGGGAATGCGTGGACCTTCAGTCCCCACAACTGCCTCATAGGGGCAAGATCTACCAGGAAGAGTTGCTGTGCTCACTAGGCCTGGCCTCCTGAGCTGTTTGTTTCTTTGAATAAAGATTGAACTTCACTGATGCTGTGTGAGTTGTTACTGACCTGCTCCTGGCAACTGCCTCTGACATCAGGTATTAAAAGATTTTAAACAGTGACTGCTAGGAAGAGTTGGCCTTAAATCCATAGGAAATGGCTTCTTAAAAACAGGTCTTCCTTTTTGTTGTCCTGGTGAAGGAGGCGGCGAGATTAACATAATAACTTTGGGGCTTTTCTGGCAGGAGCCTCAGGCTGTTGAAACTCACTGGTTATTGTGGGGCAGAGGGAGGGAGTGACCTTTTAGGTCACCATATCTTGGCTTAACACTTCCAGAAGAAATCTGATGCTGTTTCATTTAGATTTACAAATGATAAGGGAGCATGGTAAAGATTTACAGTGAAGGAGACAGCAAGCAACAGATTTAACAGGAGGTGTTGCAGGTCAGCTTGCTTGAACTTGCCCTGGCTAAAGCCTCTCTAGGCCAAACCAGAATTTTCCTTCTCCAGTATGGGCAACCATTGCAAAAGCTGGATTTTAGGGGCACTGTACTTCATAACAGTTGCTAGGATCCAAGCCAATGTGACAATTTTGTTGTTGTTGCAAAAAACTAAACTAAACCCAGTCTTTCATTCGCTTTCCCCCTACCCTGTCATTTGGGATGTTCTCTACAGGTCCTGCGTGACAGACATGTGTGAGTGCCCTGTTCATAAAAACTGCTACTGTGAGTCCTTTCTCGCCTATGCTAGAGCCTGTCAAAGGGAAGGTCTGAAAGTTCACTGGAAACCTGAGCAGAATTGTGCTGGTAAGTGAGACGCACTGATTACTTCATCGCAACTGCAAGTGTATTTCATACTGTGCCCATGTAACAAAACCTGGTTTTTGCTCCCGGCTTCTCTACTTAATTCTCCTCCTCTCTTCACCCAACCCATGGGCCAGCAGTTTTGCAGCACAAGGGACTGATTCGGAGTAGAGAAGTAGTGGGCAGGGAAAGGTTTAAGCATCCCCATCCCAAAGCTGGTCCCCCCCCCCAGCCGAAATAGCCCTTAGGCAACAGGCTTGCAACACAGTTCTGCCCCAAATGCGCAGTCCGGCAGCTTACAGTATTGCAGCTCTGTTAGAGCAGAGATGGCTAAATGGTTCCCAGGTGCTGAAATCCAGTGGCCAGCCGGCATGCATTGTGCTCTTTGGAGAGAATACAGGAAGCGTGTCTGACAAGCGAGATTCCAGCAACTTTGTACTAACAAGCCCGTTGTAAAACTTAGCATCGGGTACCTATTTCACTTGTCTGAGTCTGCTGGAAGAACAGAGGGGTGAGTAGCGCAAGGATCACAGGACTGTAATCGTGAAAGACTCTAGCTGATTACTGACATTTCCTGGACTGCTTGCTCTCTCATGTGGAAGCACAGATGCAATCGATCTTCCTTCATAGGAAGCGAGAAATGAATGGCAATCTGTGGTGGAAAAACACAGCTGATCTGCATCTATTTTATTCATTAAACTGACTAGTCATGCAATCCACTAATCATTTAAACCCAAGTGCTTGCAATTAAGTACTCCAAAAAGCACTCCAAAAAGTTTTGGTGGAGCATGGAACAGATTTATCCCACTGTACCCATCCCCTTATGTGTTTCGGGCCATTCCTGGCAAACATGGCAAAACACCCAGAATCCTCCAGTGGGGAAGGAGAGTGATGGGGATTTTGACCACCTGCCATGCTCCTTCCAGAGTAGTTTGCCCACCTTTGTTCCCACTCCTGTACTCAGCTCTCAGCACGGGCAGAGTACGTTCCCTTTGCCACAGAGTCCTAGGAAATAAGAGAAAATTAGAAGCAAATTGTTTAAAATGTAAAACCTTGGTCAGATAGCATAAAACAGTAGCATAAAACACAACTTTGAAAGGAAGAGCATTGAATGAAGACATTGCAAAGCCTCATATATTGCTTTATAAAGTAATCCTTGGGCCTAATTTCTTTATATGAAAAGAGAGGGAGAAAAGGTAGCGTAGCACACAATTGTATTTTTTAAAATATAAATTGGGATCAGGCAAGGAAAGGCAAAATGTGGATGTTTCAGATTAACCATAATTGGAACTCGTAATGGCAAAATTAAAAACATACCAGTTTAAGTGTCATCCGTTTTGTTTTCTGATTTTCTGTTTTTGCATTAACTTTTGTTATGATTAAGAAAGGGATAAAAGGTGTTGATTGATTCCAGTTCTTAGGTAAATTAGGGAGATATAGGTACATATAGATATAGATATAGATATAGATATAGATATAGATATAGATATAGATATAGATATAGATATAGATATATAGATATCCCTTTTGGAAGGAACAAAAATGATGCTAAAATATATGCAGGTTGATTTTTGGTGTGCAATTTAAGAAGACTTGGAGACTGCTTTTGCCTGTTGCAGGCCCACAGGGGTCATTTTACTCGCCCCCAAGCCCCCCCCCAACCGAGCTGCCCGCTCTGCGAGTCCCCATGTGCTGCGCTAAACCGGCGCGGTGCAGGGACTCACTTTCGCGGCACCGGAAATCGTGTCTGCGCAGACGCTGGAAATCGCAGGCATTCATGCCCGCCTGTAATCCAGCCCACAGAGGGGCTCCTTGCCAACCCCTGCTATATGCAGTGTTAAAACAACAATTCATCGAATTTCTGAGAAGCAGGAAAGAGCAGCTGACTCTCATATCTCTTAGACACATATCTCTTAGACAATTTCCGGGCTGAGGCCTCTAAAGCATTTCGCCTTGTTTCCTTGACATTTACAGTAAATGTTCCACTGAGAAATTGCAATAAAAAACACTGCGCTGTTGTGCCATAATATTACAAGATATGGGATATGGTAAAACCCATGGGTATAATTTTAAGCGATGACATTCCTCTTTCTTTGAATTATCTTCCAGCCACCCAGTGTAAACATGGTGCCGTCTATGATACCTGCGGTCCTGGATGCGTGAAAACATGCGACAACTGGAACGAGATTGGTCCCTGCAATAAACCCTGCATCGCAGGCTGCCACTGCCCTGCAAACTTAGTCCACCACAAAGGAAGATGCATCAAACCCATTCTCTGTCCACAGCGGTGACATTAGCTTTCATCCACAAGGACTTTGTAACTGGTGGCTTTTGGTAACCTTTCTAAGCTCACAGCCAATGAAGGACTGCAGTGCTGGCTGGCAGATTTTGCAAAGCACTCTCACAAAGAGTGGGGGGAAATATGTGTGCCTATATATTTATATGTGTATATGGATATATATATATATATATATATATATAAACATAAACACAAGTGTATGTTAATACAGAGAGAGAAAGAGAGAGGCGCGGTAAGGTAATTTTAAAAGACTCTGGACTTACCAGGATTACGGGTCCCCCCCTTTTGATAGTAATGTATATTCTCTGAATTACAAAAGTCACCCATCTCTGCTCACTCTGCTATATGTGATCCTGGACTTCTGCCCCCAAATCCTGGCCCCGATGGCACCCCTCTGTGTGTGTGTGTATTGTGTAATAGCATGTTCAGGGAGAGCAGAAATAAATGGTCGCACCCTTGGTATTGCAGGACAAAAAAAATGGCGGGAGCACCTGCCACTCCCCAGCACTGTAGAAATATCCCCATAACATGAACCCCCCCCCCCTTGATCAAATCCTCAACCCAACAGCCATAGCATAAACAATTCCACACAGTGCCCGTTGAAGCAACAGGTCACCCCTAACTTCTCTGGCTTAAATACATATAGGCCCCTGGGATATGGTAGCATCAGTCCTAGTTTTAACTATATATACCCACATACACATACATGTGCGCACACATATGAAAATAGGCATCATTTATATAAACCATAGAAGGACGAGTTATTATATGTATATTATTTTGCTATAAAGTTTATGTATTAGCATTTCTGTTATCTCCACCTGTAAGCCACGTGAGTCATTTGTGTAAATAAGGCAGGTGTTTGATGGCACGATAGCACCCACCGAGCCATCGCCTCCCGATTTTCCATGGATGCGTCTCCCAAGGCCACAGGATTTCCGCATAAAGTTACTATTAGATCCCGATTTCCGGATACGTAAGAAACAGGTGTTATCTGAAGCTCAGATTTATCCAGGGACGGCTCAGGTTTCCCACCTCAGACCAGCCTCGGGTGATTTTTAAGAGCACCTTAATTCAGCAAAAAACCCTGGCATTGGAGATTATGCCTCGCTGGTTCGTTCCAGCGTTCCTTGGAACATCGCTTTAGTTGGCGTAACATTTAAATGAACCCAACCACATGCATGGGGGCAGAGGATGTAGTTCCCAACCACCAGGCACGCAGTGTAGGGAGGGCTCATGATTTTGAGGGGACGCGAACCAGTCTCCCCCAAGCAGGAATCCACACCCTGCCTGCCACTGAGGGTCTCTGGGCCCCAGAGCCCAGCCTGGCCTGGCCCCCTCGCTGAATGGCCGCCCAGGTAGTGTGTGGGGGGGTGTGTGCAACAGCTCTCTCCCTTCTTGTGGTTTTCAGCAACAGGTATTCAGAAGCATATTGCCTCCAGCAGTGGATATAGAACACAGCCATCATGGTGAATGTTGGCAGAAGGGGAAAGAGGTGACAAATCCTGTTTTGCACTTCTCAGCCTTTTGTCCTTCTGGACTAGACCACAGCCGAGACGTGTGCAGAAAGGGATGTGTAGCACATGCAGCAAGAGACTCAAATATTCACTGTGCTGCCATTCCTAAGAATTCCTCGGTCATTTCCCACAAATGTGTTTTGTGACAGGTGACAGCTACTCCCTACTACCTGAGATGGGAAGGTGGTTGTTCATGCTGAGATGGGAATATTATTGTTCATGCTCAAATGTTTCACTTCTTTTCAAAATAAAAGTGGAAGAACTTTATCACAGAGAGCACCCGTGTACTGTACAGGATGAGTAACAAAAAGGAAAAACAAAAGGTGTTTATTTAAATATTTAAATGCATCTACCTGTATATGTTATGTTTGATAGCCATGGAAAATAAATATTAAAGAAACAACAAAATATTTGTGTCAGACAAAGACCTAACCATAGGCTTTCAGTTCATCTCATAAACAATTTTGGAATTTAATTTCTTTTAAAAATAACCATTAAATACTATGCCTGTTTGAGTTGGAACAGCGGTTTGATTCATTATAAACATATTTACTGTTTTGAAATTCATAAAGGAAAAAGGTTTTCCTGTGATTCTCTGTCCAACACCTAGAACAACTTTTTTTCTTGCATGTATGTTTGTAAGTCCCAGCACATAAAATGTGAAATCTGATGCAAGCAAACTTTTGGGCCTTTCCCAACTTTAGCAGCGTGGAAGTTGATGCAATGTGGCTTCTTTGTAGGACCAGAAGCACAGAATCATTGGGGAGATATTCCCAGCCCCCCAGAGCAGATTTAGGTGTAGAGGTGTTCCACTGAGCACATTGAACTCTGGTTTGCTTGCAGACAAGCACAACTGAGTATATATCATGCTGGTGCTTGCAAATGCCCTCATGATTTATTTATTTTTTAAATTACATTAATAGTATGCCACCCACACAAGTCAGTGTGGCCTTACATGATAATAATGACTAATCAAATGAAAACTAATCTGGGTGCTGGGAAAGAAAATGCCACATAAATTTCAGACCACACTGGACCTTAAGGGTTTTTAATTTTTTTTTCTCTGAACGTCAAGTTTCACTTAAAATAAACTGCATCAGGTTAACAGGATGTAAATCCATACAATTCAGTTTGAATGTTTCAAGGTAAAGTCACATGTTTCAAAAGCTGGTTCCATTATTGGAAATAAAAGCCACCAGAAGGGCTTTCCTTTGAAATGCTGTTAAGGCAAAGGTGAATTGCTTCTAAGCTGTATTAAAAATTCCTGTTTTTAATACCACATTGAAAATCCGCTTTATCGCCCCACCTATTTGGATAAAGGCGTTGGGTTTAAAAAGTTATTATTTGTTTAGGTTCAAGGCTGTAGGAATGTGCTTGTTGTAAGCTTCTTTTATCTCACATTTCACTGTTGGAGTTACTTTGCTTATGGTGAGGCATAATCTGATCTCTGTCAACTTGAACCACTTTGTAAAGTCTCTGTATTGAATATTCTTACAAAGATCTGAACTTCATGTAAGCCAATGGTTGCAGCTATTTTTGTTTTAAGGTCAATGCATACAATGGTGTGTTGTTGTTTTTTAACACAGTGACTGGGCTTCATCTTCATTTACTGATTCAGGTAAGATACCTGTGAATATCACCTGGCAGATGATAAAGATTTAGCAATTCCTTTAAAATACTGCCTGAGTCGAATTATTGATGTGTTCTTCATCTCAGCAGATAATAAATGAGGACTACCTTTTTGAATCAATGTTCCAGGTTTTATAGTTCGTATTCATCAGCTATTAGCAAATTGTACACAGGACAAATAGCAAACAATAGCATCCCCATTTTGTTTTGAAGGTAAGCTCCTTTGCCAAATGATAAGAGGGACTTTTACTCAAGAGGAATGGTGTACTTCTAATCCTTGAAATAATTTCACATTGATTTCTGCAAATTGTGTAAAGTGCAGGATGTCCGAGGCCTGAGTTTTGCTGTGGACAAACCATGGTGTTTTATCTTCTCAGTACTTCCTTGCAGGCCAGCAAAGATATTTATTGTGAATTGAAAGTGCCTTTAATTTGCAAAGCCAACCAGCACTTTTACAACAGGCTATGTCTCCTTGCTATTGATTGAATCCTAATTTTATATGTGGTTAAGTTATTAATAGAGGAATCAATATTGGTCTGACTGGTGGTCTTTGTGACTTCAAATGTGGGCCACTGGTTTTCAGCTGTGTAAGGTGGTTCTTGTAGGTGCCATCAATGAGCTGCAAAGTTCCTTGTCTCTGAATAGTCTGAACAGAAATTAAGCTCAAGAATATTTTGGTACACTGTACTATAGAACTGCTGATCCGTTTAGCAATGTTAAGATATAAGAAACAACAACCCACGCAGAGCCCAGAACCTTGAAGTGACAACATTTATCTTAATTTCCTTCAGAACTTGGTTGGTTTTTAGTTGCTTATTGGCAAATGGAGAAATCATTGTATAGTAGATTGGGAATAAAAGTCACTTTAAAAGTCATGCCAGGAAATAAAAGAAGCACATTTAGACTTCTGCTCCTGACTTTAAGTGTCTTCATCCATTTGTCTTAAACAAATAGGGATCTCACTCACCAATCACTGACAGGCAGATACCTTTTCTGAAGGTTGAATCCATAATTCTTTAATATAAACTGCACCCATCAGTTATAAAGAGAGTGCATGGGTTTTTTTTAAAAAAATGGGCAGAGGTGACAGAGAAAATTGAATAAATTAATCAAAACAATCATTTTAATTCCATTTTGGGATGCTGCATAACAGTATTTCTGTAGATAGAAATCATTCAGAGTTGAAGATTGTTTTCAAAAAACACCTTTGGTTTTTTTTAAGGTGATTTTTGTGTATCTATGAAATTAGAGTGATCCCAATGAGCTTACATTTCAGTGCTCAAACCACTTTAATGTGATCATTAGATGATTTGGTGACTCTGTGGCTTTGAATTTTTAAATCTTGCATTTTCAAGCTTTTTCTGAAAACAAAGATTTTTAGGACAGTGGTCATAAGGCTTGTGTTTCCAAGCTCTTCCACCAGGAAAAAATAATAATTTGTGTTTATGTTCTTTAAGTCTGAACTTTGTGTAATAAACTTCCAGTTGCTGAAGTCTTCATCCATTGGTGTAAACAAATAATGATTGTTTTAAAATTTTAAAATCATAGCACAGGAAAGTGTTTTCTATGCAGTAATTTCATCTTGATGTCAAATATAGATGTTTGGTCAGGAAAGTGGTACATTTTGCTCATTGGTTGGAGAAATAAGATTTCATTTAGAGAATCTCAAAACTTCTTCCATTTGGAATCCATACATCTTCATGCTATCTGAGTTTCATTGTATTATTGCCCTTTAGTCATTGTTGGTTTATGGAGTAATTGGCTTAATTTACATTTATTTTCCAGCTTCATTCATTAATATAAGAATGTTACTTTGTTGTTGAAAATGTGCAGTCTCTTCGCTTTGCAGATGTGTGTCCTTTACCTTTTTTTTTTTTAGAAAATATTGTTGTTTTTTATATAGGCCCCATCTTGTAATGCAGTTATTTTTACTGTTCATGTTGAAAACAATAGGCAGGAAGGTTTTGAAAAATTACCTTTGCATTGAATGGTGTACAAGTGTCTGTGTCTCTGAAGATTGTCTCTCATTGAAGATACGTGCAAACTTGTTTGATCTGAGTTTCAACGTTCACTCGGTCCATTTATTTATAAAGGCTTTCATTCTTTTTAATTGCCTTAACTATATTTTTTTCCCCCGTTCATGAGCCAGACGAAGGGAATAGGTAAAAATGATCCTTTTCTTTAGTATGTTGAATGATTAGTTTCATCTCTCTGTAAACAATCTGAGGTTTGTGTGCCAGTCTGATTCTTTTCCTTGCAGGCTTAAGCTGTTAAGTGAATGTTTCCTCTTGGTGGGCAAAAAGTAGCTTGGCGATGGAGGAGAGGAGAGGAGACTTCTGTGGCACAGGTAGATGGAACTGGCGAACGAACTGATGTTGCTGAAGGAGAATGGGTGAATCTGTGGGTGGGCAGGCAAGGATCCCGTTGAGCTCTGCCCTTTCCCAGGCAGGGTCGTCCTAGCGGGAATGTTGCAACGCAAAGGCGCACTTCTTGTAGGCAGCGTAAAGCAGAAGGATGGCTCGCAGCATTTGACGGCACATCGCCATCGCCATGCGCACCTGTGGTTCGCGGAGCCCGTGAGGCCTGCGCTGCTGGGGGCTGATGACTTGGCAGAAGGCTGAACGCTCTGAAACCCGCAGCGAGCCGGTCCAGTGCGGAGGCTGTACCGTCACGAGGTGCCCAAAGACTGAGTCGAGCCCCGTGAGCCGCACGGCCTGGGGCTTGTGCACAGCCGCGCTGCATCCCCGCGTCTCTCCAGCCACTCCAGGGGGTTGTGGGTGCCCAGCTCCGGTCTTGGCACTGGGCTCTAGCACCAGGCTGAGTCCCTGGAAGCAAAGCTGCACTTCCAGGTCGGTGGCAGTGGCTGGACTCTGCCCTCCCCGAAAGGGGTGCTTAGTGCTGCTGGGCTTGGGCACGGCACCCCGCAGCCATTGCAGGGACTCATCCAGGGGGGACCAGGGTGCCCAGAGCTGGTACCCGCTGGCCATGGTCAGCGCTGCCCAGCCGCTGCCACCCTGCTCTGCCCAGGCTCTTGTTGCATCTTTCCTCAGTCCGGCGCCCGCGGCAACCCATTATGAGCATCCTTCACTCCAGAACACCAAGAGTGAGCCAGTGTTCCACAAGCTCCTCCCTTTGGCTCACACAGAATGGCTCTTGCTGTAAGGACAGAATCCCTCCCTCGCCATCTGATATTAAAATAAATTGAAATGAACCGAGGCAGGGAGGACCAGATGCTTTCCTTAGCTTTTCAGTACCTAGTGAAGAACTTTTAAGCAACTTGTGGTTATTGTTGCTTTAATAATCTGGGGTTCTCAGTTCTGTTATTCATGTTTCTTTGTACAGTGGTGCCTCGCAAGACGAAAAGGATCCGTTCCGCGATTCTCTTCGTCTAGCGGTTTTTTCGTCTTGCGAAGCAAGCCCATTGACAGCTTAGCGGATTAGCACTACAGCGGTCTAGCAGCTTTTCACGATCAGCTGTTAAGCGGCTTATCAGCGGAACAGCTGATAAGCGGCTTAGCGTCTTAGGAAAAGGGGGGGGAGCGAAAAAACCCGCGGGGACTCGCAAGATTTTTTCGTCTTGCGGAGCAACCCCATAGGGAAATTCGTTTTGTGAAGCGCCTCCAAAATGAAAAACCCTTTCGTCTAGCGGGTTTTCCGTCTTGCGAGGCGTTCGTCTTGCGGGGCACCACTGTACATTTATTTTGTTTTGCCTTTTCAATAATTGCTTTTCATTCTTTTTATTTTTGTGAAGCTCCCAGAGAACATATATTGGGTGGTGTTACAGATATAGTTAATAAATAATGAGTTAAATAACAAAACTCCTCTAGATGATAAAGGTAAAGGGTAAAGGGACCCCTGACCATTAGGTCCAGTCGCGGATGACTCTGGGGTTGCGGCACTCATCTCGCTTTATTGGCCAAGGGAGCTGGCGTACAGCTTCCGGGTCATGTGGCCAGCATGACTAAGCCGCTTCTGGCGAACCAGAGCAGCACATGGAAACGACGTTTACCTTCCCGCCAGAGTGGTACCTATTTATCTACTTGCACTTTGATGTGCTTTTGAACTGATGTGCTTTTCCCCCTCATTTTGAGCTGTTCGACAGTGGAATTTGCTGCCAAGGAGTGTGGTGGAGTCTCCTTCTTTGGAGGTCTTTAAGCAGAGGCTTGACAACCATATGTCAGGAGTGCTCTGATGGTGTTTCCTGCTTGGCAGGGGGTTGGACTCGATGGCCCTTGTGGTCTCTTCCAACTCTATGATTCTATGATTCTATGATTCTATGCTAGGTTGGCAGGGACCAAACAATGGGAGCTCACTCCATTGTGAGGACTTGAACCGCCGACCTTCTGATTGGCAAGACCTAGACTCTGTGGTTTAACCTACAGCACCACCCACATCCCTCAAAGAGTTTCCTTAATTAAGCCCATTTTGATTTTAATTTCATATTTATCTGTATACTGAAGTTTTCCATCCACACAAAAATCCACTGAAGAATCGCTAAGACAGGGTGTCCTCCAATATGTTAGACTACGGTTTCCATAACGCCCTGCCCCCCCCCCCACCTTGGCTACGCCCATGGTATGGCAGCTTCCTATTCCCCTACTTCTTACATCCAGGGTGGATAAAACCTATGGCGGGTTTTTTTTCCATGCTACGCCAAGATTTAATTCTCATCTCTGTTCAAGAGATGTACTCTGGCCCCAGTCTGTATAGTCTGACAGTTGGAGTTTGTCTGACAAAGTTTGCTTCTTTGGTGAACTTTACCGACACTTAAGAGGAAAATGTGTTAGGCATAAATACACTTCTAAGAAGTTGGCACAGTTTCAGATGAGGCAAATGACACAGTCGCCCTAAAGTGTTTAATTTTTCATTTGCAGTTTGTAATAAATGGTGCTTATCCCTTTGGAAGGAAATTGGTCCATAACAGTTCTTTGGGAATATATCCATAGGAGTCACTTGGCATTTGAAGTTCAGCTTCTATAAGAAGTGGTTTGGCTACTGTTCATAAAGATGTTTCCCTGTAAGTTGCACTTCACCTCAACTTCAAAATCCCCCTCATTAATTTTGTAGCTTTGTTTTGTATGAAAAGGAAGTGTTGCCTTAACAGTGCAATCAGCCCCTCTATTTTTAAAATTAATTTGATATCGGTAAATAGTAATAGCAAAGTAGATTAGAACGACCTCAGATATGCAGATGACACAACTTTGATGGCAGAAAGTGAGGAGGAATTAAAGAACCTCTTAATGAGGGTGAAAGAAGAGAGCGCAAAATACGGTCTGAAGCTTAACATCAAAAAAACTAAGATCATGGCCACTGGTCCCATCACATCCTGGCAAATAGAAGGGGATAAAATGGAGGCAGTGAGAAATTTTACTTTCTTGGGTCCATGATCACTGCAGATGGTGACAGCAGTCAAAAAATTAAAAGACGCCTGCTTCTTGGGAGAAAAGTGATGACAAACCTAGACAGCATCTTAAAAAGCAGAGACATCACCTTGCCGACAAAGGTCCGTATAGCTATGGTTTTCCCAGTAGTGATGTATGGAAGTGAGAGCTGGACCATAAAGAAGGCTGATCGCCAAAGAATTGATGCTTTTGAATTATGGTGCTGAAGGAGACTTTGGCCATCTCATGAGAAGAGAAGACTCCCTGGAGAAGACACTGATGCTGGGAAAGATGGAGGGCACAAGGAGAAGGGGGCGACAGAGGACGAGATGGTTGGACAGTGTTCTCGAAGCTACCAGCATGAGTTTGACCAAACTGCGGGAAGTAGTGGAGGACAGAGGTGCCTGGCGTGCTCTGGTCCAGGGGGTCACGAAGAGTCGGACATGACTAAACGACTAAACAACAACAACAAACTAGAGCAACTAGGTTTAGTGTCTAGGTTTGGCTTGATTTTGTCAAATTATGGATTGATGTCTATGATGGTGTCTCCTGCTTGATGACCTGGCGGCTTGAGATTCTAGATCTCATAGTAGATCTCCTAAAGAGCGGGGTGCCCCTTTTGTAATTACTCAGTCCCCAGATAATGATCAATAAGCTATTTATTTATTTAAAATTGTGCCTAATGCAAAAAGAAAGATCTATAGCCTCCAAGGTGGGATACCTCCAAGGTGGGACCCCCACCCACCCAATCTGGACAGATTTCAGAGAAATAACCCCTCCCATCTTCACCCACATCTCTTATTGCATTTCTGCTTCCCCCAAATATGTGGAGGTTGCCACTTATGCTATGTATGGCAATACAAAATTATGTGATGCCAAAACTGGCCAGCCATCACCATAGGATCCATGTCTCTACCTTGGCACAAACATGTAACTTGCCGCTTGTTATCACAATCATGGTGCCAGATGAGATTTTGAAATAAAAGATGTTTAACATTTCAATCTTAGGTTCCAGCCCCACATTGTTCCAGTCTAAAACTGCAAGCTGACTGACGTCCCAGTGTACTTCCCTGTACCAATTGCCCTTTGGCAGACATGACCCTTGGCACTTTGAGCTGGCTGAAAGGTGTTTCTAAAGGCAACAAATCCTGTGAGTGAACATGAGTGGCTGGAAAGTAGGAAAGGAGCAGGCAAAGGGTTAAGCAGGGTACAGGCTATAAGGGTTCACGGGTCCTCTGGCTGCTGGACTACACCTCACATAATCTCTTACCATTGGCCATATTGACTATGAGTCATGGGAGCTGCAGTTCAACAATATCAAAGGACCTGCCCTGGAACCTTAAGGTGAAGGGTGGGTAATGAATATCAGCAACACCACCACCATTTGGAGGGCCATAGGTCGCCCATTCTGGCTTCCTGTCCATTCCAGGCCCATGTTCCCAAATGATGTTCCCAAGAGGTGTCAAGGCACACTTCAGCTTCATTTGGCCCAAACACTTAGTGAGAAAAGAAGACTCTTACAGAGAAGGCTCTCTGTACATTTTGATAATAAACCTGATATGCAATGGGGGTTGAATAATTTCGATTGCTACTGTATATACATTTCCCAACGTCCAGTAGGAGATTATGCATAATAGCCGGAGAATGTACAAAATGCAGTCAAGATGCACACATTCTCCAAGACCTAGTGAAATTCATGCATATTGACTGGAGAATGTACAATATATTGTCGAGATAGGCACATTCCCGAATGCCTGTTGAGGAGCATGTTGAAGAGATTGTTGTTGTTGTTTAGTCGTTTAGTCGTGTCCGACTCTTTGTGACCCCATGGACCAGAGCATGCCAGGCACTCCTGTCTTCCACTGCCTCCCACAGTTTGGTCAAACTCATGTTGGCAGCCTCGAGAACGCTATCCAACCATCTCGTCCTCTGTCATCCCCTTCTCCTTGTGCCCTCAATCTTTCCCAACATTGGGATCTTTTCCAGGGAATCTTCTCATGAGGTGGCCAAAGTATTGGAGCCTCAGCTTCCAGTGAGCACTCAGAGCCGATTTCCTTCAGAATGGATAGGTTTGATCTTCTTGCAGTCCATGGGACTGTCAAGAGTCTCCTTCAGCACCATAATTCAAAAGCATCAATTCTTTGGCGATGAGCCTTCTTGATGGTCCAGCTCTCACTTCCATACATCACTACTGGGAAAACCATAGCTTTAACTATACGGACCTTTGTTGGCAAGGTGATGTCTCTGCTCTGTTGAAGAGATTGTGCCCTTGGAAATGTGCACAATCCCATGGGCATAACCATGATAGATCTTCAGGGGCAGGAAAAATTGAGTCCTAGACATTTGAGAAAAGAATCATGGAGGGCTTAAGACAAGGTTCAGAAATCTGCCTCTTTAAATTAATGCAGTGTTCTCTTGATGCTGAATTCTGCCCCATAGTAAAGTGGTTCAGTTACTGGCTTAGCAAAAATGCATTCACTTTAGCTAGAGCTGAAATGTTTTTATCCGTAGATTATTAACTCCACAGTTTTGAGAGAAGTGCAACCTCTGCCTTTCAGTATTTTATCAAAGCTTTTAGGGAAGAAAAACTAATCTATGTCCTTATCATTTAAACGTTTCCAAGCACAACTGCGAACAGCTTCTTATTTGATTCCTGATGGGATCTGTTTGCTTTCTATCTTTTCAAATTGAACACAGCTGGGGAAAAATATACTTTTCTGATTTATCTTGGATATAATATTCTTTTGGGGTACTAACCTGGGCTGGATTGTCTACTTCTTATTTAAATTACATTGCAGTGGCTGCCTTCACACAAGAATGCAGTATTGCTACTATTCCTAAAATATTTGTGGAAATATTTGCTGGGGAAGTTATGCAGCAAAGAGAGCATTAATAAGCAGATATAGCTGGTCTGTCAATAAAGGGCGGTGGGGGACTTATATTAGGCCAGATGGACCTGATTGGATCCAAATGTCACCTGATTCTGTTAGTCTGAAAACCACAGCACCGCTCTACAGCATTGCAGTGGTGATGGTGCAGCAGAGATCAAGCCAGCAAACTGTCTAAGTACATCCTTCTCTCACAGGGTAATTGAGGGAGAGAAAGAGGTGGAAGGTATCATGTACACTACCATGAGTTTCTTGGAGGAAAGGTGTTATGGAAATGAATAAAAGAAAGAAACAAAAACAAAAGCCAATGCAATTCTGGGCTGCATCAATAGGAGTATAGCATCTAGATCAAGGGAAGTAATAGTGCCACTGTATTCTGCTCTGGTCAGACCTCACCTGGAGTACTGTGTCCAGTTCTGGGCACCACAGTTCAAGAAGGACACTGACAAACTGGAACGTGTCCAGAGGAGGGCAACCAAAATGGTCAAAGGCCTGGAAACGATGCCTTATGAGGAACGGCTAAGGGAGCTGGGCATGTTTAGCCTGGAGAAGAGGAGGTTAAGGGGTGATATGATAGCCATGTTCAAATATATAAAAGGATGTCATATAGAGGAGGGAGAAAGGTTGTTTTCTGCTGCTCCAGAGAAGTGGACACGGAGCAATGGATCCAAACTACAAGAAAGAAGATTCCACCTAAACATTAGGAAGAACTTCCTGACAGTAAGAGCTGTTCGACAGTGGAATTTGCTGCCAAGGAGTGTGGTGGAGTCTCCTTCTTTGGAGGTCTTTAAGCAGAGGCTTGACAACCATATGTCAGGAGTGCTCTGATGGTGTTTCCTGCTTGGCAGGGGGTTGGACTCGATGGCCCTTGTGGTCTATTCCAACTCTATGATTCTATGATTCTAAGTAATTGTTGTAGTATTGTTGGTGAAGGGCCCATGGAATAAATGGACAAATTGCCCATGTTATGTCAAAGAGCAAGCCAGCAGTAAATCAAACCATTCAAATATGGAGTTAACTCTTAATTAACAAAAATACGATCTTCACAGATTTGGCTGAGTGTCAGCAAAAAACCTCATCCCCGGTAGGTCTAACCCCATGAATTAGTTGCTGTCTCTGTCTCATCCTCTCTATGGCTTTTCCCAAGCAATCAGAGACTACGCCTGCATGAAACCTGCCTCTGCTTTGCCCCTTTCACCCCTCTTCTGGCTCTGGGAGACAAGGGGAGTTGAGCGTCTCACAACAGAAGGGGGAGACACCTGTGATTCTTCACCAGCCAGACTCATCTCTGCCATAGCTGTCAACTTACAGATTTGAAAATAAGGGACCAGCAGCCCCGAAAATAAGGAATCAGAAGCCAAAATAAGGGATTTCCTTTTTTTCCACCATGTGCCCCCGCTCCAGACAGACCTTTTCCTCAGCAAGGGTGAGTGGGCCGTCGATGACGTATCCATCCGATTCCGAGCACAGGTATGTTCAACTTCTGAGCCCCTCCGAGCCAAAGGCAGAAAGCCCAGCCAGCAGCCAAACGAAGCCTCAAACGGTGGTTTCCACAGCGCAGCAACCCGGCAATGGGGATGCAGCAAGGAAAACCACCGCCACCTCTCCGCTGGGAAGTGCTGAGCAAAGGCGAGTCCCCGGGCAACGCGGCCGATTTGATCGGCACAAGGCATGCAAGCTCCACCCCCCCCAGTCGCCTTAGACTCCTTATTGGGTGAGCAACGCAGCCAAGCAACACAGTTGGAGCCTCCCTCCTCCCTCGCTGGTATGGAGGGAGGGAGGGAGAGGAGCTGCTTCCTTTGAAACCCGGGAAATTTACGGGATACCATCAATCTGGGACAGCAGCGGGAAACGGCGCTGGGATAAGGGAGTTTCCCGCCAAATAAGGGATGGTTGACAGCTATGATCTCTGCCTCTTGGCCTCCCTCCTCTCCTGCTTCAGCTTCTGCCTCTGATTCTGAACTCTTCTCTGCCATAGCACCTTCCTGCTCACTAAGCTTTGTTACCTTTTCAGCTTCCAACACCTCCCCCCCCCCCACTCTTATCACAAGGAAAGTGATCAAGGAAGGGAAATCTGAAGAGATGAGTGGGTGAACTAACCCATGGGCAATGACACAAAGAGCTGTGCAGACAAAGGTAAGGCCTTTGAAAGTGATGTGAAATGCATTAGGAAGTTGGAGAGGTGAAAGCAAGAAATAAAAGGCGTTGTTCTGACTCTGATATTCTAAACAGATTGAAGCCGGGTAGGGGAGAAATAATGTAGATGTTCTATTGAGGAAATGAATAGAGAAATCAAGGGGAGATATGAATGGATACTGAGGCATTGGGACACGGTTCCTTCCACTGTCAATTGTAGGAACAAAGTTCAAGGAGTGGACTGTCTCTGAGCTTGGGAAATGCAATTTTAATTTTGTAATGGACTGTGAAAATTGTGGCTTGTGGGGGTGGAGAAGAAAATGTCTCTTAAGCTCTGGATCTTGAAATGTGGTTCTCCGGTCAACTAATGTGTACAGAAATGCAGGTACACGGTTAAGGTGCACATAAAACTACTTATATTTGTGAAAATGACACACACAAATGCACTGTATTGGGGAAAATAGGAAAAAATGTATATTGGGGAAAACAGCATACAAAAATATGCATATTAGAAGAAATCTGTAGTAAAATGTTGGTGCATTTTCATGAGGGCCTTTTCTTTTAAAAAATATCAACTGTCGTGGCAATGTGGAGAAGTAAACTTGAAATTGGAAAAATGAAAAAAAAGAGGTAAAAGAAACTGGAATTGACCATTGATCTCATCTTAACTGTGAGGTGTTTCCTGACTCTTGACTTGTACTAGACTACAACCTTAATGGGCTATTAATGAAATAATAATAATCTTCCAGACATCGAGCAAAAGAAATTAACAAACTTATTGCCAGAAAACAGACCAACTTTTTAAAAGAAAGTCACTTGACAGCGCAACTCCAGTAATATTTCTTTTTGGGGCGAAGTCCCACTGAGTTTTAAGAACTATCCAGGATTGGGATAGAGACATAGAATGAAGCAATGCAGCATTTTCTGCTAGTCTCAGCTGATGAAGTCTTAGTGCTGAGGCCCTACTTTTAAGATGCCACTAGCTGATTCTGATGGCTGACAAGTTTCTTGTTTGTGTCTTTCAATAATGTAGGCGGTGATACCTCACTTCCACCCTGCATGGGGTCCAGGGCTCTTGACAGTTCTGACAGAGAAAAAGATACAGTCACATACCTGCCATAATTTGGCAATTATATACAGCCTGAGGGCTTCTGCATTTTTACTGACATGGAAGCCTAATTATGCCTTTCTCTCACTTAAAAAAACAAAGAAAGTAGCCAACACATTTTGCATCTTCTGAAGTATTAATTGTACATGGAAAGCTTTATTCACAGAAGTATTGAATGGCATTTCAAATCACATACCAGTCTGCTGTCAAGTTATATATCACATTGAAGTTTCTCATAGAAAAGTTACCCTCCACACACAAAAATCCTTGTCTCTTTCTGGGTACATTGTACTGTCCATGGCTTAATCGGCCTTGTGTTGCTATAGACAAGTCCTAAGCCTTTTTGCAGTTAGAGAACCTTTTCCAAATTGACTTACCGGCCAGACAAGGGGATTCCTGTGCTTTGCAAAGGATTCTGGGAATGCTCAGTTCACATGGAAATGGGTTTGTTCTTGTGAAGTTGATAAGTTGGTGTGTGAGCTGTGCCACCTTAGATGGTGTTAAGTTGTGGGAGAACATATCAGATGACACAGCGATTCTTCCAAAGCAGCTCTTTATTTGTAAGCTGGAACAGAACTGAACTGAGGAGCTCAGTCAGCCTGCTTATATAGAGCTCCAGAACAAAGTAAATATTGCAACTTTCTAAAACTATCCAATCACTGAACGTCACTTTCAATCCTTCATTTGCATACAAACTATCCAATCACTGAACGTCACTTTCGATCCTTCATCTGCTGGCCCAGGGTGAGAACTTCAGTACATAACAGATGGCATGTTTGAATTTGGAGAAACAAACATTTGGAGAAACAAACATCTATCCAGCTGTAAGCTTTACTAAATGGGGTGCAAATTTGAACCTAGATAAAAAAACAAAAATCCAGTCTTTCCTAGCAGTTGGCAGGCAGATGAACCCCGCCTCTGATAGCCTCCTCTTACTGAATTTGTCTAATCGGTTTTAAAAGCAGTGAAAGAGGCTGTCACCACATCTTGTGAACGCATCAGCCTTCTCTGAGAGGAAAGCTCTTTCTCCCTTCATTTCAGATTCAGCATATTTTCAGTTATTAATTCAATGAACCATGTTAGGCGATGAAAATAAATTGTTGTGTGCCTGGAAACTCTAGCAATTGTTTATATGTTTCTGAAATCTCTCCACAGCATGTGTCTGTGAGATAATGGAGAGCATCTCTCTTATCATATTGGCCTTTAAATTTTGAAGTTCTTCTCCTGTTCAACTCCCTCGCATGCTTTATTAAACTAAGACTTGTTGGTGGGGTGGATGGGTGCTGACCTAGTTTGGATACAAGGCTGGTGCATGTATGAGCCTCAGGCAGCAGAATCCACAGGGGCAGCAGATTCACAATGTAGATCTTTATCCGCATTTTGAGGTGCCATTTTGTGGTTTGCCTCAGATGCTAAAATTTCTTGGGCCAGCCCCGTTTGGATATATCTTATAATGTTGAATCTGCTGCACTCTGTGAAGGTGAAGAAACATGAAACAATGTGGAAGCACTTATGCATACCTGTCAACATTTCCCTTTTTTAAAGGGAAATTCCCTTATTCCGAATAGGATTCCTCGCAAGAAAAGGGAAAAGTTGACAGCTATGCACTTATTTATCATGTTGGGGATCGCTTGCCACATAAATAACTTTGTTGTTGTTGTTTAGTCGTTTAGTTGTGTCCAACTCTTTGTGACCCCATGGACCAGAGCACGCCAGGCACTTCTGTCTTCCACTGCCTCCCACAGTTTGGTCAGACTCATGTTTGTAGCTTTGAGAACACTGTCCAACCATCTCGTCCTCTGTCGTCCCCTTCTCCTTGTGCCCTCAATCTTTCCCAACCTCAGGGTCTTTTCCAGGGAGTCTTCTCTTCTCATGAGATGGCCAAAGTATTGGAGCCTCAGCTTCAGGATCTGTCCTTCCAGTGAGCACTCAGGGCTGATTTCCTTCAGAATGGATAGGTTTGATCTTCTTGCAGTCCATGGGACTCTTAAGTCAGCATAAATCTACTTGTCCACTCAAGAAGCCTCTTGACTGAGTTGCAAGACTGCTGCAATGCTCTGCAGCATATGGGTGACCCCCCAGACTGTCAGCATTTTGTGGGAGGAATTCAGGAAATTAAAGTGGTTCAAGCACTCTGCCACCCAAGCACAAAAAAAAATCCATTCTTTTAAAACACTTTTTGCAGCAAGGAAAGTGATGGAGAAAGGCGTGGAGAAAGCGTGGTGTGAACAAATGGTTAATGGGAGACGTATAAACACCCCACAAGCAAATCAGAATGCATGCTCCTTGTGGTGTAACTGCCCTGTCAACAAATGGGAGCACATGCTCAGTAAAGACTGAACATAGTCTAATCCCCACTTACGCCTTGTGCAAACAGATCAGGATGAATGCTCAATCAAAACAGGACATCTGGAGCAGCCCTCAATCTATGTAGAACAACCTGGGGAACTAACTACATACTAAGCAGGAAGTACATGTGCGCCAAATCGCCAGCCACAAGTTTATTGGACCGAAGCTTCTTTATCAGCCTGTTGTACTTAGAACAGGAGCACATTGTCCCATCTGCTTAGGAGAGGACTGTGAGGTCAAATACACAAATGAATGATTCTGAGTGGAGTTGTTTTTCCACTCCTGGCTCCACTTCTGAAGAACACTTTACAGTCTGCTTTAACTGTTCTTGACCATTTCTTTCCCATTAGAGAAAGAGCCTATATTTCTCCCTCTCCCTCTTTCTTTCTTTCTTTCTTTCTTTCTTTCTTTCTTTCTTTCCATGCTAAAATAAGTTGTGGCGTCACAAGCACTCCCATTTTGCCGTGTCCGTTTTCAAGGGAGCCTTGGCAGTAAGGATCCTCAGATGCTCAGATTGATACCACTTCAACATTTGGTGTGTATTATTTATGGGCTAGATCCAAACTAAGTTAGTTGCAATGAGTTCCCATTGTAATCAGGAGTCTCTAGCTAAATCATGACTAGCTTGTCCCATTGTTCACTTGATTTAGTCTGGATCCAGCCCATTATATTAACCGTATTCTAGAATCCAGCTGGTCTACTGGGGGTGTTCTACACAGCAGGTGCGCACACTTAAGAGCTCCTAGCACAATTCTATTACCTCTTAACTGTTAACCATTGGCAAGATTGGCAGCAGCAGCCATAAGTTCTATAATTATAATATGCCATTCTCCTGCTAATTGTGCTGTTTAAAATGTGCATTTTATATTAGACTCCCTTTAGTAATATTTTCTTTTGAAATGTCTTAAGATAATTTTTTTAGGGTAACTTTGCTGCATTAAATGTGCATTCTGTAGCTGTCCTTTTGGAATGTTTTATTTTGAAATCTCAAAGATAACATTTTAGTTTCCTGTTAATTATGTTGCTTTGAATGCATACAGTATTTTGGACTTTCATCAGTAATGTTTTATTCTGGATTTTTTATTTGATTTGATGCTTTAATGTGTTGTAAACTGCTTTGAAAATGTTTTTTCCTGAAAAACATAGAGTCGTTTAAAAATGAAATGAAGGATAATAATTTTTCAAAGAAACATTAATATGCGAAAAAGGCACTCCAGTGGAAAATCTTATTCATTCCTAACAGGGAGAAAAAAAGAAAATGTTTTTGCATCCAGCATTACAAAAATAAGTTTTGGCAAATTGTATTCCATGGAGAAAATAACAGCTTGATTAAAAACACGACCGAAGGCATAGAAAACAAATTAATGAGCATGCTAGTGGCTTGTAGAAAAGAGCCAAATAAAAAAATGGGCATTGTTTTTTGTAATTATATAAAACCAGGTTGACTATTTTTTAATGAATAATTGTTCGTGTCTACATAAAGAAATCCATGAAGATGTGGAAAGATCGCGTGTCAAGGTTTGTTTTTAGGATGGGGGAATCTCTGTTGACGGTTACCCTCTGGAAGAAATAAAGTTAAACTGGAACATTTTTCTCGAATCTGGAACAGCCAGATGGACATGTGACACTCATTTTATGCTGTCAGGAATTAGCTTCTTACATTTTTCCTGAACTTACCGAGGGCGCTGCACCAGCAAGTCATGCTGCTGACATCTGTATGTTCAATTGACTGCACATGGGAGCTTCTGTGTGATTGGGAGCCCCGAGTAATTTTGGTTCTTGCTGGAGTTGGAGTAAAAGTTTGGTGCAGTTTGTATTTAAAGGGGAACCTGCCTAATTAACACTATCCAAAACAATACGTAAACTGAAACACAACCGTCCTATGAAATTCACTTAGCCGTGAACTTTGCAATGCAGCTCTCCAGCATATATGAGGGTAAGACATACATAATAATGCTTATATTATTGCAAATAACATGAAAGAGGGAATTTTATTACAGAAAATGGTTTTGCAAAAACATACATATTGGGCAAAATTGCATACAAGGGTGTGTATATTAGGAGAGGCCTGGAGAAATAAAATGCTGATGAATTTTTTTCATGAGGATTAAAAATAATAATAATAAACTGATATGGAAATGGGGAGAACTGAATTTAAGGTTGGAAAAATGAGAAAAAGAGAAAATAAATGGATGGATTTGCTCATCACATGCAGCCCATAGACCAAGAGTGGGGCATCTTGTATGTCCCAGATGTTGGTGAACTGTAACTCCTATCATCCCTCACGACAGGCCATGCTTTCTGTGAACAGGAGCCCCTTTAAGACATTTGGCCGAATGTCATTGGTATGGCCAGAGGTGGCAGTGCGGTGGTTGGGCAGCATGGTCTCCTTTCATTTAATATTGATTTCAATATATGTATATCTCGCCGTTCTCCCGAGATGAGATTCACCACTGGCGTGCTTTCGAACTGCTAGGTTGGCAGGAGCTGGGACAGAGCAACGGGAGCTCACCCCATCACAGGGATTCGAACCGCCGACCTTCTGATCGGCAAGCCCAAGAGGCTCAGTGGTTTAGACCACAGCGCCACCCATGCCCCCGCCTAGCTAAATAAATACTTCAGATCAGTGGCGTAGCGTGGGGGGTGCAGGGGGGGCTGGCCGCACCGGGTGCAACACCTGGGGGTTAGGGTTAGGGGGCGCAAATCCATGGGTTAGGGGGCGCAAATTACTTGCCTTGCCCTGGGTGCTGACAACCCACGCTACGCCACTGCTTCAGATGGAAGATGGGACTCTGACTACATGAAAGGGAAAATAAAGCTCCATTTTAGTTTTGGTAACTGTGATGGGAAGCCCATTTAGTCTTTGGAGGACTGAGTGTCAAATATATGTTTGGTTTGTATTAACAGCACTCGTGTTGTTAATGTGTGCAATCTCCTTGGCAGGCTGAGGCCTGCACACAGCAGACAAGGCCTTTCCTACAGAGCTTAGGTCACCCCATGGAGTCATCCAAAGGATTAGGGCAAAGGGAGCGCTTGAGCCTCACCAAGGAGGCGGCAGGTGCAATCAATTTTCTCACAACTGGGACCAAATAATTGGAGGAAGGAGTCTGTGTTACCAAAGAATCCTCATCTATTAGAAGAGAGTTGGGCGGCAGGCAGAGGGAGCATACAAAGCCGACTGCATCTGTTCTATCATATATAGCTGCTGCTTTTGTAACTCCTAATGCTTGACAACTGTGCTTGAAATGGATATAATTGGGGGAGGAAAAAAAGCCTTTCCTTCTATTTGAGGCTTAGAAATGCTCAGAGGGAAAGGAGGTTTATGAGAGACAAATTAACTACAGTATTAGGTCCAAAGTAGCACATTTTATAGGTTTATTTGAAAAATCCATATAAGCTATTCATTTCAAGCCTGTTTTATAGCGAGTAAATTGTTCTGAAAGCTCCAGGAGCAGATGGGTTGAGTTCCAGCATTGGAAATGAGCTGTCAAAGGAAACGAGGGAGCCAAGAGTTCCACAGAAGTAGTAGCAAAAATACCTTGTCTCTTGAGAACATCTCCCTAAAGCCAAATATAATATAGGAAGAAGGAGTTGGAAACTGCAAGATCCCAAATTTCTCTAATAATGCTAGTACAAACCCAGGGCTTTTGAAGGAGATAGCGTTCTTAAAGAGCGATATACTTTGGTGATCTAATTAATATGATGCAATGCAGGGAACGGCCTTTGATTAAAGGCAGACCATGTGCTTTGCAAACTGAAGGTGTCGGGTTCAGTTCCCAGCATTTCCAGGTAGGACCTCCATCTGGAATCTTCGAGAGTTGTTGGCAGTCAGAAAATACAGAGCTAGCTGGACCGATAGTTTGACCTCCGTAAAAGGCGGCTTCCCATGTTGCAAGTTAAATGGACTTCCTGGCTCATAGTTCAGTCTCTCAGACACTACACTACAGCTCTTGGTATAGAGCAGGTTTAAATGTTTTGCCAAAAGTGCTTTGTGAAATGCTCCCTTAAGTAATAAACCGTTTGGTGAATTTCATGCACTTATGAACAAAAACCTGTCCCCAGCATCAGCCATCTCTTTGCTGCACATTTAATATTTTGCACTGTCATTGCTTTTATTTAGGGCTGCTATACATCTGGAATTTCCCGGACATATCCAGGATTTGTCCCCCAGAAATAGCATCCAGGCTGCCAAATATCTAAAGGACCTACTACTCCCTTCCCATCGAAGAACGTTTATGCTCGCGAGACTAAATGCCTTCCCTTCTGCAGTGACCACAGGTAGATTCTCACATACCCCATATCAAGCCCATCTGTGTGCCTGCAAACAAGGAGTATCTGATTCAATGGACCACATGCTCTTGGATTGAATGAGTCTGGGACCTTCTGCACACAAAGTATGTGCTCTTCCCATAGCTACAGACCATCCCAGACTTATCTAGGATAACAGAAAACACAGTATATGCAATAAAATTGAATCGTGCCTATGGCACTGGCACTCATATTAAAGGTAAAGGTAAAGGTACCCCTGCCCGCACGGGACAGTCTTGACAGACTCTAGGGTTGTGCGCCCATCTCACTTAAGAGGCCGGGGGCCAGCGCTGTCCGGAGACACTTCCAGGTCACATGGCCAGCATGACAAAGCTGCATCTGGCGGGCCAGCGCAGCGCACGGAAACGCCGTTTACCTTCCCGCCAGTAGGCGGTCCCTATTTATCTACTTGCACCCGGGGGTGCTTTCGAACTGCTAGGTTGGCAGGCACTGGGACCGAGCAACGGGAGCGCACCCCGCCGCGGGGATTCGAACCACCGACCTTTTGATCGGCAAGCCCTAGGCACTGAGGCTTTTACCCACAGCGCCACCCGCATCCCTCATTACAGATGAACAAATATAAAACTTAGTCTCATGTTATACTTCTCAAATGTTGACGTGTCTTCTTTATGATCTCATTAGCCCAGAGTAAATTATCACATTTTTCACTCTATAAGATGCACCCGACCATAAGACACACCTAGTTTTAGAGGAGGAGAACAAGAAAAAAATATTCTCTCCCTCTCTGCGCAGCACCCCTCCAGCGAATCGAAGTCAGAACAGCAAGAGGGATCACTGCGCAGCGAAAGCAGCGATCCCTCTTGCTGTTCTGGCTTCTGGGATAGCTGCGCAGCCTGCATTCACTCCCTAAGAAGCACACACATTTCCCCTTACTTTTTAGGAGGGGAAAAGTGAGTCTTATAGAGCAAAAAATACGGTACTAGAGATTTCCTCTGTGAAAATCATGTGACTGTGTACATCTTATCTGTCGATTTCTGCATCCCAGCAGTATCTGAACTCTTATTGATTCGCCTCTCTCACCGGTGAAAAGAGTGTTTTCCCCGATTTTGTGCCACGTATAATCTCACAGCAAGTAGCCAGTTAATGACAATCTCTTTGTAACTGGTGGCAGTGTTTAATTTTTTATGGTTAACCTAATCCAATGCAAAGACAGAATTAAGCTCCATAACAATATAAATGGAAGTTAGATGCTCCTTCCTTCTGCCTTTGCAGTGGTAGTGCACCAATTCTAATGTTCAACTTTTTTCCAGCTTGACTCACCAAACAGCTTTTGCCAAGAAGCCAGAATCTCACTGGGTACATGTTGAAGAATTGTTTGTAATAAAAGTAGTATATGCAGTAACAGTCATTTGCACTGTCAGCCCGCCTGAGCTGCCTGCCTAGAACATCTCCTCCTATCCATATAATAACTTCATAAATAGGAGTATAGTTTAGTTTATTTAATGTCCTAGTGTTGGGGTGACTGTAGATTCCACTTGGTGATTTATCTAGCTATTTAAGTAGATGCATAGTTGTGAGGCTCTTTTTTAAACATCCTCAGGTGCTACCATCTAGTATTTTATCGGCATTGACTCTGTGCCACATATGGCTACTCCATTCATTACAGAAGGGAGCAACATTGAAAGCTTTTTTTCACGCAGAAAGCTGCTTGATCCAGAAAAAGGACCAATGTTCATCACAGCTTTAAAGAGCAGCTTCTTCTGACCTACATTACTGGCAAAGAGAAACTAAAGTAAGGGCTATTTCAGATCATGAAGCTGACTACCAGCTGTGCCCCAGATATGGAAACAGAGGGCAAAGGTCCACTCAGTGAAGGTGAATGTTGGAAGATACAGAACATGCAGAAGGAAGGACTTCTTCACCAGTGGTTTTAAAAAAGGATCAGGCAAATCCATTGAGGATAACGCTATCACAGGTACTAAGCCGTGATACCTGTGTTGTCGCTCTATTGCCTCTGAACAACAATTGCTAGGGGGAGTGATAGTGTTGCACCCAGGTCCTACCTGTGATCTTCCCATAGGCACTTGGCTCTCTGCCAGACTAGATGGATGTTTGGTGTGATCCAGTAGGGCTCTTACATTCTGAATGTGATATATAGAGGAATCACAGAAGTGAGTCAATCATGACTTTGGGCCTATCTATAGGGCCTGTCAGGGACTCAGGTGGCGCTGTGGGTTAAACCACAGAGCCTAGGACTTGCCGATCAGAAGGTTGGCGGTTCGAATCCCCGTGACGGGGTGAGCTCCCGTTGCTCGGTCCCTGCTCCTGCCAACCTAGCAGTTCGAAAGCGTGTCAAAGTGCAAGTAGATAAACAGGTACCGCTCCAGCGGGAAGGTAAACGGTGTTTCCGTGCACTGCTCTGGTTCTCCAGAAGCGGCTTAGTCATGCTGGCCACATGACCCAGAAGCTGTACGCCGGCTCCCTCGGCCAATAAAGCAAGATGAGCGCCACAACCCCAGAGTCGGTCACGACTGGACCTAATGGTCAGGGGTCCCTTTACCTTTACCTTTATAGGGCCTGTCACGCATTCCCCTCTGAATGTAAAGACATGGAGAAGGGAGTGAGAGAGATTGGAGGGTGCACGAATCTGCATGAACCTCAACCATTCAGGCTTCACCGTTGCATAGAGTGCCTACACTCCGGCAGCTGTTGCCTCTCTGCAGACATCCTACTGTATCTGTGAACATGGAGACAGTATCGGTGAGTGTAATATCACTCCACATATGTAAGGGGATGAGTGTGAACCTTTCCCAGCATTGACTAAGGGTGAAACTCCATTCACTTCATCTGCTCTCTTGTCCTCTCCAAAGACCCATTCAGAAGGCTTCCTACATGCCCAGATTGGTCATGAACAACACTTGGGAAACACTTGCCTTTTTTTGCCAACAGATGCTTTAGGTTATGCATGGACTTGAAGAGTACAATAAATCAGGCTTTAAAGTTGCAAGAGGCATTTATCTAGACCCCCTTTGGGAGTGCTGTAAGATGAATAATGTTTTCTGAAGGACTGTTCATAGGCAATCAAAGAAATGAAGAAATTTTGTTTGGGGGAAAAGAGGCAACTATTTAGCTGAGCACTCCACTCAAGACCAAATGTCCTATCACATCCTACGAATAGCATCCCTGTATTGTTCACGCCAGCAAATGCAGGTGTTGGGTTTAGATTAGGGATGGTAGAGAAATTCCATTCAGTTTGTATCTCAAGGCAAACCTACCTAATTCATCCATTCTACAGCCTGCTTCTTGGGAGAAAAGCAATGACAAACCTAGACAGCATCTTAAAAAGCAGAGACATCACCTTGCCAACAAAGGTCCGTATAGTTAAAGCTATGGTTTTCCCAGTAGTGATGTATGGAAGTGAGAGCTGGACCATCAAGAAGGCTGATCGCTGAAGAATTGATGCTTTTGAATTATGGTGCTGGAGGAGACTCTTGAGAGTCCCATGGACTTCAAGAAGATCAAACCTATCCATTCTGAAGGAAATCAGCCCTGAGTGCTCACTGGAAGGACAGATCCTGAAGCTGAGACTCCCAATACTTTGGCCACCTCATGAGAAGAGAAGACTCCCTGGAAAAGACCCTGATGTTGGGAAAGAGAAGGGGACGACACAGGACGAGGTGGCTAGACATTGTTCTCAAAGCTACCAGCATGAGTTTGACTAAACTGCGGGAGGCAGTGGAAGACAGAAGTACCTGGCGTGCTCTGGTCCAGGGGGTCACGAAGAGTCGACACGACTAAATGACTAAACGACAACAACAGCAGTATGCACACTGCAGCCCAGCCATCCTTTCAAAGTCAAATTCCTCTGAATTTTGCAATGCAGTTCTCCAGCCGGGTTTCATGTACAAAAATGCATACAATCAGGGTATAGTGCGAATCAAAGTGTGAAAATATTTGTGTGAAAATAATATACAAAAGCGGGACGCGGGTGGCGCTGTGGGTAAAACCTCAGTGCCTGGGACTTGCCAATCGTATGGTTGGCGGTTCGAATCCCCGTGGCGGGGTGAGCTCCCGTCTTTCGGTCCCAGCTCCTGCCCACCTAGCAGTTCGAAAGCACCCCTAAGTGCAAGTAGATAAATAGGTACCGCTTTATAGCGGGAAGGTAAACGGCGTTTCCGTGTGCTGCGCTGGCGCTGGCTCGCCAGAGCAGCTTCATCACGCTGGCCACGTGACCCGGAAGTGTCTTCGGACAGTGCTGGCTCCCGGCCTCTTAAGTGAGATGAGCGCACAACCCTAGAGTCGGACACGACTGGCCCGTACGGGCAGGGGTACCTTTACCTTTAATATACAAAAATGTGTTACATGAAATAAAATTGTTTCGCAACCCCATCTATGTTAAGCACATGAAAACGTGTGTATTGGGAGAAATTCGCACTAAAATGCTGATAAATTTTCGTGGGTGAGGCAGCTTAAAAATAGTAAGTCGCAGATTGATGTGAGAATATGGTGAAATGGAGAAACTGGGAGAACCAGAAACTGATGGATTCTGACTACCCCTACTTCGGAGAATGATTTGAAAGCCATATATTTCAAGTTTTATTATTGTTTGTAGCCAGTGGCTTTTGCAATATAAACATGAAATACATACATGCCATGATCATGAAAGCCATATGAAGTGAATGTTGCACTGGTAAACCTAAGCTTTCAATTTCATCCACTTTCATGCACTGCTAACATGATGATAATGTTGATAATAGCTTGTGAAACTTAAAAAGTTTTGGGGTGACTATATTTATATCTGTTTTCGATTTCTTTAGGAAGTTACCAGGTTTCTCTCAGCAGTGAAAGGAGTGCCCCTCCCTTGTCTTATCAAAAAGGAGGTGGGAGCTTTTCCGCCAAAGAAAGCAAACCGCTAAGAAGCATTTCCATTGTTTAGGCTGAGCTCCTTTGTGACATTCAACTAATACAGTTTCACTGACCTAAATATAAAGATTATCTGCAGAAATGCATGATGGAGGGAATTAGATTTAAGGAAGTAACGATGGCAATTTGCTACCTGACTGTTGAAATTTCTCCACCAAAGTGCCTCATTGTGTAGGATTTACGGAAGATTTGATATGGGTTAGAAGAATACAAAGCACTGGTTTTCCCAAGTTCAAAGACCGCATTTATTCCTTTCTTTTTGAAAAAAAATAACCCTATATTATTGTACAGCAATAATATTATGTATCAAAGTAATTATATTTAGAGTGAAGCAGACATATTCTCCATAAAGAACAAAACTTTCTGAAGAAATGTGATAACGCTACACACCCCAATTCATATTGCTATTGTTCATGACTCATGCCATAATTGCCTCGATTGTAATGGAATAGTCCTTCTCAGATATGCATTATTCACATCAGAAATAAAATTGCACCACAGCAAGAAAAAGCATCTTGCATCTCCCAGGTTTTTCAAAATGGTGTGTGGAGCATTTTTCCAGCGCTGAGTAATTGTGTAGCTCAGCAGCTACCATAAATCTGATTAGATTCTTTCGCTCTGATAGTCAGAGTCATCTCCATCAAAGACAGAAAGCAAAAATACCACATTTCTATGTTGATTTGTCTGTGAAAGAAACCCTGCACATCTGCCAGTTCATTACTGGGACCCCACAGGAAATTGTGGCTGCTCCCCTGTGAGGCATCAGAGGATATGAAACAGCAGGGGGTCAGGATCCACGAACAGTTTGCTAAGACGGTTGCCAGCAGGCTGATGTATTAGAGATCCTGCTTTGCTTCTTCTGCCAAGTATCAGAGGGGAAAGAGGAAGTTGAAAGCACTCGGATGGATTCCTCACACTGCTGTACATAGCAGCCAATGAATTTGTGGCTTGTATGGGTTTTTCATGTGTTGCTACTTGACTTACATCCCAATGCTATGTGTGATTTCTCAAAGGTATGTCTCACCGAGCTCCATAATGATGATGATGATGATGATAATTTATTTATACCCCACCGATCTGGCTGGGTTTCCCCAGCCACTCTGGGCGACTTCCAACAAAAGATTTAAAATACAGTAAGACATTAAAAACTTTCCTAAACAGGGCTGCCTTCAGATGTCTTCTAAACGTGAGATAGTTGTTTATTTTTTTGACATCTGATGGGAGGGAATTCCACAGAGCAGGCACCACCACCAAGAAGGCCCCCTGCCTGGTTCCCTGTAACTTTGCTTCTCTCAGAGAGGGAACCATCAGAAGGCCTTTGGCGCTAGATCTCAAGTGTCCGGGCAGAACGATGGGGGTGGAGATGCTCCTTCAGGTATATAGGACCCCTGCTTAGCTGGCATATATTAGCAGCCAGAGCAGTTTTGAGAACATTGCCTGATTTCTTTGCTCTTGATCAGAATATGCCATAACAGCACCCCAGCTGTGGCACAAGAAATGACCTGCCCTTAGGGATCCTGCATCACTTGCTAATTACCTGCCCCATAGTTCCACTCCATGCATGTGGTCCCTGTTCCCTTTTGCCTCAATTAAATTTCTTTGTCTCTTTCTCTTCTTGTTCCCATTTGCCTCACTAGTCTGAATATAAGTCTTGATTTTCTACACAAAGGCATTTTTCTCTGCCTTCATGTGACTCAATAATAACAATAAGCGAGGAAACACTTTGCCAGCATAGTCTTATTTTTCTGAACATTTCAGCCGTGGACTGAGTCAAGAAAGATTTTTTTTCCCAGTTGGTGGCCTAATGTCTCCAAAGATGTGCCACTACAAAATTGAAGATGAAGTCATTGTCGCTTTAATTTGATGAATGGTTGTGCTGTTATAAATAACGTGATCCTTAGAGTGGGAGGTGATTAAAAGTGGCCAGGAGTTTACACTGAATTATGTCATTTGAAGAGCTAAATCAATGCTTGATTACCTGTAATTAGCTGCTATTGTAGGGAATAATCTCCAATCAGAGTCTTTGGAATGGGCTCTCCAAAGGTGCTGCATAACTATACATTTCAAAATACTGGAGAAAATTATCAACAAGAGTTTGGGGCGGTGAAATTAGTCTCTATATGATGTCCATTTGCACACACATTGTTTCACATGAGGCCTGCAATATATTGTTGCAGTCTGGAGTCCTCCTGTTCAGGATATTCTCCCCACTTCAGTCAGTCAGTTTTCTGTGCCTTATTGAGAGTACTTAGTTCAAGGCACTAGTTGTGGGGGGAGAGTGTTCCACAATAAGGTCCCCCATCCTAAGGTTCATTGTTCTTTGAGGTTTCCCCAAGCTTGCTGACAGGACTTTTTTATGAACTAATAATAATAATAGTAATAATAATAATTTATTCCCCAGCCACTCTGGGCGGCTTCCAACCAAACACTAAAATACAATAACCTATTAAACGTTAAAAGCTTCCCTAAACAGGGCTGCCTTCAAATGTCTTCTAAAAGTTTGGTAGTTATTTTTCTCTTTGACATCTGATGGGAGGGTGTTCCACAGGGCGGGTGCCACTACTGAGAAGGCCCTCTGCCTGGTTCCCTGTAACTTGGCTTCTCGCAGCAAGGGAACCGCCAGAAGGCCCTTGGCGCTGGACCTCAGTGTCCAGGCTGAATGATGGTGGTGGAGATAATAATAATAATAATAATAATAATAATAATAATAATAATAATAATTTTTATTTATATCCCGCCCTCCCCAGCTGAAGCCGGGCTCAGGGCGGCTAACAACAATAAAACAGTACAAAAGTACAGCATAAACAACATTCTAAAACCATTCATTATAAAAATTAATTAATTCAAGCCACTGGCAACCATTGGGCCAGAGCTCCGCGAAGATTGCCGAGGGAGGGAGTCAGGCTGTGCCCTGGCCAAAGGCCTGGTGGAACAGCTCTCCTTTAGGTATACTGGGCCGAGGCTGTTTAGGGCTTTAAAGATCAGCACCAACACTTTGAATTGTGCTCAGAAATGTACTGGGAGCCAGTATAGGGCTTTCAAGACTGGTGTTATATGGTCTTGGTGGCCACTCCCAGTCACCAGTCTAGCTGCCGCATTCTGGATTAGTTGTAGTTTCCGGGTCACCTTCAAAGGTAGCCCCACATAGAGTGCATTGCAGTAGTCCAAGCGGGAGATAACTGTTGGGTGTAGTGGTGTTTTCCCTGATGGGGCAGTTTCTACAAGGTTGGTGATTCGAGCCCACCCAGGGTTTTAGAAGTTGAACAGACTTCCGGAACGGATTCCATAGTATCTCTCCCATATTTTACTCCTATGTACATCTTGGACTAGATTTATTTAATGCCACTTTGCAAAATTTGTTTATTGGGTTGCTTCAGTCATAATAGGGTCAGCTGGACTTTCATAGAAGCTGAGTGTATTGTTATAGACCTGGTGGGGGGGGGATCCCTCTAAACCCTAGGAATGAATAAATGCCAGGATTTTGATTAATCGGGATCTGGATTAAAAACGTAAACTGCAGAGCTGTGCCAGACTGGGAATTCCTGGGCTGGTTTATGCAAACCAACCTGTCCAGCTAACAAGAGAACAATAGAGGACCATTAACAACACAAGGGAACTCCCCTCTGGTCCCCCAGGTGTGAACAGAGATTGAGAATTTGGGAGGTTGCCTGGGTAGCTGCTCTGGGAGAGGGCAAGGGGGTTCTGCGAAGAAGAAAAAGCAGAGATCCTTCTTGGAGAGGGAGGCAGTAGGTTACCTGTGCTGCTGCCTCTTGAACTGACCTTGCCGTAAGATCTGGACTCCCTCCATGCAGACTGAAGGTGTAAATAGGTGAATAAACCATATTTCGTAAAGCACAACAGTCTCTGCCCCGTCTTGTATTCTCTAAAGGGACACAGACCCTGTGCAGTTGCCTGGGACCCCATGGGATCTTGTCATGGCCTTGGCCCAGTATACCTGAAGGAGCATCTTCACCCCCATCGTTCTGCCCGGACACTGAGGTCCACCGCTGAGGGCCTTCTGGCGGTTCCCTCACTGTGAGAAGCAAAGCTACAGGGAACCAGGCAGAGGGCCTTCTCGGTAGTGGCGCCCGCCCTGTGGAACGCCCTCCCATCAGATGTCAAAGAGATAAACAACTACCTGACAGTTAGAAGACATCTGAAGGCAGCCCTGTTTAGGGGAGTTTTTAATATTTGATGTTTTATCGTGTTTTTAATATTCTGTTGGGAGCCATCCAGAGTGGCTGGGGAAACCCAGCCAGATGGGCGGGGTACAAATAATAAATTGTTGTTGTTGTTGTTGTTGTTGTTGTTGTTGTTGTTGTTATCACCACTCAGCAGAGAGGGGGCAGGCACTGGGCTTTTGTAACCGTATCATGACTGGTTGGTGGTGGATGGAGATGAGAAGAAAGAAAAACCAGCATCTAGCTCAATGCACAAAAGGAAAGAAAATGTTTTCCTGGAACAGAAACTCAAACAGTTTGATTTCTGTCACCTTTCGCACTGCTTCGGCGCAGAGCCATCTGCTCTGCTGCATCTCCCCTCTTCCTCCTCCAGTGATCCATCTGTCTGTTTGCCTTCTTGCCCCCCTCCCCAGCTCCCCCCCCCCCAACTTGCTCCTTTCCCATTTTACGCTATTATCCTACTTCATTGAAACTATTAATTTCACACACGGACCTAAAATGCTTTGCCTAAATATACAGTGATATTTGGCAGGTGCTGTTGATCTCGCTTTGTGTTTGAGGCTAACCCCTTATACGTATTTCAGGCTCTGGTGGGGCTATTGTTCACAACAACAGAAACCCCTGAACTCTGTGTGAGTGGTCTAAATACAAGCCATTAAAGATCTGTTGGTTTTTTCAAGAGATGACATAAGAAGATTATTGTTTTTGCTATAAGGGCCTGTTATCATTATGTCCTCTAACATTTCTCTTTTATATAATCTTCACAGAGTCCAAAGTAATTGGAAGTCAAGCCACAGCTCCAGAAAATCACAGAGGCCTTCCAAGTCAGAGTCAAAAATCTTTTGCTAAAACTTTTAAAGTGCTTAATGGGCGCCCATTAAGTATTATTAGACCTCCTGTAATTTTAACAGAGGTGAGAACAGGGCAGGAACGCAACTGAAACTGACTCATCGATATAATGAGCGCTGTGTCTCCCTCCACCCCAGTTGTGTTCTGTCTTTGTTCTGTGTCCTTGGCTCAGTAAATGTTAAAAGTAACAGATGACTGAGTAGAGGAGACCAGGTCTTGGGTGCCTTGTCTCATTTTACAGAGGCCATGCTTTTTATTCATTCATTTCATTTCATAAAATTTATATGCCGCTTAACTGTAGAAGAAGAACTCAAAGCGGTTTACAAAATAATAAAACAATAAAATTATCATTTTTTTAAAAAAAACATGCAACCATAATTTTAAAAAATACAGAAAGTTCAAGTTGCAACAGAATAGACTAAAACAAATTAAAACTCATACGAACTTTCTAAACATCTATGCTTGGCCATAGCCAATGGTGCTGATGGAATCATAACAGTTGCAAGGAAATATTTTACAAAACCAACTGCTGCAAATACTCTTGAACTCACTGGTTTTTAGCAATTTAAGAGTAAGCCTTTAATGTTTGATGTTTTATCGTGTTTTAATATTCTGTTGGGCGCCACCCAGAGTGGTTGGGGAAACCCAGCCAGATGGGCGGGGAATAAATATCTTGTTGTTGTTGTTTTTGTTGTTGTTGTTGTTGTTGAGCCCAGGGGTGGGGAACCTGTGTCCTTTCAGAGGTTGCGGCCATTGGTCAAGGATGATGGGGGCTGAATCCATCAAGGACTGGGGAGGGTCACTGGTACCCCATCTTTGCGCTAGATGGTGTTCATTGGCAGTAGGGATGATGTTGAAGTTGGCAAAGGAGCCAGCAAAAGAGCAAGCTCCATTGAACCTTGCACACATTTGCACAAACCTGCACCAACATTTGCTCACAAGAGCTCGTGAACAGTCTTTGATACCGATCTTCATATATACTTCATATATACTTCATATATATCTTCATATATACTCCCCCATTTTTAATCATCAATCTTAAGCGCACAAATCTGCTCACAAGGTGCCAAGCCGAGAGGGTGCTGCAGGGGGCACCCCAACAATGACAAAAAATGGAAAGTTACAGGTAGGTAGCCGTGTTGGTCTGCCATAGTCGAAACAAAATTTAAAAATTCCTTCTAGTAGAGACCAACTAAGTTTGTTATTGGTATGAGTTTGTTATTGGTATGCATCTGAAGAATTGTGCATGCACACGAAAGCTCATACCAATAACAAACTTAGTTGGTTTCCAAGGTGCTACTGGAAGGAATTTTTAAATTTTGTTTAAAAAATGGAAAGTGAGAGGTGGTGGTGGTGGTGGTGCACTAAAATTTCAGGTCACTGCTGAAATTTAAAGTCTGCCACTGATGAGATTACAGGGGTTCCCGGTACACACTCGGGGTTGTGTTTCCATTGGGAAATCAAGACACAGCAGAGAACAGGGCCTTTAAGAAACATGGTTTATTTTAGACATATTTACACCTAGGTCTACTTTGGAGAGAGCTCAGAGCACGACATCTCAAGAAGGCCATGTTCCCTCAGAAGTGCAGTACTGGATCCCGAAAAACTTCTCTGTGCTTCCGCCTCCTACTGCCAACATGATTCCGCCCTGCATGGGCTCTGCCTGAAGATATGGCTCCACCTTTCTCTTTCCCCAGCGCTGTGTGGGCACAATGGGTCCCCCCACCCTGTTTCCTCTGTCATGGAAGCTGGACTCCTAAACCTTTCTCTGCCCATAGTAACCATGGCAACTCTGTTTCACAGATTCGGGAATCCTGCTTTGATGTACTGATGACTGACTATTGTCCATTGACTACACAATGATGGCTTTCCTCCCCAGGATGTTTCCTGGTTCGGTCTGCTAACATTTACTAATTTTAGGAAATCATAGAGAGAAGCTGGCAACCAGGGGTGCTGCCTATCACATTTACTTTATTTTAATGCAGATTCTCTTCACGGTTGATGTGACTGTCAGGCCTCATGCATTTGCAAAAGCAGAGGAGAAAGAATTGCCGTATTTTTTGCTGTATAAGACTCACTTTTTCCCTCCTAAAAAGTAAGGGGAAATGTGTGTGCATCTTATGGAGCGAATGCAGGCTGCGCAGCTATCCCAGAAGCCAGAACAGCAAGAGGGATTGCCGCTTTCACTGCACAGCAATCCCTCTTGCTGTTCTGGCTTCTGAGATTCAGAATATTTTTTTTCTTGTTTTCCTCCTCCCAAAACTAGGTGCGTCTTGTGGTCCGGTGCGTCTTATAACGCGAAAAATACAGTAAATACGCTTTGCTTTTACAGAAGCAGATTTTGACGCCTCCCACCCCACTAAGAAAACATGGGCATAGCCAAGGGGGGCAGGGAGGCGCAGCTGCCTCCCCCATCAATAAAAAAATCAATAAAAATACATAGCTGACTGAGGTTCTGCTCCCCTAAAGAAAATCCTGGCTATGTCCATGTAAGAAAACCTTTCCTTTTTCAGGTGCTACTGGAAAGAAAAAATTTTTGTTTTGACTATGGCAGACCAACACGGCTACCTATCTGTAACTTTCCTTTTTCAGTGCATCATGGTAAACCAATATGTTACAATAACTTTAAATCTGCTTACAAATATAGTATTTCTGCTCCAAATATAGGATTTCCTTAAAACAATACTGTTGTTGTTGTTTAGTCGATTAGTCATGTCCGACTCTTCATGACCCCATGGATTAGAGCACGCCAGGCACTCCTGTCTTCCACTGCCTCCCACAGTTTTGTCAAACTCATGCTGGTAGCTTCCAGAACACGGTCCAACCATCTTGTCCTCTGTCGTCCCCTTCTCCTTGTGCCCTCCATCTTTCCCAACATCAGGGTCTTTTCCAGGGAGTCTTCTCTTCTCATGAGGTGGCCAAAGTATTGGAGCCTCAGCTTCAGGATCTGTCCTTCCAGTGAGCACTCAGGGCTGATTTCTTTAAGAATGGATCGATTTGATCTTCTTGCAGTCCATGGGACTCTCAAGAGTCTCCTCCAGCACCATAATTCAAAAGCATCAATTCTTCGGTGATCAACCTTCTTTATGGCCCAGCTCTCACTTCCATACATCCCTACTGGGAAAACCATAGCTTTAACTATATGGACCTTTGTCGGCAAAGTGATGTCTTTCCTTTTTAAGATGCTACTTTTGTGTAAAGTAAAAAACCTGGAGAAAACTGGCAATCTAGTTTTTTCTATTTTTTATTTGCAAAACAAAACACATTTTCATGAATCATAATCTGTATGATTTGGGCAGAGGCAGAACTGGACTCCTTTGCACTCTTGGCAAGGAGCTGTATTCTTCAAACCCATCACCATCTCTTGTGCCTTTGGCAATGGGAATATACCAACACCTCCAAAGCCAGGAGAGACCATGAAGCAGAAACTCAAAAAGTTTGATTTCCATCACCTTTTGCGCCCTGCCAGTGACTTCCTCCACAGCCATCGTGGTCTGGTCTGGTCTGGTCTGCTCCCCCTCCCCTCCTCCTCCTCCATTGATCCATCTGACTACCTTCCTTTTTTTATATGAATATTTATTGAATTATATAACAAATAATGAAAGAAATCTCATTCATCACGTTATATACAATTATTCTCCCTCCTCTCCTCTGAACTTCCCACAACTCCCCCTCTGCTGAGTTATTTAGTTTTATTTATTGTATCCTGCTTTTCCTACAAAATAAAATCCCTTATCACTTCTCTGAGATATCTGTTACTCAAATGAAATTGTGAATGTTTATTCAAATCCTGCCAGTGAATCCAGTCCATTCTGTTGTTTCTGCAAATAAACTGTAAATGGTTCCCAGACTCTTTTGAAGTCCTTTTTGTCCTTCCCTTTTAGTTTCTCTCTTAGCTTAGCCAATTCTGCATAGTTCCTCAGTTTTTCATGCCATTGTTCCTTTGATGGTTTTTCTTCGTTCTTCCAGTATTGTGCAATCTAGATTCTTTCCACTGTTGTAGCATACATAAATAATGTCCATTTTTCTTTTGGTAACATAGGGTTGCTGTGATGGCCCATGCAAGTGACTAGATTTCTCCACGGAGCTATTACTGAAGCATTTGCAGTTTGACAGTCCCACGCCGAGGGCCTTCTGCCAATTCCCTCAATACGAGAAGCCAAGTTACAGGGGACCAGGCAGAGGGCCTTCTCGGTAGTGGCACCCGCCCTGTGGAACACCCTCCCATCAGATGTCAAGGAAATAAACAACTATCGGACTTTTACAAGACATCTGAAGGCAGCCCTGTTTAGGGAAGCTTTTAATATTTGATGGATCATTGTATTTTAGTATTCTGCTGCCAGATGTGCAGGGTATAAATAATAAATTATTATGATATATTATTATGACAGATCACTCTGCTTCCTAGGCGAAAAATGGTGAAAACAGGCTTTTTATTGAGATACAGTAACTTTTGCAGTTATTTTTAAAGTTGTAAAACAATGAAGCATGGGACTGAGTGAGGGAGAAATTTCTGGAACAAACAGTGGGATATCAGCTCTGCCCAAGGCATGATGGATAACAGCAAAACCGGGAAAAGATTGACATAACATTTTACAGGGCAGGAAGAAACACCTCAGACAGAATAAATGTCACACACAGGAAGAACAAGGATATAGTTGGAGATCCTCACCTGTAGTTTCATAAATGTGTCAATACGGATAGAAGTTATAAATATTGCAGCTGTTGTATAAGGGATTATTATTACGACTGGAATGTAATTGAAATCAATAAGATTTTGGAACGCAGAAATAAATCATCAAATCAATTCCAGCACCTTATCTAAATTTATAATTTGGTATTTGAATGATTGCTATTAGTAATTGTATTATAAATTGGTATTGTTATAATGAGGCTACTATTGGATGATAATTGAAAATCAATAAAAGTTGCCTCGCTGCCCAGAGCAGTGGAGGAGTGGCCAGAGCAGTAGGCGTGTGGGCAGCCCCCTAGCCCCTCTGACCCAGAGTGGAGAGGCACCAATTTTGTGCCATCCTGGGCCTGGGCCCTTGGTCAACCTGTCCAACCCCTAGGTACACCCTTGGATTTGGGGGGTACTGTTTTCGAAACGCACACCACTGAAAAACAGCACGAAAGTAGTCATAAACAATAAAACCCATCATAAAGTACACAACCAAATTGAACAATGCCCATGTAAACCATACAAAGATCTAAAAATAAAGATACGTAAAAATTAATATCAGTGAAATATACTCAGAGTCAAGTGTGAATTTCATGCTCTTTATTCAGCTCGTAGTAGCAATGAATGAAACTTTCGCCAAAACGTCTAGCTATATACAGAGCTATAGACAGTGGTACCTTGGATGCGAACGGGATCCGTTCCGGAGCCCCATTCGCATCCTGAATGGAACGTAAGACATGGCGGCGCATCTGCACGTGCGCAGGTCACGTTTTGCCGCTTCCACGCATGTGCGTGACGTCATTTTGAGCGTCTGCGCATGCGTGAGTGGCAAAACTCGGAAGTACCGTGCTCCGTTACTTGCGGGTTGCCACGGAGCACAACCTGAAAGTGCTCAACCTGAAGCACATTCAACCCAACATATGACTATATACATTATTTACACAATGGGCCCCACATGATTGGCTAATTCTGGGCTGCTCCTGTAGGCCAATCAGGTTGCTGATTCACTTAATCCAGGAGCCTGATTGGCTACTCCTGCAGGCCAATCAGGTCGCTGATTCACTTCCACTTGGAGCTGGATTGCATGGCTCCTGTGGACCAATCAGACTGCTGCATTCTGGATCCTATTGTTCTAGGATTCAGCTCACTACATAACAATCAATAACAGCAAGACGTTCCCCCCCACCAAGCAAAACCCAAAACTCTTTATTGCTTTCTTCAGTTTCCTGTTTCCATTTCTGTAGCTCTGTAGGGTTTTTAAATTTTTTGAGATCAGATTGTGCTTTAGCTCAATTGCCCAGAAAGGAAGAATAAGCCTCCACTTCAAAAACGCATATCCCGTGGCTCAGGACTGGCTTGAGGTATGATACTGCTGTGCTTGCTCCTTTTGTACAATAATGGGTTTGTATTCTTTACTGATCCTATTAAATCTGAACAGGGTGGTTATCTATGCTGTGGCATATAATTAGTCCTCCAGCAGTGCTTAATTCCAGGATCCTTTATGTAGCAGATGTGCATCTTCACACTGCTGGAATTCAATGGGTCACTCTAGATCTCTGTGGAAAGTATAATGATGTTGCCATGGGGTGATAACACTCTGTAGGAGACAGAAGCTTCCTTCTGACACTCTTTCCTCCACCATACTTCTCGCTTGCTACTTTTCGCCTTTCATCTGCTGTGTTTTCTTCACCATATTTACAGAAAACAGATCCTCTCCCTTTCTCTCTCACTATATATGAGAGAAGAATATAAGGCAGCCGGAGATCTTATTGTCGTTTTTCTGAATGTTTGATTTGACCATTGCAGGGTGAAGGCAAATGTAGCATCCAACCATGTGGTAGAAGTAGTTTGAATAATTTCTCATGGTCTCAAATTTGTACCGAATGTGTGTTCAAACCAAAGTTCTGCCACTCATAGTGGCACTTTCTATCCATGTTCTATCTATATTCTAAGAACATCTGGAGGGCATCAAATTCGCAGACCCGGCCTTATTTGAATCTCACTGTTGTCATTCAGTTCTTAGTGCATCAAACATTGCATCAACATAGGCCTGTAGCTTAGGAATGTCCCAGCTGCCAGATTTAGTTAAAAAATAAATATTGAAAGTTGCTAGAGAGAAATAACTCTTTTTGTTTTTGCAAAGTCTGACTTGGGAAGGGGTAAACAAAAGGAGAAGCTAGAAGAGGAAAAGGAAGCAGAGATGTTGTTTGACCTAGCAGGGATAAATACTTTCACCTTGATACGGAAGGGGGGGCATGTCTTCTTCACCTCCTTCTTCACTACAATATATCCATTTATTTCCAATTGTCAATGTCAAAAGGGACTAAAATCTATAAAATTCATAGAAAATCAACGTGCCAATTTGCTCAATTTCTCTAGGACTCCATGACACCTCCCCTGTCCTCCATAATCCCTCAAGCAAGGTGTCAAGACCCTAATCGTGTCAAATCACTCTGCCAAGCCTTTCCTCCGGGCAATGCCAGGTGGCAGACCATGCATACATGGACCATTGTCTTCTCATCAGGTATTCAGGATGTGCTTATCTGCGCATATCTCCAGCTCTGCATATTCCCCCCTCCCTCCTCCATATGTTAATCCTGTGTGACCCAACCTCTTCTTAATGTATTCATGATGTAACTGGGATGTATTTTGCACTGTATTCTGGGACATGGAGGGAAGTTTCAAAAGTTCATGTGTCCCCTTTCTCGGGGTTCAATCTCGTCTTGAACCTGTTGCGCAATAAACTTGGATCTTCTGCAGTTTGCTCCTGTCTCTGGCTGAGCTCATTTTCTTCCGCAGGGACCCGCGGACTTAGTCCGACGAGCTGGGTGGCAGAGTAGCCCCGCACCTAGATTTTACCGTAACAACCTTGTGTGAAAGTCAGTTTTTATCTTGTCAATAACTTGAAAATAATTGAAATGGTAAAGTTTTGATAAATTCCTAGGAACGTGAACCCCCCAAGTATTTGAGGGATGCAAAGCGTGGTTTTATATCTATGTTCCTTGCAACAAAAAGTTGTGTTGTAAGGCCTGTGTTCCAGAATATAGCCTCGGATTTATCACGGTTAATTTTAAAACCTGAAATCAAGCCTGTGGGGCCCAGTTCTCTCTTCAGTCCTTGCAGAGTCCATTCTGGGTCAGGTATCATTATAGAAATGTCATCAGTGAAAATAATAATAATAATAATAATAATAATAATAAGAAGAAGAAGAAGAAGAAGAAGAAATAAATAATGTTATTTATACCCCGCCCTCCCCAGCCAGAGCCAGGCTCAGGACGGCTAACACCAATAAAATTTCAGTAAAAACATAATAAGAAAAAAAAAAAAAAAGAATTTAAAATACTGGTTAAAATGCATTTTAAAAATGCAGCCTCATTTTAAAAGTTAAAACCATAAGGGGAGGGGAACATAAGGGTCAGACTGAGTCCGAACCAATGGCCAGGCGGAACAGCTCTGTCTTGCAGGCCCTGCGGAAAGATGTCAAGTCCCGCAGGGCCCTAGTCTCTTGTGACAGAGCCCTAGTCTGGGCCAGTACTGAAAAGGCCCTGGCCCTAGTTGAGACCAATCTAACCACCTTGCAACCTGGGACCTCCAAAATGTTGTCATTTGTGGACCTTAAGGTCCTCCGCAGGGCATACCAGGAGAGGCGGTCCCATAGGTATGTGGGTCCTAGGCCGCATAGAGCTTTAAAGGTCAAAACCAGCACCTTAAACCTGACCCTGCACTCCACCGGGAGACAGTGCTTAACAGGTGCTGCGAGTTATCAAGTTCATGGCAAGTGAATTGTCTCTGAGGATATTAGCCAATGGGTCTAATGACAAAATAAGTAAAAATGGGGACAAGGGGCAACATTGTTTCACTACTCTGCGAAGCACTGAAGGATGTGAATCAACATTGTTGGCTTGTACTTAATCAACTTGATCGGCACACAGAGTTTTGAGAATACTTCCTCCAATTTGTCACTTATCTGTAATTTCCGCCTCAGGCATTGCAGGAAAGGCCATTCCAAGTGGCCCAGGTCATTTTGTGTGGGAGAGAGATTTTTCATATGAGACCCGGTTTGCATCTGTATCTATACAATTTGATTTTGTAACCGTGACTACAGTGTACGTCTGACGAGAAGCCGCTGAATGGGTGAACAGACTGTTGAAAAATACTGTGTTTAAGGCGGTGTGAGTAAAATGGAAAGTTCATTCTCTGTGTTATCATTGTAATGTCCCATTCATACATGTAAGTCATCACTTGATGTTGCAGTCATCATGTGATAAGTGTCAATATCTGGCAGAAAGATTTTTGAATTGAGAATGTGAAGTTAAATATATGGTGATGGTGGAATTGAGTACAAAAGTCATTTACTGTATTTGTGTAACTGAAGCCATTCCAAAACAAAATAAAATGCATTACGTGTTTAAAATAATAATAATAATAATAATAATAATAAAAATAATAAAAATAATAAAATTTTATTTATATCCTGCCCTCCCCAGCCAAAGCCGGGCTCAGGGCGGCTAACAACAATAAAACAGTACAAAAGTACAGCATAAACAACATTCTAAAATCATTCATTATAAAATTAATTAATTCAAGCCACTGGCAACCATTGGGCCAGAGCTCCGCGAAGATTGCCGAGGGAGGGAGTCAGGCTGTGCCCTGACCAAAGGCCTGGTGGAACAGCTCTGTCTTGCAGGCCCTGCGGAAAGATGTCAAGTCCCGCAGGGCCCTGGTCTCTTGTGACAGAGTGTTCCACCAGATCGGAGCCACAGCCGAAAAAGCCCTGGCTCTAGTTGAGGCCAGCCTAACTATAATTACTGCCTAAAATAATTACTGAGACCAGACATTCTGTCAGATAAGAGTTTTCTCCCCTGATCATTTACCTTATCATCCCTACAAACATTTCTCCTTAAAATTGCCATTGTTTGCGTGGCATCATTACAAAGCCAAACCAGAATGAGAGCAGGTAGGTGTCATGATATCTGAAAGCGAATCAGAGCGAAGGAAATGCTTTTTGCTTATTCACCCTGGGGGTAAAACAAGGGGAGGGGGAAAGCGTTTGCTGAAACAGAGAGGAAGAATGGTTGACGCTGCTGCCAGGACCACAAGCAGATGGCAAAGAAGGCTCAAAATGTGTGACAGATAATTTTTGGTTCAGCCTTAGTTTATTTCTTACTTCCTTTATTTACAACCTTTTCCAGTGAATGCTTACTTTATCCTTTCTGTAATTTGTACTCAGCAAAACTTAGCAAGTGTTCCCCCCCCCCTCTCAACTTGAGACTTTTTGTGCGGTTAAATGTCACCAAAATGAATTTTCCCATCTATCTTTGGAATGAAACCTACCCGCCTTTTTTAAACAAACTGCTAAAGATAGTTTCCTCAGCTTTTATGGACCATCCCTGCAGATATGCATTGATTATACATTATTTGGAAAGGCTGTTCAAACTGATGAAAAATGCCCCATTGGCTTGAATATATGGTTATGTTGGTGCCTAAATCACAGCCAGTTACTTAAGAGAGTTTTTGACATTTGCAAAAACTAGGGACACACTTATGACTGTAGAGATAAAGTATAGCCACATAACTGCCCTGGTTCCCTTGCTTTTTCTGCCTTTGCCACTCCTTTAATTAGAGTTTTGAATAAATCAATAGCTCCACCTGCTGGCAGCTGAAAGAAATTTCATTTCCCAACCCATCCACTGTTCTACTGCTACCAATCAACCTAGACCTACCAGAGTGATCCAAGACTGTTCTGCTTTGGGGTGCAATTGGTGATCTTGGGGACTGCATATTTGAGTGACCTCCCATGCGATGTGTGTGTGAGACTGGACCGCTTTCTCAAATATAATGTGCTTAAGTGCAGCATTTGAACATTATGATCAGAACATGGTAGTGATTGACCTCGACCAGCTTTTCTTCGATCATGCTGTCCAGCGTCACATTACCAAGCTCATTTCTGTAAAATAATTTTTGCTCCTTTGCTGTACATTATTATGAAGCAACAAACGTGATTTTGAGATGATAATGGAGATGATAGTCACTCGTGCAATCCTCTTATCAAACTGCTGTCTCGCTTGCACGTTTTCTACCATGAACCTTACTTCTCACCTGATGTGTGTGTATACACACACACACACACACACACACACACGTGTGTGTGTGTATATGTATATATAAGGTCTGTATAGTTAAAGCTATACAGTTTTCCCAGTAGTGATGTATGGAAGTGAGAGCTGGACCATAAAGAAAGCTGATCGCCGAAGAATTGATGCTTTTGAATTATGGTGCTGGAGGAGACTCTTGAGAGTCCCATGGACTGCAAGAAGATCAAACGCATCCATTCTGAAGGAAATCAGCCCTGAGTGCTCACTGGAAGGACAGATCCTGAAGCTGAGGCTCCAATACATTGGCCACCTCGTGAGAAGAGAAGACTCCCTGGAAAAGACCCTGATGCTGGGAAAGATGGAGGGCACAAGGAGAAGGGGACGACAGAGGACGAGATGGTGGGCCAGTGTTCTCGAAGATGCGAACATGAGTTTGACCAAACTGTGGGAGGCAGTGGAAGACAGGAGTGCCTGGCGTGCTCTGGTCCATGGGGTCACGAAGAGTCGGACACGACTAAACAACAACAATATATATTAGGAGGTGTTCTGAAAACCTGGAGCCGTTATCAGAAAAAATGAAATGCAGCAATGTGGAGAAAATCAGGAAGTGAAATGAGCATTCTCTTGCTCAAGCAGAGTAGTGAAGCACACATTATCACTAAAAAAAATATTTATTAAGGACAGCAGCACTTTAGAAAGCAAAACAACCCTAATGTGTATGCTTGGCAAACTCATTCTCTGAATATGAATCCAGATAACTGCCAGTGCGGGGAGGAGAGATAAGGAGGACCCAGAACAGTCAGACAATTTCACTCCCTCCCCCATGATAAAAATACCCCCTCTCCATTTTTGCCATTCTCAAAGGGGTAGCGAACTGAGTGACAAATCCTGAGGAACGCTAAACTGTGGAGTCAGAAGATGCAAAGGTCTTTTATACTGCTAGTGCCTGACCGAGTGTTTGAGAGAGGGGGCAAGAGAGAGGCTGGTTTCTGTGGGCCTTTAAAAAGCTATTCTTGAGAACGAGGGTTTTCAAACGCTGGTCCACAGACCATCAGGAATTAATGAGCTTCAGTCAGGTGGTCCACAGCGTGACTGTGGAACTGGGCTTGAAGTAGGGTGTGACAGCACATACATTGTATTAAAGGTAAAGGTAAAGGGACCCCTGACCATTAGGTCCAGTCGTGGCCGACTCTGGGGTTGCGCTGCTCATCTCGCTTTATTGGCCAAGGGTGTACAGCTTCTGGGTCATGTGGCCAGCATGACTAAGCCGCTTCTGGCGAACCAGAGCAGTGCACGGAAACGCCGTTTACCTTCCCGCTGGAGCCGTACCTATTTATCTACTTGCACTTTTGACGTGCTTTCGAACTGCTAGGTTGGCAGGAGCTGGGACCGAGCAACGGGAGCTCACCCCGTCGCGGGGATTCGAACCGCCGACCTTCTGATCAGCAAGTCCTAGGCTCTGTGGTTTAACCTACCGTGCCACCCGTGTCCCATTCATTGTATTAAGTATTCATATCAATTTTTATTTGCATTTTTATTGTTTCTTTTAATTCTATGTATTGCAATGAAGTGCAGTAGGTTAGAAATAACAGCAAAAAAGGGGAATAAAAAATCCTACAGCATCTAGCACAGCACATCCCAGTGCTCCTGAGTTTCATCATGCTCCCCATTCTGTGAGCATGCTCAGTCCTCATTAGGCTGTTTTGGAGTTGCTGTTATTAAAAATCAGTTTTATTGGTTTTTCAGTGATGCGCACATTGTATACCGTCCCCAAAGTGAAATTAAATATATCGGGAGATAAGGAAAACAACAAACAAAACCCTCCTGCCTATGCTGGAAGCCAGGCAAGGGGTCATATTCATGCCCCTGAGGTTTTTATTTATTAACGGCATATTTTTATACAGTGCCTATAAGGAAATTATCTGGGTACCACAGAGAAAAACAGTTATCATACAATATAAGCCATGAAAAATTCATTTTCAGCAAAGACAAATCAATAACACCAAGTGCAGACAGGTCTGAAAACCTTTTTTTTAAAAAAACCCAAAACCAGAGCCTCAAAATCCATAAAAAATATCAAAAGAGCTCTACAAATTATGGGAGAATAAAAGTAATACAGACTAGGTGCCAGGTACGCCTTGGGGTGTTATCAGAAAGAGGGGCATTCCTTTGTAGCCACCAGCTGGATCCCCCTTGGCAGTGTTGACCTATGACCTATGACCTTGAGAAGGAATAAGTAGGAGGAAGTGGTCCTGCAAGTAACCTGGCTCCAAGCCATTTAAGACTTCAAAGGTTAAAATTGTGGGGTATATCCATATAGCCAACAAGCCCGCCCCTCCCTTGTTATCTTTCTCATTGTCTGGGTGCAATTCAAAACTGCCTCTCCCCCCTTGTCAGCCCACCATCCGTCTGCCTCTTCGTTCCAGTCTCTGGCACTTGGTCACTTCATGCCTGCCAAACTGGGCACTTGTGAACCAATGTTGTCTGTCACCACTAGGAGCCACTTCTCCTAGATGAGGGGTTTAAAGAGCTACAGGGGGATGGTTTCATTGCACCCTCCCCATCGGTTAGGACAAAGGAAGGAGAGCAGAGCTGTGAGCAGGGGCAAATTTTGGCCTCACTTAGGGAGCCATATTGCCTAAGCCTGCCCCTGGCTTCTGGACGACAGCTCTGGTCACCCCTGGCCATTGAAGAAGAAGAAGAAGAGTTTGATATCCCGCTTTATCACTACCCGAAGGAGTCTCAAAGCGACTAACAATCTCCTTTTCCGTTCCTCCCCCACAACAAACACTCTGTGAGGTGAGTGAGGCTGAGAGACTTCAGAGAAGTGTGACTAGCCCAAGGTCACCCAGCAGCTGCATGTGGAGGAGCGGAGACGCGAACCCGGTTCACCAGATTACGAGACTACCGCTCTTAACCACTACACCACATTGGCCAGGCTGGCTGGGGTTGATGGGTGCTGGAGTCCAACAACATTTGGAGGGCCGTGGATTTCTCATCCCTCCATTACAGGAATCTTAATCAGAACACAATAGCCAGGCTATCATTGTCCACTGCTTCTTTTTCCCCTTTATTGTTAGGAATTGGGGGGGGGGGGGGCGCAAATACATGCAGCCACAATACTTTCACATAGCTGGCTAAACCTAGATAGTATTGGCGCAAAGGTAAAAAAAAAGGTAAATGGCCCCTGGACAGTTAAGTCCAGTCAAAGGTGACTCTGGGGTTGCGGCGCTCATTTTGCTTTCAGGCCGAGGGAGCTGGCCTTTGTCCACAGACAGCTTTCCAGGTCATGTGGCCAGCATGACTAAACCGCTTCTGGCACAACTGGAAACCATGACAAGTGCCAGAGTGCACGGAAACGCCGTTTACCTTCCCACCACAGTGGTACCTATTTATCTACTCGCACTGGTGTGCTTTCGAACTGCTAGGTTGGCAGGAGCTGGGACAGAGCAACAGGAGCTCACCCCGTGGCAGGGAATTGAACTGCTAACCTTATGATCAGCAAGCCCAAGCGGTTCAGTGGTTTAGACCACAGTGCCACCCACGTCCCTTTCAGTATTGGTCCAAGAAGCACCTCAACAACAATGCCATGATAAGAAGTAACATTTTGTGAAGACAATCAGAGGTCTCATAGCTACTATCATAAAAACATACCAGGTATCTTCTATTATTATTATTATTATTATTATTATTATTATTATTATTATTTATTATTATTATTATTTATGCCCTGCCCATCTGGCTGGGTTTTCCCAGCCACTCTGGGCGGCTCCCAATCAAATATTTAAAACACAATACAGCATTAAACATTAAAAACTTCCCTAAACAGGGCTGCCTTCAGATGTCTTTTAAAAGTAGGATAGTTGTTTATTTCCTTGACATCTGATGGGAGGGCATTCCACAGGGCAGGCGCCACTACCAAGAAGGCCCTCTGCCTGGTTCCTATTTTGACAGAATAGCTGCAGAATCCCTTTGGATCTACACAGTAAGTGCACTTTTATATCTGTCACTATCTGAGTGGGAATTACCGTATTTTTTGCTCTATAAGACTCACTTTTTCCCTCCTAAAAAGTAAGGGGAAATGTGTATGTGTCTTATGGAGCAAATGCAGGCTGCGCAGCTATCACAGAAGCCAGAACAGCAAGAGGGATTGCTGCTTTCACTGCGCAGCGATCCCTCTTGCTGTTCTGGCTTCTGAGATTCAGAATATTTTTTTTCTTGTTTTTCTCCCTCATAAACTAGGTGCGTCTTGTGGTCTGGTGCATCTTATAGAGCGAAAAATACGGTATATGTCCCATTTCCTGAATTACTGCTTCCCAAAAAGCTTCCACCAGAGGGCAGGACCACCACATGGTCATGTAAGTCCCTCCATGTCCACAACCCTTCTAAGAATGGGGAAAGCCTCGCTCCGATATCTGAGCCATCCAAGCAGGTGTATAACAATTTTATGGAGTTTTCTTCAGGTGAAAGTGGTGTTCCATTGTTATGTACTTGTTCACTTTTTCTATCTCTTGGTCCCCCACATCCTGTTTCCATTGATTCCTGACACCTGAATTTCCCTCAGTGGTTAGCTCAAGTAAAATATTAGTTTCTCTCTGTCCCGATAAGCTTTCAGTTTGTTTATCATCTGAACCTTATGAAGGGCACTCTGAGTCATTTGCGCTTTCAGGGACAATGTTGCATCATTGAGCAACTCCAAACTGTGACTCTCATCCTTTATGGGTAGTGTAAACTCTTCCAGAACAGACAGAATAATTCTCAGCTGGCGTCTACAACCTAAGGATACTTTAGCATCTCATTGACGTTGCAAGCCCAGAGCCCTTACAATCGTGAGCCAGACAGAGAGAGAGAGATTACTACTTGCATTGTCTCTGTTCCCTTTGTGACATCATATGGCCTCACAGGGCAAGAAATGTCACCGTGCTTCTTCCCATCTTTGGTCTCAGCTTTGATGTGTTAAGAGTTGGGTGAAGATGAAAGACGAAAGTACCACAAAAATAATATTCGGGTATAAACTCAAAGACAGAGATTGTTGCTGATATAAAACTTGACATGGGTGAATTTTGTTAAAATGATTTTGAGTCATAAAAGCATAGTATATGACAAGAGAACAAGAAGAAACACAATGGCAAGTCACAATTATAGACATGAAAAAATATACACCATCTTTTGGGGGGTGGGGGTGGTTAAGGCCAGCAACACAGCTGAGGATCAATGAATGAGTAAACTTTAAAGGTAAAGGTAAAGGTACCCCTGCCCATACGGGCCAGTCTTGACAGACTCTAGGGTTGTGCGCCCATCTCACTCAAGAGGCCGGGGGCCAGCGCTGTCCGGAGACACTTCCGGGTCACGTGGCCAGCGTGACAAGCTGCATCTAGCTAGCCAGAGCCACACACGGAAACGCCGTTTATCTTCCCGCTAGTAAGCGGTCCCTATTTATCTACTTGCACCCGGGGGTGCTTTCGAACTGCTAGGTTGGCAGGCACTGGGACCGAACAACAGGAGCGCACCCCGCCGCGGGGATTCGAACCGCCGACCTTTCGATCAGCAAGCCCTAGGCGCTGAGGCTTTTACCCACAGCGCCACCCGCGTCCCTAAAAGTTTACTTTTAAAGTAAACTTTAAAAACAGCCAAATAGTTTAAAACAAAAAACTCACTGTTCCCTCCCTTCTCTTGGTTTTTCCTCATTCTTCCAAGAAGCTATAGGTGAGTGGTTGTCAAATTCCTTTGCAGAGACTAAATTTAGAGGTGGGAATTGCTTGTGTGATTTAAAAGGGACAGGAGGGTTGGGAACACAAATTGCTTGGCAAGTATTGCACAAAGAGGAGAAAAAAGGCACTGCAAGGCAAACGAATTACAACACCCCCTGGAGTCCTGCAAATGGATACTTTAGAGTGGTGGGCAAACATTCACAATAGCAGAACTGCGAATAGCGAAATCCATTGGGCAAGGAGTTCTTGCAACACAGTCCGAAGACTCAAAGTCCATGATGCCATTTTCACAAAATGGAGAGCGGGCCAAGCTGATTTGCATTTCACAGGCTGTGGACGGAAACAAACTGAGTTTGCTCAAGGGCACAGTGAGGGGGGAAATGAACAAGACTGCAAGCCCCATCACTAGTCATAGCTGAGCTCCATAGAAAGCAGTGGGATAGAGCTTAGTCCTAACTAAACCATCTCAGTGACTTTTTCTTTTCAGTGCAAAGGAGACATGATGTAAATGCTGGGCAGTGGCAAGGAAATGTAATCATTTGCAGATTTAAAAACAACAACAACAACTGTAGAAGGTGAGGACAGGTGACCCCACCTAGGCCCAAAGTCCACCCCCCCCCAACCAGGCCTCAAAACTGTCCAAAATTCCTTTTGTCTTCTAAAAATCCATCTACAGCTTTTCTGTGGATTCTTACAAGATGCTGGTACATAGGCAAAATGTTATTCTTTCATCAGCACGAGAAGGCTTCAAAAGACTAATGAACAGGCTCTGTCATTGCCAAGAATACTCAGGCCTGTGAATCTTATCTCATTCTAGTTGCAACATCTTTGGACACGCTGAACCACAAGGCTCCTCGACCCAGCCCCCTTTGGCTTCTCACCCCTTTCCCGGGAAGGATGCCAAGAGTCCACAATAGTCCCAAGAGAGCTTTCTGTTCATGCTCAGGGGAACTCATGGGGCAGGACTCCTGGAGAAGGAGGAGAAAGGGGAGGGAACTGGAAGGGGAATATATGCTCTGTGCACATGACTGTGAACCCGTGCATGCTTTTTGTGAGTTATCACCCTTGCTCCTTCTACCAGTTCATGGATGGTAAAAATAAAAGCCTTTTCTCCGAAACTATTCCTTGAGTGTCTGTTGACTCCCATTTTCCCTTTCCCGGGCGCAATATTTTTCCCACCCGAGGGCAAAGCCTCATAAGGCTACACAACAACAACAACAACAACAACAACAACAACAACAACAACAACAACAACAACAACAACAACAGTCAATCATATTCTCTGGATTGATTTCCATTCTGGATATGAGATGAATAACCAAGCACCATCAATTTCTGCTTCTGTTTCTCTGCCATGCCTACTCCCTGGGAATTGTGCATAGTTGTGACTTTTTCCTGGATCATGTGTGTCCATTTCATCAGGAGAGCAGCTAGGATTCTGTTTCAATTATTCTTAAATGTCATTTTTGAAGTCCATTAGTGAAGTATCACTGCCTAACAAAATCATATTACGGCAACCACTCCAAATGAAAACTCTCCCTAAATCCAAAAATTATCTTATTACGGATGCATTAGATGGTGTAAATGATATAATGAACTGATGAAACATTCCACTTCATCCCTAGAAAAGAAAAAAAATCTCCATGGCTTCTTCCCACTCTGTTAACTGCCAATGGATTGCATCGTTATACGAATCTGGAAATGAATATCGTCATACTTTGTAAGCTCATGATCTTTGCAATGAATTATAAGTCATTTTGGGTTGCCTTGGGCAAGATAAAGAGACTAACAGATTTAATAAGTAAAAAGTAAAAAAAAAAGAAAGAGTAATTGCTAGGTTCTGCTTATTAAATGGTGTTGGCCAGAAAATGCAATATAATGTTATAATATAAAGTTATAATGTTTATAACTCTATCATAGACTCATAGAGTTGGAAGGAACTATCAGCAGGAATCTTTCACCCAACATGGGGTTCAAACCTATGATCTGAGATTAAGAGTCTCATGCTCTGCTCTAAGTGCCACACTTTGCTTGGAGCCCTTGCTGGCTGTTTCTTCCTGGTGGGTCTTAAACGTCCTTCATCCACAATGAAAAGCCATATTACACGCTGTTTTGCCTCAGACAATACTTTGATAATGACACAACCTTAGTCTCCATCCTTTATCCCTCTCTTTCCAAACACAATAGTCCTTGCTGGCAGTGGCACACTTAAAATCTAATAGACACAATGCAAATGAAAAATGGAATAAGGAAGGGAATAGGGAGCCAAGTAAACCCAAGTACCAATTCTTACACAAAAATCACATAATTAAAAATAATGCATCCTTTATCTTATAGGCACCAGCTGGAATAGTTGCTGATGGCACAGTTCTGAGATAGGATAGCTGGAACAGCAGCTGTTCCTCGCTGACCCAGTGGAATTGCTGCCTGTTCTTTCCCTCTGGTGCAGTCAGGTGAAAAGGACTAGTGATGGCAACTTTTCTGGGAGGGGATGAGCCAAAAAGACAGTTTGTCTCAGCCAAGCTGATGGGATGAGCTTAGCTGTCTGTCCTCAGCCCCAGACACAGGATGCTTCCAGAGGAGATTTTATCGTTGAATTAGCACTTTCCCGAATTGTTGTTGCTTCGCAGTATCCACACATTTTCTTTATTACCAAAATACCAATCTAGACTTCCCCCTAATTTGTTCTGGATTTCACCTTACCACAGAAAACCTGGTGAGTAAATGAGAACCTGTTTTACATTGGCAGCCCCTACTGGTCTGGAAGCTTGATGACACTTACTGGGACAGTGGTGGTCACCAGTATGGCAGCCCTCTCTACTGCCGCAGCCCCTGGTTCCCTTTGCTCTCCCCTTGAGCACAACCGTGTCATTTTCTTTCTGAAAGCCCAAATCATAGAATCAACTCGAATTGTGGAGATGGAAGGGACCCAGCGGGTCATGTGGTCCAACCCTCTGCAATGCAGGAATCTCAACTAAAGCGTCCATGGCAGAAAGCCATCCAACCTCTGCTTAAGAGAGCCAGTGTGGTGTAGTGGTTAAGAGCGATAGACTCGTAATCTGGGGAACCGGGTTCGCGTCTCCGCTCCTCCACATGCAGCTGCTGGGTGACCTTGAGCTAGTCACACTTCTCTGAAGTCTCTCAGCCCCACTCACCTCACAGAGTGTTTGTTGTGGGGGAGGAAGGGAAAGGAGAATGTTAGCCGCTTTGAGACTCCTTAAAGGGAGTGAAAGGCGGGATATCAAATCCAAACTCTTCTTCTTCTGTATGATTCTATGATGGATTCTTTGATCCATCCATCCATCCATCCATCCATCCATCCATCCATCCATCCATCCATCATGAGTCCTGCAGAAGTGGTCTCTTGCCCAAGCAAGAAGAAGCTGGGGCAGGGCTGCCACAGAACTCCAGGACCACTCTTAGGTCTGTGAGACCCTCTTGCCAGATACCCTGAAGAATGGCTGTGGGAAACTCTCTGAAGTGCTGAGATTGAGTGAGGGACCACTTTACTAAGAAGAAAGTAGAGTTGGATACCTTCTTCCATCAGTTTCCCCGGAACAGTCATTAAGCTAACTGGCCTATGATTTCTAGGTTCCCCCAGGACCCTTAGAACATCGTTGTTTCAGGGCTACTGTTTAAGTGCTTAAATGCATGTTCTCGCTTTGGCAGCACCTTAATAAAGTGCTTCCACCTTGGATGATCTGAGAGGAAATTGAATGCATGATACTTACCTGACTTCTAAGGCAGCAAGCTTCTGGTAGATCTATTTCTGCTACAGCATGACCCTTCCTCCCACCACCCTGAAAACCCCTCCATTCTGCCCATTGTGAAACGTGCCTACTTTTGGAATCACTTTTTTAAGGTGTCCACACACAGATACAGAAATAGCTGCGCACATGCCCACATGTAAAGCCCCATGGCAGAAATGGTGAGCAACCAAAACAGAGAACCAAGTGGAAATCATGTGAGCTGCCAACACATGCACCCAGTTCTGACTAACCGCACCCTCTCCCCACAGCCGTGCAAGTGCCACCATGAGCTTGTAAAGGCAAAGGGACCCCTGACCATTATGTCCAGTTGCAGATGACTCTGGGGTTGCGGTGCTCATCTCGCTTTATTGGCCGAGGAAGCAGGTGTACAGCTTCTGGGTCATGTGGCCAGCATGACTAAACCGCTTCTGGCGAACCAGAGCAGCACACAGAAACGCCATTTATCTTCCCGCCAGAGTGGTACCTATTTATCTACTTGCACTTCGTGCTTTTGAACTGCTAGGTTGGCAGGAACAGGGACTGAGCAACGGGAGCTCACCCCGTCGTGGGGATTCGAACCGCCGACCTTCTGATCGGCAAGCCCTAGGCTCTGTGGTTTAACCCACAGCGCCACCCGCGTCCCATGAGCTTGTAGCCAACAGCAGTTACCTGAAGGCACCATTTGTGAGAACTGGAAGTACCAGCAGTGACTGAAACCTAATTGTTGCAATCATGCAAATTATAATAGCCACAAAAGACCGTGTCAGCTCAAAGCACTCGGAGACTGCTTGTTGTGGGGGCTGGGAAAAGTTCTTGCTTTTCATTTTCTTTGATCTTAGGAAGCTCCTATGGAGTCAGCCCACTGGCTCATCTGGCTCAATACTGCCTACACTGATTGGCAGCAGCTCTCCAGGAATTCAGACAGAGGTATTTCCTAGCCTACCTGGAGATGCTGGACACTGAATCTGGGAGCATCCTTTCCCCTAATGATCAAATGTGATGTTTGAGCATTGGGATTGAAATATACTCGGAGTCGAGAGTGGATTTCATGCTCTTTATTCAGCTCATAGTGGTGAGGAGGAATGGAAGTTCCCCCACAATATCTGCTTTATATACATTATTTACACAATGGGTTGCACGTGATTGGCTAATTCTGGGATTCTCCTGTAGGTCAATCAGGTTGTGGATTCACTTCCACCTGGAGCTGGATTGAGTGGCTCCTGAGAACCAATCAGACTGCTGCATTGTTCTAGGACCAATCAGACTGCTGAATTTTGGATCCTATTCAACTCAGTACATAACAGGGATATAGCACAATCAGAGAATTGTGGCACGGATTATGGAAAATGATGCAAAGAGAAATTACAAAAAACAACAACAGTCTGCTTCAAAATCCTGGTGGTCTAGGCAAGTTTCAACATCTGATGACACATTTGATGGGCTGCGCTGCATCCTGCCAGGTACAACAGGACATGGAACAATGCTCTGTTTTGTAAAGAAGATGATGCTCACTTTGCCAGTTGACACTTAGACGTGTGGTGATCTACAGCTAGCTCAGGTACAAGGATGACTCAATGGGGATTCACTAGTAATTGACTCCAGGTGCTGACGAGAAACGTCTGGACAGCCAAGTCTGTCAGCAACCTGAGTTCCTTTAGACAGAAGGTTTCCCCAGCTTGGATGGTGTTGCTGAGTTGCCTTGAAGTTTGATGCCTCCCAGAGCCACTGGTGGAGCAGTGAAGCTGCCTGTGCAGCTGTGCTCCTCTGTGGAGAGAGCTTGGCTGTATTATTAACTCTCCGTCACCAGAAGAGCAAGAGCAGTTCGGAAAAGAGCCACAAGCCATGCAAGCCAATGTCACAGAAGGCAGCAATCGCTCAAATGGGAGCTCTGACCGCCTGGATTCCACTCTTGTCACTTGCACAGAGACAGTGACTTTCACTGAAGCGGAGGAAGAGGAATTGGAATCCTTCTATTATTCCTTCAAGGTATGTTCCGCTTTCCTGCGGCCACTCGCTTTTCTTATTATGATGATCCAGCGGCTTGGCAGGCAGGCAGAGCTCGCCAGTGGGGCACTGAATGCTTTTGCTTTGAGTTGGCAGCTGATTCCCGCCCCTCAATTTGTTTCAATGAGGACTTCGAGGTCAAAGAGGTCAGTGTTTTTTTCCAGCTGGTGATCAGTGGGAGGAAATTTCAATGTTCAGCGAAGAGCAGGAAAGCGATCTTTGTATAACCAAAGGATGGTATATAGATATTGAATTGCTTAGCTGAGTATGGAGTTTTCCTCTTTTTGGAAGCGATGTTTCAGCTGATGTTTCTAATGCAACAATAAACAGCATATTTATGATTGCATTCCTATTCCTGTGTCTTGAAATTAAGATTGCTTAGATTAGTTTACCTCCTTGTGTTTCTCCCTTAAGTGTGGTGCAAATTGATGGAGCTATAGAAATCGCTACCAACACGTAGCAATGTACTCTAAGCAATGTACTTGCAAATGTACTCTAAGCAACAGGCAGCTGAGTTCTGTGATTATGAAAAGCTGTGCCGTCTTTTGAGGCTGTCTACCTCCCTTGCAAGTTTAATTGACTTGTATAAAAGTTTCTGAGGCTGTAATTTTCAAGATGCTGTTGGAGAGGGAGATTTGTGAATGGAGACAATTTGTTTTCAGCCCTCTCATTGGAGAGTACCTTGCTATCGCCATCACTTTTCAGCAGGTGAAATTTGGGAGGGGGGAACCTGAACAGAATCATGGCAAACATTTAGTTTATAGCATAATTGTCTGGGCTACTGCCAATCCTTTGATGGATTTAATTTCATCAGGTGGCTACGCATGTGGGTTTGTGTGTGTCACAACAAAACTGACAGCGATCAGGCAGCATCGGTCAGCGTGGTTTCAAAAATGAGAAGTTGGAAAAGGTCTTTCATCCCTCTGTGGAAGTGTAATGGATCTAGTAGATCTAGGGGTTCAGGGCACATCTGCATAGTAGATGGCCATGGTTGTTTCTGGCTCTCTAGCACACAAGCAGAAAAGGCAGATCAACATGGCTGTGCCCTGAGAGAAAGGTAGTAAGAGCCCTGATAGATCAGGTGCGTCCAATTCAACATCCTGCACAGGGCAGCCCAAGATATTTTGGCACCTGAGCTGGAGCCCAAAATGGTGCCCCTCTCTCTGCCAGGGAAGAAGGGTGAGGGAAGATCCGACATAAGGGTAAAAAAGTGGAAAGGAAGTTGTCATTAGGATCTGCTGCCCTGGTGGATTCTGCTGCCTGAGGCAGTCACCTCACCTTGCCTCATGGTTAAAGGTAAAGGGACCCCTGACCATTAGGTCCAGTCGTGACCAACTCTGGGGTTGCGGTGCTCATCTCGCTTTCAGGCCGAGGGAGCCGGCATACAGCTTCTGGGTCATGTGGCCAGCATGACTAAGCCGCTTCTGGCAAACCAGAGCAGCGCACGGAAATGCCATTTACCTTCCGGCCAGAGCGGTACCTATTTATCTGCTTGCACTGTGTGCTTTTGAACTGCTAGGTTGGCAGGAGCAGGGACCGAGCAACGGGAGCTCACCCCGTCGCGGGGATTCGAACCACCGACCTTCTGATTGGCAAGTGCTAGGCTATGTGTTTTAACCCACAGCGCTGCCCTAACCCTACACGCCACAGTGGCCAGGAAGCCCACAAACAAGACTGGAAGGCATTTGTCTTTGGGGGACAAAACTATTATATCTGAAAATGTGTAACAAAATTGCAATGGCCACTTCTGTTAGGGGAGAGATTTTGGCTTGGGACAATTTGAAGTGGAAAAGCTTATCTCTTCCCCTGTCCATTGCTGTCTCCCCAGCTGTCTCCCCTCCCTGCTTCTTGCAAACACATGTCTGCAGCATTCCCTCAGCTGCGTCACCCACATTACAGGGAAATCTGATGGGTGGAGGAAGGGTTAAGCACTCCCTACCACCACGGATTCCCCACTGCAAATCACCACCTTCCAAAGCTGCTTTCACCTCATAGATGTGCTCACTAGGATTTTGTTACACATGCTTGCATGTATATGGAGTTCTGCCCTCTGCCTAGGTTGCATCCCTGGCATATGAAGACTACAGGTATAGGATGCACTGCAAGTGAGCATCTAATTTCCTAAATAAGCATACATAGATGTGCTTTCATGCAGAGAGGAGTGAAGTGAGCATAGGCACAAGCATACTGAGAGCAATCTATTTAATGGTGAGCATTCTCAAATCCCATTGATTTCAGTGCAAGAGAGGGAATCAAGGGCTGCGCTCTCCCATTGAAATAGATGGGACTGGAACATGTTTTAACTTTGGCTGGGAAGCCCTTTCCTTCCACATAATGGGCACAACCCCGATATGTGTTCTGGATGCATGCAAGAGGAGAATGGCATGGATCCTAACAGTGTGGGCAGGAGCAACTTAGCCACCCGGCTGGACATGCCTCCCTCTTTACCAAAGTGGGCAAATGTTAAGAATGCAAGGCAAGCCTGTTGGATCAAACCGATGGCCCATTTAGTCCAGTATCCTCATAGTGGCTGGCTAGATGCCTGTGGGAAGCTCACAAGCTGAACATGAGCGCAATGACACTCTGCCTACCTGCAGTTTCCAGCCACTGGCATTCAGAGCCATAATGCCTCTGGCAGCAGAGTAGCCATCATTCGTTATGCGGCAGATGCAAAACACTTTGAAAATGGGACTGGGCTCTGATTCCGTAAGAAGCACCTTTGTAGAAAAGAGCGCAAGTGAATTTCCCAGTACAAAGGCTTTTTGCAATTGGTTGCAGCTGAAGCCCCATTGCCGTCTCTCCTTCCAGCAGATTTACAAGAAGGGTGTGTGTGTGTGTGTGTGTGTGTGTGTGTGTGTGTGTGTGTTTTGCTTTCCTTTGTTATGAATTTCAGCTGGATTCTGCTTGAAATGGAAAAATAAAGTCAAGAAGCTCTCTTTCTCTCTTATCTTTCTGGTATTGACATCTGTCTGTGAACCTAAACAACAGCAGCAAAAGCAGCAGCAGCAACAACAGCAGCAGCAGCATAATAATAATAATAATAATAATAATAATAATAATAATTAGTAGTAGTAGTAGTAGTGGTAGTGATTGGGAATAAAGAGAGTGAAAGCTAGTTAACCTTTCCAATTTAAAGATAAATATCCAAGCAGGTCTTGTTGCTAGATACAACAGAGCACCTAGGACCAATCAAAAATAGGAAACAACATAAAGAGAAGCAAATATTAATTCCTAATGTAACAAATGCCTCTTGATTGCATCACGCACACATGAAGCTGGGATGTTGTTTCATTCTGGGGCATTTGTCTTGTAGGGACAAGTATTCATTACAGGGACCTGTGTAAAATATCCATTTTTAGACTTCCTGCTTTCGGAGCCTACGATCGTAAGCAGGAAACACCACTTTCAACTTTACAACTTTGACTTAAGGCAGCACACTGCCATTGACTTTAGTGGCTTTGCAAATTCTTCCATTTTTTCTGAGGGGGGGGGGTCATCATCCACATGATGGTGGCCCCCATCTCCAACCCCCCTGCCAACATCTACTAGCAGTTTCATGGAGACGTGGAATAACATGGGAGCCATGCAGAAAGTACCCAATATAATCCCATTTTTTAAAAAGGGGTCTTGGAAATTATAGGCCGATTCGTTTAATGTTTGTCGCTGGAAAACTGGTGAAAAGTTCACACTGAGTCATCCACACTGAATCATCCAATATGGATATCTTCTGCGTCTTCTGGGAATTTGCTGACTTGTCGCAAGAACTGGAGCTTTATGGGCAAAAAAGCACCATATATACAGTGAGGGAAGTATTTGATCCCGTGCTAAATTTGCAGGGGTTTCTGACTTTTGTCTTCTGGGTTTCTGGGGGGGGGGGGTGTTCCCTGTTGTTATTCTGTCTCTCACAGCTACAATAAACCTACCATTAAAATTATGGACTGGTCATTTCTTCATCAGAGGGCAAACGGACAAATTTAGCAAGGGATCAAATACTTTCCCCCCTCACTGTACATAAAGGCCATATACACACATGGACCATGGACCATGGAGAGGGGAGAGCAGGGGAAAAGGGGTGGGGGGAACGATATCAGAGGTGTGCAACCATCTCCATTCTACATCATAGCTGGTGCTTTATGAGAAAATGTGGGGTGAAAGAACCCATCTCTTGCCAGAAGTCCTTCCTCAAGGAAGTGGGAAGCCTGCTCCAGGAAGCCAAACGTTTCATTTCCAGAGTAAAAACAAAGAAGATCAAACATAAAAACCTGTCTGTCAGGGAACTGCCATCGGAAGGACAGGAGGTGGGAGGGCTCACTGAGGTTGAGAGAGACTTAGCAGCTGAAGAGGGAACCAGCAGGGGGAGAGAAGGAACTCCAAGGGAAAGTGAGTCGGAGGGATGGCTCAGAGACACTTCCAGCGAAAACAGTGGGGAGGTTTCAAGACCTCCTATAGGGACACCCACTCCTCGCCGGAAACTGTCGCGCCGAGAGTCCAGAAGACGTGTTTCCGTTAAGGAGCTTTTATGCTGGAAGAGATTCCGTAAGCGCCCACTTTCGGATTCTGCTAGCGACTGACGGAGCCATGCTTGAGGGGCTCCGGCGTAGGCAGAGGTTTGCGGATTTGATCAAACTCTGAGGGACTAGGATTTTACGCACAAGCAGCTCATCATCCCATCTCACTGTCCTATAAAATAATCAAAAGCAGGTGAACGCCTGCTCTTGTCCCACCCCGGAGGAGCAACAATGAATAATAATAATAATAATAATAATAATAATAATAATAATAATAAATAAAAATAAAGTTATTTATACCCCGCCCTCCCCAGCCAAGACTGGGCTCAGGGCGGCTAACAACCAATAATAAAAACAAATTGATTAAAATACAATTTAAAAAACAAGATTAAAATACAACATTAAAACATTAAGATGCATCCTCTTCACAGGAGGAGAAAGGAAAAAGGAAAGAGGGGGAGGAGATCAGGCTGATTCCAAGCCAAAGGCCAGGCGGAACAACTCTGTCTTACAGGCCCTGTGGAAGGAAATCAGATCCCGCAGGGCCCTGGTCTCATGAGACAGAGCGTTCCACCAGGCTGGAGCCAGTGTTGAAAAGGCCCTGGCTCTGGTGGAGGCTAATCTGACTTCCTTAGGGCCCGGAACCTCTAGGGTGTTGCTATTTATGGACCTTGAGGCTCTCCGTGGGGCATACTGGGAGAGGCGGTCCCGTAGGTACAAGGGTCCTAGGCTGTGAAGGGCTTACAGGTTTTCCCCACAGGTTGCAAGACACGCTGCCTCCTCTATTCTCTCCTTCTCTGGCAAGCTGGGCTAGTTTGGAGACTGCCCTGGAAAATCCCTGTGGAGTGCTCAGTATGTCATTTGAAGCTTGATTCCACTGCTGCTGAAACAACGATTGCATGATTATTCTTTTCAGGCTGCAGTCCTGCCCCCACTTATCTGGCCGTAAACTCCATTGAACTCAGTGCATAAGACTGCCCTGTTAAAGTCATCTCGTATGATTTGTGTTTAAAAATACAAAGCTCGATTTAATTATACAAGGGGAAGAATGTCGACCAATCCTCTGTATCTCAGACAGGCTTGGGAGATGTTTTTATGGAGACATTATTTTGTGGCTTTTATATTGGCTCTTTAAATGATGCTGAGCTTTAAATATTTTGAAAACTGCTGGTTTTAGCTGTCTGCTTCTGTTGTTATCTTTGACTTGCTAAGGCACCCTTGAGGATATTAAGATTCCTCTTTAGACACAACGAAACACATATCTTTTAAACAAAAATGCTTCAAATATTATACATATTTATTGAATAAATTAGGAAGAGAGGGTAGCCAGGATTGTCACTGGGAATTGGTTATACGTCAATGATTAAGGACCAGCAGTTGATGATGAAGTGAGACTCAAATTAATTCTATCGAAATGATTATCATTGGAAGAGTTGTTTATCTGCTGCTTTCGGTGCTATGAATTCTCATGCATAACTAATTATTCCGCCTTTGTTATTCCCCCCCCCCGCCCCCGCAATAGCTCAATGACTTATAGAAACTTCAGCCAACTCATTTCATCAAGGAACTTAATGTAATTACTTGCTTGGGAGATGCCCAATTGCCTTGAAGGGAAAGCTGGTCTGTGAGATCCCACCACACCTGCCACCCTATTTCCTTACTCCTGAGTGAGAGGAACTCCCTCCAAAAGGTTTTTTCACCTGGGAAAGGGTAATTGCCAGCTAAATCCACAGTCACTGCTGAGCAAATTCAGCCCGTTTCTTCTTCTTCTTCGATGATAATAATAATAATAATAATAATAATAATAATAATAATAATAATAATAATAATATTTATTTATACCCCACCCATCTGGCTGGGTTTCCCCAGCCACTCTAGGTGGCTTCCAGCAAAATATTAAAATACATTAATTCATCAAATATAAAAAGCTTCCCTAAACAGATGTCTTTTAAAAGTCAGGTAGTTGTTTACAGTGGTACCTCGGGTTACAGACGCTTCAGGTTACAAACACTTCAGGTTACAGATTCCACTAACCCAGAAATAGTACCTCGGGTTAAGAACTTTGCTTCAGGATGAGAACAGAAATCACACAGCAGCGGTGCGGCGGCAGCGGGAGGCCCCATTAGCTAAAGTGGTGCTTCAGGTTAAGAACAATTTCAGGTTAAGAACGGACCTCCGGAATGAATTAAGTTCTTAACCTGAGGTACCACTGTATTTCTTTGACATCTGATGAGAGAGCGTTCCATGGGTGGGCGCCACCACTGAGGAGACCCTCTGCCTGGTTCCCTGTAACTTGGCTTCTCGCAGTGAGGGAACTGCCAGAAGGCCCTCGGTGCTGGACCTCAGTGTCCAGGCAGAACGATGGGGGTAGAGACACTTCTTCAGATCAAACCATGTAGCATGAAAGTGCATTCTGATACACAGAGTAAAGATATTTAATAAATAATAGTAAATAAATAAATAATATTTATCTGGCACTCCTCTTGCTCTTGTGACTCAGCTGATCAATGCGAAGTATGCTGCAGGCCTTGTAACATTAGAAAAGAACAAAGAAGAATGAAAGACAAAAGTGTATATTTCTTGGAGACTCTTCAAACTGACTAGAGAATGTGGCATTGTCCAGGTAGTGTATAAAATGTTGTCAATATATGCACATATCCCAAGGACTGTTGGGGAGTCTGCATAATGGCCAGAGAATGCACAAAATTCAAAATTCTGGCCGCGTTGATTGCACCAGGCTAAATCTCAGGATAAAGCACTTTGTTTCAGCCATGATAAAATAGCACATATCCTCTAAGAAAATGAATGAAGCATTGTAGATGTACCAGCAAAGTCTTTCCTTGGAAGTGGTAGCATAAATAAGAGCGATCTTATCCACAAGAGACAGTTGTTGCCACCACATAAATTGATTCTTTTGCCAAGTAAAAATATCGTTTTATTTTCTCCACAGACCTAAGTTCTTGCAAAAATATAATTACACGGGTTTGATATTTTTGATGTTGGAAAGATTATTCTTATGCTGATTTAATGTGCTACCAGGGCAGGAAGGTAATCAACTCATGGAGGAGCAAACAGTCATAATAATATGCAAGATAAACAGACAACCATTGAGCCAGCCATATGGATGGGAATAGTGATTATACACAAGGAGTGTTTTGAGGCTTGGGGAAATTTTCACACACACATGGCTACTTTTTAAAAGCAAAACATGGATTCAAAGGTGAGTGTAAAAGTTTTCATTGTCACCACAAAAACAGATTTGTTCAGCCTGCATATTTATGCTGTGGTGCTTAGTGTTCAATAGCCCTGAAGCTCGAATTTGTGCCCAGGGGCTGATTCTGTTATTCTTCATGGTCACACTCCCATTTAAGATGAAAACAGGCCAAACAGTCATTGCATTTCCATAACCCACACATGGGGAATGAAAATGCAACTCAGTGGACTTTATACATTTGCATAGTAATGTGAATACACATGCTGTAATTCCCAGATAATAATAAAAAATTATTATTTATACCCCGCCCATCTGGCTGGATTTCCCCAGCCACTCTGGGCAGCTCCCAATCAAATATTAAAAACACAATACAGCGTTAAACATTAAAAACTTCCCTAAACAGGGCTGCCTTCAGATGTCTTTTAAAAGTAGGATAGTTGCTTATTTCCTTGACATCTGATGGGAGGGCGTTCCACAGGGCAGGTGCCACTACCAAAAAGGCCCTCTGCCTGGTTCCCTGTAACCTCTCTTCTCACAGGGAGGGAACCGCCAGACGGCATTCAGAGCTGGACCTCAGTGTCCGGACAGAACGATGGGGCTGGAGACGCTCCTTTAGGTAGCCATTTAGAACTTTAAAGGCATCAACAGATAAATCTGACCAAGGTCTGTGCATGCAGCACTGTGCTGACAGAGAAGCTTTCTCCCATTGAATGAACTTGTGGGAGAATCTTGGACTTGGAACAGGGAACTTGGAATAGGTTCCAAAGCTAGGACTTAGGTTTCATGTTTGTGCTTTAGCCGTGGAGCTCTTCTACACACACACAAAGGGAGTATGGATAACCAACGTGTTTGGCCTGTTTCTGGGTGGACTTTTTTTGATGGCATCCATCTGTCTCATAAGACAATGGAGTGCGCCTCCATTGGGCGTGAAGTCAAACCACTAGGAAATCACAGCGCCTGCTGTGGCTGCAGAAACCGGTAAGCCATAACTCCTGCATCCTGCCCTACTTTTGCTGCATTGGTGGCATTCTTCAAGGCGCAAGCCTGGGCAGTGTGTCTGGAAGTCCTGGGCTGCCCAGTCAACAAGACCTCCCTCTCAGCCTTGCTGATGTGGTCCAAAGGAAAGCAGAGGAAGACGTTTGGCACCAGCTTGGCTGCAGGTGTACAAGGTGCCATCCAGCTGCCTAGGGCAGGGGTCGGCTGTTGTAATATGAGTGCTCAGCAGCTGCAAACTAGCAGCTCATTGTTTTCATCATGTGATTCTTATGATGTGACTGAGCATGAGACAGGATGTTCAACGCTCTTCTCAGGGATGTGTTCTCAGTGTAACTTGAGACCTTCCTGTTGTTGTTGCAAAGGGGGAGTCGGTGAGATGTACGGAGGTTTCTGAGAGAGCAGACATGCTTTGTGCAAGCTCGTGTACAGTGTACAGTCCAGGAATAAAAGTAGAATGCATTAGACTACTTTCGGACTCTTTTACTTTCTTCTGCTGACATGCAAGGGGAAAGGGAGTGTGCATCTCTCAAAAGGGAGGTGTCGCTTATTTCAGATCTCCCTGGTCTGATCGAAGATCAGCCAGGGGCAGATCGGCGGCAACAGGCCCCAGTGCCTGGGAAGAGGAGTCAGCCTTTCCCGAGGAGGCAGGTTCACTCCAGCGGAGATCCCTCTGTGGGCCGGATTGCGCGTGCGTGCCCATGATTTCTGGCATCTCCACAGATGCGATTTCCAGTGCTGTGGAAGTGAGTCCCCATGCCGCACCGGTTTAGCGCAGCATGCAGGGACTTGCCGAGCGGGCGGCTCGGTTCTGTGGTGGCTTGTGGGCTGGTTAAACAACCCCCGTGGGCTGTTTGCCGCCCATGGGCCTTAGGTTGCCGACCCCTGGCCTAGGGACTCCCCTCCGGATTTGTGAAGGGTTTGCCTTCTCGGTAGTGGCACCCACCCTGTGGAACGCCCTCCCAGCAGATGTCAAAGAGAAGAACAGCTACCAGACTTTTAGGAGACATCTGAAGGCAAGACACCAGATTTACCCACGCTGGAAGAATGGCAGACGCAGTTGATGGACTATATGGAATTGTCTGAAATGACTGGCAGAATCCGAGATTTGGGAGAGGAAATAATGGAGGAGGACTGGAAAAAATTTAAGGACTATTTGCAAAAACATTATAAGTTGTATGAATGTTAAGAATGTGCACGACTAGGAAATTTTTGCTTCAGCAACTTGAATAGTTGAATTGGAAATTAAGTTACAAGAAGAATGAGGTGGACAACATGAAATAACCATACTATGTTTATTTTTAAGGTATAAACAATGGAGATACAGTGTTTTGAATTTAGAAACATAGTGTTTGAAAGATACAGTAAGACATGAAATAAGGTAACAAATTGCTGACGTTTTGATTGCAAAGAACGCAGGACTCGGAAGATGTGGGGAAGTCCGGTTGGAACGGTTAAAGTATCTTTGAAAGTTGGTTTCTATGTATTTTTTCTTTTTCTTATATTCATTCTATACCCTTTATTCTGTAAATTTCTGACTATTTGAAAGAAAACTTAATAAAATATTTTTATTTTTTTTAAAAAAGAGACATCTGAAGGCAGCCCTGTTTAGGGAAGCTTTTAATGTTTAATAGACTATTGCATTTTAATATTCTGTTGGAAGCTGCCCACAGTGGCTAGGAAAACCCAGCCAGATGGGTGGGGGATAAATAATAAATTATTATTATTATTATTATTATTATTATTATTATTATTATTATTATTATTTCTCTCAAAGTTGTCCCACAAGGCAACGGGTACTAGGATGCAGTGGCGGAGCAAGCCAATCAGGCACTTGAGTTGATCTTCTTGCAGTCCATGGGACTCTCAAGAGTCTCCTCCAGCACCATAATTCAAAAGCATCAATTCTTCGGCGATCAGCCTTCTTTATGGTCCAGCTCTCACTTCCATACATCACTACTGGGAAAACCATGGCTTTAACTATACAGTGGTACCTCGGGTTACATATGCTTCAGGTTACATAAGCTTCAGGTTACAGACTCTGCTAACCCAGAAATAGTGCTTCAGGTTAAGAACTTTGCTTCAGGATAAGAACAGAAATCGGGCTTCGGCGGCGGCGTGGCAGCAGGAGGCCCCATTAGCTGAAGTGGTGCTTCAGGTTAAGAACAGTTTCAGGTTAAGAACGGACCTCCAGAACGAATTAAGTACGTACTTAACCCAAGGTACCACTGTACGGACCTTTGTTGGCAAGGTGATGTCTCTGCTTTTTAAGACGCTTTCTTCTTATAGTATAAGAAGGTTAATTTTGTGGGAAATAATTCGTAATGTATTGAACAAAAGTGTTTTAAAGTACTTTTCCAAAACAAAACAAAACAAAACAGAGTCCTTTTTGTTGGGGAAATTCAGACGGAAATTCCCAGGTGTCAAAAAAGGTTATTTATGTATGCCACTACTGCAGCCCGTGTTTTGTTAGCCCCCAAATGGAAAACGAGTGAGGTCCCAACTAAAGAAGAATGGCAACTTAAACTGATGGAATATGCACAGCTTGTGGACCTAACATATAGAACAAGACAACAAGAAGAACATACGTTTAGAGAAGATTGGAAAATGTTTATTGAATATATGGGGGGAAATTGTGTACATTAGAAAACGTGGGCAGCGTGAAGATAAATTCAAGTGTAAATAAGTTTTGATGGATGTAATAGTGGAATACTGAATGGTTTAGATTATATAAAATATGCAGGGATTTATGTTATGCAAAATGAACTATGGAAAGAGAAGAAGGGAAGTCATTGATATTTTAAGGTTGTTTAAATGAATATTCTAAAATGTAAGATGTAAAAAATTATACAGAAAAAAGAAGGTTAATTTTGGCTTTAAATGACTAAGGCTTTTAAATACAGAATTAATCAAGCACAAGTTTTACCGCCGCATCTTTCTGCCACTTGGGTAATGTGCTTAACTGCAGCTCAGCATCTGCTACAACTGGATCCATCCATTTACCATAGTATTTTCTTTCCCTGCAGACAGAACAGCTGGTTACCCTTTGGATTCTTTTCGTCATAACGGTTGTTGGGAACTCCATTGTTTTGCTCTCCACCTGGAGGAGGAAGAGGAAATCCAGGATGACTTTCTTTGTGACCCAGCTGGCCATAACAGGTAAAGCTGTGTCAAAAGGGGGCGTGGACTTGCTCATATATTTTCACTTGGCAGCAAAAAAGGGATGGTTTTCATACCCAGGGAATGAGCCCTTGTGGGAAAATTTTGCCCTGATACAGTGGTGCCTCGCAAGACGAAAATAATCCGTTCCGCGAGTCTCTTTGTCTAGCGGTTTTTTCGTCTTGCGAAGCAACCCTATTAGCGGCTTAGCGGATTAGTGCTATTAGCGGTTTAGCGGCTTAGTGGCTATTAAAGGCTTAGCGGCTAAAAGGCTATTAGCGGCTTAGAAAAAGGGGGGGAAAGCGAAAAAAAATCGCAAGACTCGCAAGACGTTTCCGTCTTGCAAAGCAAGCCCATAGGGAAAATCGTCTAGCGGGTTTTTCGTCTTGCGAGGCATTCGTCTTGCGGGGCACCACTCTACTTGCCTCTTCCATTCGCTGTCCTAGCTCTATTCTGCTGTCTGTCTGATAGAGTTGTCCAAGAAACTAGTAAATTTCGCCAAATGCACAGGAGCACAGGGCATGCAACATTATCTGGCCTAGGTACTGGAAGGGACTAACAGAGATGAAGCCACAGCTTTTCCAGAAATGTGGGGGTTTGTGGTGGGGATAATGAATGAGGAAAATATAATTTCTTATTGATTGATCAGGTAAAAAACTCCAAATTAAAAAACATCCAAAACTTCACATAAAAATATAAATGCAACAAAATGTTGTGCTTGTTTCTGCTAAAACAACTAGAAATTCTATTTTTTTGTAAATAATTTTATTAAGTTTTACAATTTTATATTCAACACAAACATCATTATCACAAAAAGCATATATGAATCCCAATATCCCCCTCTCCCATGACTTCCCTCAACTTCCTCTTCGGGTTCTCTAAATATTTGCTTCTCCTGCCTATCTTATTCTATCTTAATTTTATAATATTTTAGTTAAATATTATTAAATTCTTATCATTTTTGTACCATATTTTTTCACGTTACATCTTACACTTTGTTATTTTCTAATTATTACATCTTAACTTGTGTGTTTGTTTTCTTAGTTGTGTTTACTCAAACCCTGCTAGTGAGTCCACCTCTTTACAATATTTCTGTAGGTACAGCATAAACTGTTCCCAATATTTTTTGACATCTCTATTGTCTTTGTCTCTAAGTTTTCCAGTTAGCTTCGCCATTTCAGCGTATTCCGTCAATTTTTCTTGCCATTCTTCTTTCGTTGGTATCTTATCGTCTTTCCATTTTGGGGCTAGTAATATCCTAGCCACCATTGTAGTGTACATAAATAATTTCTTCTGCTCTTTTGGCAAGTCTTGACCTGTAATAGAAATTCTAAAAATATAATCTAGGTTCAAAATCCAGCCTTTGGCATATGCACTTCTCATTAGTGCCTTATAACAGAAAGGTTGATTTTTCTGTCACATATTTCTTTATTTGTAGAGCCCAATATCTTGGAGAGGGAAAGACTATTTTACTTGCTCTATTTCTTTAGAGTCTATGTACTAGTTGTGCAACATTTTTCACTTACCTAAGACTACTGCGAAATTGATGTATAGTCACAAAATTAAAAGACGCCTGCTTCTTGGGAGAAAAGCAATGACAAACCTAGACAGAATCTTAAAAAGCAGAGACATCACCTTGCCGACAAAGGTCCGTATAGTTAAAGCCATGGTCTTCCCGGTAGTGATGTATGGAAGTGAGAGCTGGACCATAAAGAAGGCTGATCGCCAAAGAATTGATGCTTTTGAATTATGGTGCTGGAGGAGACTCTTGAGAGTCCCATGGACTGCAAGAAGATCAAACCTAACCATTCTTAAGGAAATCAGCCCTGAGTGCTCACTGGAAGGACAGAGCCTGAAGCTGAGACTCCAATACTTTGGCCACCTCATGAGAAGAGAAGACTCCCTGGAAAAGACCCTGATGCTGGGAAAGATGGAGGGTACAAGGAGAAGGGGACGACAGAGGATGAGATGGTTGGACAGTGTTCTCGAAGCTACCAGCATGAGTTTGACCAAACTGGGGGAGGCAGTGGAAGACAGGAGTGCCTGGCGTGCTCTGGTCCATGGGGTCATGAAGAGTTGGACACGACTAAATGACTAAACAGCAACAAGACTACTACCTTGGATCTAGCACTGTTAATGACTAGATAATTTTCTGTACAAACTTCTCAGTAATCTCATACCAGCTTATGATGTTGAAAATAAAATCACACCATTGGCACAAAATGATATCTTCACAGGTCTAGTCATAATGTTAAGCATATCAAAATTTTGGCTATGCAAACTTAGTTCAATAAATTGAACGAAGATAAGGTCTGGTCAGACTCCTTTGTATATAGGAATCTCACATGTAGGAACAGAATTTCAGTCTTTTCAAAACTTTAAATGTGTTTCTGTGTAAAGCAGTCTGATTGAACATAATAGCTTCAAATCAAGATTTGTTTTTAAACAATTTATCCCCAGAAATCTATAAACAGAATCAGAAGCAGCAATGAAGTCAATAAAAGCAGTATGAGCCTTTGCTGTGTATTAAATTATCAAATGGAGTAATTATCAAGGGTTCCTGTCCCAAAGCCTGCCTGCTCTAATCTTTGAAGGAGATGTGCTGTATAAATTTAGGCTCATCTATCAATGAGGGTGATTGATGTATAAATCATGGGACCCTTCTGATTTCCTTTTTAAAATACTGGGACTATACTGTTACATTTTCAACCTTTGCGGTACAAGCTGCCGATAGCAAGGCAATCCTCATTGCTCTTGAAATTTTCAGTTTGGCAGGAAGTCCTTTCCTGGAGTCTTATTATTCTTCAATGGTTACATATAAGATTTTACCTCTTGGGAGGATGCAGGAGGCCATAAAGAGATGGAATTAATATCTAATACAGGAAACATTCCACAGGATATCCTTCCTATTTCAATTTCTTCTTTAAACATGTCTGATTAAAAATGCCCCGACATTGAAGCAACGACAGATATATCTCAAGATAATTTTATTTTGCTTGCCCTGCTTGCCATAAGTCTGCATTTTCCCGAAACATTTTGGCGATTCAGCGAAAATCCGCCTGCCCGATTCCTGGACATGTTCAGGAAAACCAGGATGTATGGCAGAAATAAGCAGAGTTTGGTCCATTTGCAACCAAAATCAATGTCAGCCCAAAATTTAGCCTTTAAAAAAAGGGGGGGCAGGTTTTCTTGGCTGCAATTATTTTTTGTAACCTCATCTAAGTTCTTAACATAGACCCTTATATACAGCTTTCAGGGGAAGCGCAAGCAATTCACAGCAGATTTCTTAACTTCTACATTATTTGGGAAGATGGGCCTTCAGCTGTGCAATGGAGAGTTTGATGACTCCCAGCTATGGAAAGGAAGGCATTGTTTGCAAAAAGCTGTTTTTAATACCAGCAGTTCCTCGCCGGTACTAATGATGAGTCATTATTAATATCACACAGTTTTAAGACATTATTCTAGCACCATAACATTTTGCTGCGCGAGCAGTACTCCCATTGCAAACCTTATGCCTGCAGGCAGATAAAAGTATACTGTTATTGTTATCCTTCATTTCTTAGAGCATGTGATTGCCCTGGGAAGAATCAAAGGGGGAAAATAAATTAAAGACATTCTCTCCAGATACTTCATAGCCTGGTAATTAAGATGCAAAAAGCATCAAGTAAGAAGGTGAAGGGAAAACTAATAAACAATCCAGCAAGCTATACATAAGGAAGTGTATCATGCTCATGTTCATTCCTGCCTTGAGTATTTCTCCTAAAAGTAAGATGGAAAGAAGAAATATTTTATTTTATTGTCCTCTCATCATATCTAGACATGGGCATAAGCCAGGGGAAAAACTGACCCCTCCCCCCCAAAAAATAAATATATATTTTTTAAAAAAAACTTATCAAAAAATAGAAATCTTAGAAAAATTTTGACAGATTTTCCTGAGCACTTGGGGTCAAAAGAAAGCAATTTAAAACAACTGTGGCTGAGACATTTCATTCTGAATCTTCTAGACAGAGCCAGACACAGAATGTTGACAATGTTGACAGGGGGGTGTCCTGCTCTCCCCCCCCCAAAAAAAAACATAAATCCTGGCTACGCCCATGTATCTAAGAGTTCCAGAATGCAGTTTGTTAGAGGAAAACAAATTCGAGAAGTTTACAAGCTGAATTATTTATTTATTTGTAACCCCCCCCCCCAAGTAATGTACAAGGGGGTGTACAAAGTGGTGCAGAAGTGAATTCTTACCAAGTAACGGCTGGAAGTGAAGCAGCCAGTAAATAAGAAATTTAAAAATGCTTCTGTTGATGTTAGCCAGTTATGACCAGGGGCTAATTCGTCGCATCCTGTGTGATGCCGAAAATAAGGGGTGTTTGACTCAGGCAAGGAAATCTGTCTAAATGCAAATACTCCCTTCCTCCCCATTTCACACCTAAGGGGACTCTGGGTTCAAATTCCCACTAAGCCACAAAGCTTTCTGGGTGGCCTTGAACAAGTCACTATCTGGCTAACCCAGGACCTTTCTGAGGTCTAAGGAGGTCCGGGCTACTTCCAGGTTATGAGGCTGCCAGGCTACAGGGAATCTGACCTCCTTCCCTCCTGGCAGTCTGCCTGTAATGGAAAGACAAGAAGCTCTTACCAAGGTCTTTTATTCAATATTCACAGAGAGAGTCGTAGAAATGCTGTCTCTTAGATAATGGCGTTGCTCCGAGTAAATCCCTATAGAATAGAATAGAATAGAATAGAATAGAATAGAATAGAATAGAATAGAATAGAATAGAATAGAATAGAATAGATTCTTTATTGTCATTACACAAGTGCAACATTGCACAAGTGCAACGAAATTGGATGCCATCCCTTAAAAACAACAAAAGCAAAACAACAACAACAACCAAACAAACCACATTCCAGCCACACCCACACCAACACCCATCAAACTCCCAGGTCACACTATCGAGTTACAGCATTCAAAAAGGCCACAGCTCTTGGATAGAAACTGTTTTTCAGTCTATTTGTCCTTGACTTGATGTTTCTATATCTCCTGCCAGAAGGCAGTAGTGCAAACAGACTGTGTCCCGGGTGAGATGAATCCTGCAGGATGTTGTTTGCTTTCCTAAGACAACGGGAACCGTACAGTTCTTCCAAAGATGGGAGAGGATGACCAATAATCCTTTGGGCTGTGGTTATGACCTTCTGGAGCACCTTCCTCTCCCTAGCTGTACAACTGGAGAACCAAGCACAAATACAGTATGTAAGAATGCTCTCTATGGAGCCTCGGTAGAAGGACACCAGCAGTCTCTCACTCAGATTGTTCTTCTTTAAAAGTCTGAGGAAATAAATTCTCTGCTGGGCCTTCTTCACCAGAGCAGTGGTATTTGCGCTCCAAGTCATGCCCTGATCGATAGTTACTCCCAAAAACCTGAATTCCGCCACCCTCTCCACCCGTTCCCCGTTGATATACAAGGGCTGAATGTCCGCCTTTTTTTTCCTGTAATCCACCACCAATTCCTTGGTCTTAGCCGTATTAAGAGCCAGATTGTTCTCTCCACACCAAACACAGAGCCGCTCCACCTCGTCCCGATAGGCGGACTCATCCCCTCCTGAAATGAGCCCTACCACCGTAGTGTCATCAGCAAACTTGATGATTTTGTTGCTGGAATAGATGGCTGTACAGTCATACGTATAGAGAGCATAGAGCAGGGGACTCAACACACAACCCTGTGGTGAGCCGGTGTTAAGGCTAAGGGCTGTGGACATATGTGACCCTACTCTAACCCTCTGAGAACGTTCTGACAAAAAATCCAAAACCCAGAGACAGGTGGAGTTGGAGAGTCCAATCGCCTCTAGCTTGGACACCAGTCTATGGGGGAGGATAGTGTTAAAAGCAGAGCTAAAATCCACAAACAGCAGCCTCACATAACTCCCCGGCTGCTCCAGATGGGACAGAGCAGCATGGAGAGTGGTGGTGATAGCGTCTTCTGTGGATCTATTTGCCCTGTATGCAAACTGGTAGTTGTCAAAAGTTGATGGAAGACAGGAAATAATGTGACGGCGCACCAGTTTCTCAAAACACTTCATGATGATTGGAGTCAGTGCAACTGGTCTGTAGTCATTCAAACTACTGATTGTGGATTTTTTAGGCAGAGGGACAATAGTTGACGACTTCAGGCAGGGTGGGACAATAGACTGGTGTAAGGACTTATTGAAGATCTTAGTAAAGACCCTCGCCAGCTGATCCGCACAGCCCTTCAACACCTTTCCAGTGATGCCATCAGGTCCAGCCGCCTTCCTCGGATTCGCCATCCTCAATACCTGTCTCACCTCATGCTCCTCTACCGTGAATGAGGGGCCCCTATGGGCTGGTGGCTGTAATACCGGCGTCTCAGGTGGCTCCTTCTCGAAGCGAGCAAAGAAGAGGTTAAGCTCCTCCGCCAGCAAAGGGTCACCGTCGACAGCACCAAGGTTAGGTTTGTAGTTGGTAATATGCTGAATCCCCTGCCACATCTGTCTTGTGTTGTTGCTCCTTAAATTATCCTCAATCCTCAGCCTATAATCCAATTTTGCCCGTCGAATACCCCTCTTCAAGTTTGCTCTTGCCACACTGTAAAGCTGCACCTCGCCTGACCTGAAAGCCCTGTTCCTTTCCCGCAACAGGCACTGGACCTCTCTATTCATCCAGGGTTTCTGATTGGGGTAAAACCGGATGGATTTATTTACTGTGACAGTGTCTGTGCAGTGATTGATATAGCACAGAACTGCCGCCGTGTGCTCCTCCAGGTCTGAACGATCGAAAATATCCCAATTGGTTCTCTCAAAACAGTCCTGCAGCTGGTGAATAGCACCTTCAGGCCAGATTTTAACAGATTTTAATATTGTGGGAGCCCGTTTCCTGAGTGGGATATATGCTGGTACCAGGAACAGAGACATATGGTCGGACTGGCCCAAGTGTGGCAGCTGTAAAGCCCTATAGCCGTGATTTACATTCGAATAAACTTTATCCAGTGTCTTGTCCCCTCTTGTGGGACATTTCACATGCTGATAGAGCGTTGGGAGCACTGTTTTAAGTTCAACATGGTTGAAGTCTCCCGCAATGATGTGCACAGCTTCAGGATACTTGTCTTGCTGGCTGCTGATAAGGCTCTGCAGGCATCCCAAAGCCAAGTTGGCATTGGCATCTGGTGGCACGTACACACCAGTTAACATAACAGCTGTGAACTCCCTAGGGAGATAGGCTGGTCTACATCTATGTCGGCTGATCTGTGCTTTCTGCCTCTGAGCTTTCTGTTCTCCTATTCTCAATGCCCGCCAGGTCCTGGGTGAGGGGGGCAGGGGCGGAGGAAGGGGGTGCGGTGGGGCGGATTGCCCCGGGTGTCTTCGCTGAGGGGGGTGAAATTTGGCACGCCATCCGCCCACGACTCCCAAGCCTACCCCGAGCCATCGGGGGAAGTGAGGGAGCTGTGCCGCTTTGCCAGTGACATTTCCCCCTTCATTTTGACAGCTGGGGGAGGCTTGGGAGTTGCAGGTAGGCGGTGCACTGAATGGCCGCCATCGGCGGCTCGCTCTGCCCCGGCTGCAGGGCGCACACATGCCGTTCCGTGCACCCGAGCAACTATTCTGCACCTGGGAGGGCACCCTCCAACCTGACCCCCTCAGGAACTTGCACACCCTGGACAGCACGGGGGGGGGGGGGATCTGGGATGCTTTCTAAAGACACTGTCAGCTGTCTCTGCCCTAGTGCTTCTTCTTCTTCCTACTCCTCTCCCAATATTCCCCAGCTTCTCCCCACTGCAGCCTCTGAACTGTGACCTTCTGCAAACCACTGTTCTAAATCTATACTGTCTCCCTCTTCTCTGGGAAGTGCAGCAGGAGGTTGGGGTTAGTCTCCACCATTCCTCCTCAGTCCCGCCCCTGACAGAGGACCCTAGCCGTCATAAAAATAAAAATGGCAACATCTTAAAACAAAAATTAAGGTACTAAAAATAGAGTGAGATATCATTTGATTTTTTACATATACGATAAAAAGCATTTTCTAGCAGATAGTGTATGTCACATTTTGTTATGATGTACGTCAAGCAAGTTGCAAAATGTATCATATGCCCCCCAAATTATCAAGTGTCTAAATCTGAGACCCCTTTGAGGTTGAGTCCACAAGGCAAATTGGCCCTGTGGTGGGCCCTGTGGTGGGTTGTTGTGATCATAATATGGGATAATTCATTGCTCTGAGCTTCGTGGAGTTCCTAGCCCAACTTACCTGACAGTAAACCCCACTGAATTCAATAGGACTCACTTTTAAACAGATATGGATAGGATTGTACTGTAAGGCAGGATTTGGGATAAAATCCAAAATATTTCAAATTGTTTAATTTATGCAGTTTGCAGATTCCTTTCTCTCTGACCTATTTAGACTTCCCTTATTCCTAACATTAAGAATAAATTTACTGGTACTTTTAATATCCTGGTGTTCCAGTCCTAATACATTCTGTTGGACTTTAGACTTAGCAATTTAAACAAATACTGGGATGTAATGCTCCAGTGCTTAAATTAAACAGTGTTTTTCATTACTTCACTAGAACAGTCTTCAGAATAACTCAGCGAGTTTTGTGTCAAAAAGAAAATGAACTTATGCCATTTGGGTTTGAGGACTGACAGACTCTGGGGTTGTGCGCCCATCTCACTCAAGAGGCCGGGGGCCAGCGCTGTCCAGAGACACTTCCGGGTCACGTGGCCAGCGTGACATCGCTGCTCTGGCGAGCCAGAGCCGCACACGGAAACGCCGTTTACCTTCCCGCTAGTAAGCGGTCCCTATTTATCTACTTGCACCCGGGGGTGCTTTCGAACTGCTAGGTTGGCAGGCGCTGGGACCGAGCAGTGGGAGCGCACCCTGCCGCGGGGATTCGAACTGCCGACCTTTCGATCAGCAAGCCCTAGGCGCTGAGGCTTTTACCCACAGCGCCACCCGCGTCCCAGGCTCACCCTATTCATACACAAATGTTCCCTTAAGGCAGGATTTGTGAGCACAGAGACAATGGAGAGGTTTTTCCCATTTCCATCCAAACTGCAGAGGAATATTTGAGGTCACTGAAAGAGTCAAAATGGCTTTAGGACTGTTTTCCTGTACTGTTTCAGACATGTGGTTTATTTATTTATGTATGTGTCTGCCTGGTACATTTATGAACGTTTATTTTATATCTTAGACCTTATAATTCTCCCAACACACCTTTATAATTAGCAAATATTTACCAAAGATAACAAAGCTGAAGTTCATTCTACAGCACACAAAGCCAGATTTCACAATGACTTGCTAAAACCCTCCAACTCTCACAAAAGCAAAGAGAATGTAATGGGGGGGGGGGAGAGAGAATATATTTAATGATTTTCAAAAGCAAACCTTCGATCAAAGCAGAGCAATGCCGGAATATAACAAAAGAATAATAGTGTGGAGGACTGATCAATATTACAATATAATGAAACAAAAGACATGTATCATTCAATGAAATATAATAGAACGTGGTTCTAAAAAAGTCTCTTAATCAAAGTAGGTTGTTTAGCAAAGTGGTTTAGAAAGGGCATCAAAACTTGTCACCAAGAGAACAGTTTAAATTATCCCTTGTCAGATTTTTGTAATAGTACTTTGCTTCTGGTTATTGATTTGGAGATTATGGGATGAATCACCACTTTGCAACATGCCGGAGCCCCACAAAGGATGTCTTAAATCCCACAAGCTAGAATCTGAATGACAAGCCATGAGGAAACAAAGGTTGGCAGACTTTTGCTTTTTAAGGTCAATGTTATTTTTGAATGAATCTCTGAATTCTGAAATTATGCTTGGTTAATACCCTAAGGCAAGCAAAGAGGAGCCAGACTAAGGATAGTGCTGTGTTCATTTGCAGTTTGGGAGGGAAGGGTGGTTTTGGTTTGCCTATCGGGTGAAAATAAATCAAATGAACTCTTTCCACGGATCAGACAACCGAGCCACACTCTAGTGAAAGATATTCAAGTGCAGAAACTGGCTTTATCCACATAATTCTCCTGGCTGGATATGCAACAGGAATAACGACACTCAGCCAGGAAGCTCCTTCTGGTTCCACAAGGAGGAAATTTATAAATTACCACCTGCTTTTCTGTGGCTTCATTCCACACATGGGTTCCATGCGAGGAGAATGACAGAAGCTCAGGATTTTTTGTGGGGCTGGGTCTTTATTCCCCCTCCCTTCCTGTTATAGCCTGTGTAACCTGTTTGAACAGGGGAAAAAAATAGCAGAGGGAATTGAATTTTCTATGCAATGTGTAAGCATGGAGCCTTTAAGACTCTGGCAGCACAATCTTGCACATGTTTACTCAAATGTAAGTCCCCTTGAGTTTAATGTGGCTGAAATAAGTGAGTACAGGGTTGCAGCCTGAGAAATATCCGTCTCCACAGAGACGGCTCTGAAGTGCCTTTTCCGTGCCAGTTTCATCTGCGAGTGAGAGGCAGATAAAGGGAGGCTAGGCTGAGCGCAAGGCCAATAGACAGAGCCAGAGAAGAAAGAGCTCCTACCACGCTAACCGCCTTTTGAATACACAGGGACAGGCCTCCTGCGTCATCTCTGGCACATGAATCCTGCTTCCTTTTGCCAAGTGCATGCTAGATTTCGCCAAAATGACTCGATGGCAGAGCAACCCTTCTAATTCCCTTCTGAACTGAGTCATTCACTTCATTCTTGTTATGTACTGAAGTTCTCACCCTGGTCCAGCAGGGGGATACTATAGATAGTTTTCACTCAGGTCCACACATGCAAATAAGGAATTGAAAGTGACATTCAGTGATTGGATAGTTACAGAAAGTGGTTACTGTTGCTTTGTAGTTGAGCTCTATATAAGCAGGCTGGCTGAACCCTTCAGCCCAGTTCTATTCTGGGCCTGTGAATAAACAAGAGCTGTTTGAAGAATTGCTGTGTTGTCTGATATGTTCACCCACAACTTAACAATTCTGAAGACTGCACATTAGACCAGGCAGTGGCGTAGGAAGCGGGGTGCGGTGGGTGTGGTCCGCCCCGGGTGTCATCACTGAGGGGGGTGACAAAATGGCAAAAATACGAGTTTTTAAAGTAAAAAAAAATTGTTTGGGCTCACGAAACTTTTTAGTTCAGTCAACAAACACAACGAAACGCAGCTGGCACTGGGCGTCACTCACCGCGGGGGCCGGCACTTCCACGGGGACTGCAGTGTGCCTGAGCCATGTGTCTCTCCTGGGAGTGATGTGCTGGCTTGGGCGCCTGAAACGGCAGCGTAGGACTTGCGCCTGCCCTCCGCCTCTCTCTCAGCCCCCCTACAGCTGAGGGGGAGGCGGTGGGCACATGTGGTCTTAGAGTTCTTAACCAAAAGACATTTCTTCCAGCAATAGACCTACATTGGCTCCCAGTACTTTTCCGAGCACAATTCAAAGTGTTGGTGCTGACCTTGAAAGCCCTAAACGGCCTCGGCCCAGTATATCTGAAGGAGCATCTCCACCCCCATCGTTCTGCCCGGACACTGAGGTCCAGCGCCGAGGGCCTTCTGGCGGTTCCCTCACTGCGAGAGGCCAAGTTACAGGGAACCAGGCAGAGGGCCTTCTTGGTAGTGGCACCTGCCCTGTGGAACGGCCTCCCATCAGATGTCAAAGAGATAAACAACTACCTGACATTTAGAAGACATCTGAAGGCAGTCCTGTTTAGGGAAGTTGTAAATGTGTGACATTTTAATGTATTATAAATCTTTGGTGGAAGCCGCCCAGAGTGGCTGGGGAACAAATATTATTATTATTATTATTATTATTATTATTATTATTATTATTATTATTATTATTTGTATTATTATTGTGTGTTTACTTCTGATACTTGATTGATGTTCACCATGTTGAGTTGTTTGAGTGGATGGCTTATGATTTATGTTGTGTAATGTTGAATACAGAAAACCTATATAAAAAAGTTTTTGTTGCCTTTAAAAGTTTGGGGCAATGGAAATACAAATAACAATGTTGTTTTGTAATGGATTGTTTTAACAATACCTCTGAGTCACACTGCAATGGACTCCAGCTCTTGAGAAGTATGCATCACAATGTATTACGAGAGATATGGAATAATCAAATCGCTTATTCTAAATGTGATAACATCTTGTTACAAGCAGGGAACTCAAGCAATAAAAAGAAGAAACCAAATCACTTTATCTCTGCTTACTGCTCAGTGCTGATGCATTATCTGAATGCATAACAGTTTATAATTCCTGAAATAAAGGTGTGCTTGTGTATAGGAACTGCAGAAAAAAATAAGAAAAAGTATGAAAAACCCCCCTCACCTAATATTTTTATGTGTTTCTGTGTAAACTCATCATTTCCTCTTATACAGTGGTTATAACCAATTGTACCTTTAGAGGTAGGGACGCGGGTGGTGCTGTGGGTAAAAGCCTCAGCGCCTAGGGCTTGCCGATCGAAAGGTCGGCGGTTCGAATCCCCACGGCGGGGTGCGCTCCCGTCGTTCGGTCCCAGCGCCTGCCAACCTAGCAGTTCGAAAGCACCCCCGGGTGCAAGTAGATAAATAGGGACCGCTTACCAGCGGGAAGGTAAACGGCGTTACGTGTGCTGCGCTGGCTCGCCAGATGCAGCTTGTCACGCTGGCCACGTGACCCGGAAGTGTCTGCGGACAGCGCTGGCCCCCGGCCTATAGAGTGAGATGAGAGCACAACCCCAGAGTCTGGCAAGACTGGCCCGTACGGGCAGGGGTACCTTTACCTTTACCTTTAGAGGTTAGTGTTAACATTTATTAATATTCATGCTTTTGACCTGAATTTCCCTTTGGCAAGTTTAATAAAGTCATTTGATTGGCACCTCTTCACAGGGAGATTAATTGAAAGCTTTTGTCAGGCAACTGTCAAGTTCTATTTAAGTCCCGAATCCTTTGGGATATGGTTTCAAAATTAACATGTTCATATTAGGGAAATTTCTTTCAGGTGGGCCGTGTCAACTTCGGGATGTCATCAAGGGACAGATGCTGTCAGAAAAGTCCTGCCAATTATTATTTATTAAATCTGCTTATCATTTCGTGAAGCAATAAATGTTCAGTTATAATCACTTATTGTAGAAAACCCAGCACAGTAACCTGTAATTAAAAGCTTCATAAATATTCTGATGTGGCTCAAACTGCATATTAACAAAGAGTCCATCTGTAGTTTTGTTTTGTGTGTTGAAGAACAACAATATAACACATTCTGGATAAGCTGCAGTTAAGAGTGGAAGAAGGGTGAAGACAGACCCTCCGAGTGCCCCTATTTTCCAGGGATTTAGAGAAGCCACCCCAGTTTCCAATGTGATCCCAGAATATCCCACTTTTCCTTAGGATGTCCCTATTTTCATGCTGGATGATGTTCTGAAAGCTCATTCATACCCCTGACTGCCTCTGCCCCAAGCTTTTAATTCTATGTTTTCATGAAGTTCATATCATTCCCCAAGTATCTAACATGGATTACAAGTGCTGTGTAAATTGCATGGCAAATTCTACCCAAGGTCACAGTCACACAATGCACATGGCTTTCCCCAAAGAATCCTGGGATCTGTTGCTTGTCAAGCGTGCTGGGGACTGTAGCTGTGCAAGGGATGAACTGCAGTTCCCATGACTCTTTGAGGGAAACCATGTGCTTTAAATATATGGTTACAGATGTGACCAAAGTCTCTGCTGTGAATGTGCGATCTGATGCACCGGGCCTTGGGCAACAAAAAAACTTGTGCCGTAATCAAACCCACTAGACTTTTAAGGTGCCACAAAACACCTGTTTTTTTCTGCAACAGGCTACCATATTTTTTGCTCCATAAGACGCACCTGACCATAAAACACACTTAGTTTTTAGAGGAAAACAAGAAAAAAAAATATTCTGAACGAAACAGTGGATGTATGATTTTTGTGGTTCATCCTGTGGCCACAGACATGATATGTGATTTGATGGTGAGTTTAGGTAGCCCAGTGCAAAAATCCTGAGAATCCATGTGGATCCGTGCTTTGTAACCACGTTTTTGCGCCATTGCGGCCCCACGAAACAATGGATGCATGGTTTTTTGGTGCAGGCTGTAGCCATGGACATGCTCTGTGATCTGATGGTGAATTTGGGGTGACCCAATGCAAAAATCCTGAAGATCCATGGGCTTTTACCTCCCCCCTCCCAGGCAGTCTCCTTTGTCTCTAGCGTCCCTTATCTCCCTCCCTGATCACTTGCTGATCAGCTGCTTCCTTTCAACACTCCCTTCCCTCCTCTCGTTTGCCTTAGTGTCTTTTCCTTAGCTGGAGCAGTTTTTTGCTCCTCCTTTTCTTCTAATTTCTCTCCTCATTGCTTTAATTTTCCTGTCTCTGTTGGGTTTGGAACTTCATAGGTTAAGTTCTTCCCATGATGCCTCAATTCTGACGTCAGTTTTCGAAGCTGGGAGGAGCTGGGAGGAGTCAAGTTCAGTTCTCTCTGTGCTCTGAGAGAGAGAGGCATGCCTTTGCAATGGCTGCCAGCAGTGATGGCTGAAACGTTCCAATAAAGAACTGTAAATAGACAAACCTGCCTCTGTGTGTTTGTCTGGAAGCTAAGTAAGGACGTAAGGCTGTTTTACATCGCTGTGCTTCAACTCTGCTACTGGCGTGACTGGACGAAAGAGCGAAGGAGCAGAGGTGCTCAGAGGAAGTGTGCCGGACCTGCCGGATCTGCCATAAAGAGCTAATTGTGGACCAATAAATCAATTAGCGGGGGTCACGCCAATAAATCGTGTTATGCACAGGTAATGGTGGTCAGCCAACGCTCGTAAAACAGTCGTAAAACAGCTTCAGGAAGGCTTTGAAGCTGGGATCTGAGAAACGGGAGCTGGCCGGATGTCGGAGGCTGCTTACAGTGAGTCTAAGAGCCAAAGAAGCTGCTGAGAGAGCTGCTGGAACACAGAGCTGGAGCACAGAAGCAGCTGGGAGCTGAAAAGCAGCTGAGAGATCGTTTCTCCACGTAATGGGTGCCAGAGGAGCTTGTGGTCTGTAAGTACAGCTTGGGGCCCCTTGGGAGAACGGGAGAAGATGGCTGAGAGCCAGGATATACCGGTGGAAAAGCTCACTCTAAAGAGTTGGGCAACCTGGAGCAAAAGAGTAAAGGGGTGGTTCCTGGTCCATGAGCTTTGGGAAGCAAGCCAGAGGGAGCCACTACCACCAACCCCCAGCGCTAAAGCGGCTGGACACGTTGCAGGCTGTGATGCTGCGTTGCCGGAAGATAGCCAGCAGAAAATGCAAAGAGAGCTGGAGATGCTCAAGGCATGTGTTGATGCTTCACTGAGACCCCACTTGGAGGGTGTGAAATCAGCGTGGGCCGCCTGGAATGTGCTGAAAGGTGTGTGCGAAGCTTCAGCGGGAGGCCAGAGCCCTGCAGACGCTGGTCTAGAAGCCCCTATTCCCCAATCAGCCTCAAGGAGCGCTGGTGCGCAGATCAGGGGGGGCAGGAGTTCCAAAGGCAAGTTTGAAAAACTTTCCACTTGTGCTGAAGCGGAGAGCAGCTTCAGGGGGGGCGAGGCTGGTGGGAGGCGCCATTCCAGAAGGAGGAGGGCCAAGCCAGCTGGGAGCCCCGGGCAGTGTTTTTCCACTGGAGTTCGTCGATGCTACGTGTGCAATTCGGCGCAACATCTGAGTGGCAGTTGCCCCCACCGGAGCAGAGAGCCGGGGCAGGATGTTCATACTTCCCATGGGAACCAGGCGGGTTTCCATGGCAACAGGCCTGGGAAGGCAGGCAGGCGGGGAACAGAGCCAGGTGGCCGTGGTAAACAACGGGAAGAGTCTTATCAAGTCTCTGCGAGCATGGCGTTGTTTGAAGGCAGCTGTGTGGAAAATTCCGAGCTCAGCTTTGTTATTGACTCTGCAGCTAACCGCAACATGGTTCCAGAGACCCCTGCAGTCGAGATGTGGAATTGCAAGGCAGTTCCAAAGGGACAAACTGTGCTTTTTGCAAATGGGCAGAAAAAGAATGTAACATGTCTTGTTGACTTACATGTGTTTGTTTTACAGGAATCGATGGAATTTTGTACCGTTCCTGGGATGCACCACTGTCTTTTATCTGTGCCTTGTCTGTTAAAAAAGGGTTTCCAGGTTTGTTTCCAGGGGGATTTCTGCACAATTTCCAGAGGAGGGAAACGCCTTGTCGAAGTGAAAAGGGGACAGAATGATCTTTTCATTCTTAAAACGTCTCTTGGGGGTGAAGGGAAGGCTGAGAAAGCACAAGCGTTGCGTGCTACGGTTCCCAACCAGCGTACTACAATTCCCGCTCATGATGCCACATGTGCATGCGTATGGCATTAGAGAACAATTCATGGGTCGGTAGAGGACTTGCAGACTCTGCCCGAGGTTGCCAAGGGGTGTAGAATTAAAAATTGTGGAAGTGCCATTAATTGTGACACTTGCAAGCAGGCAAAGGTAAAAGGCTGCAGTTACCCAAAGGTAGAAAGGGTAGCCACAAAGCCCTTTGAATTGGTTCACATAGACTTGTGGGGTCCTGTGAGGGAACCGAGTCTGGGAGGTGCAAGGTTTCTGCTGACGGTTCAAGACAGTTTTTCGCAGAATTCCTGGAGTTTAGGTCTCAAATCCAAGGAGGATGCAGCACAGCTGATCAGGACCTGGATTGAGGGAGTGGAACTAAGGTTTTCCACCAGAGTGCAAGCGATCATCAGTGACAGAAATGCTAAGTACACTGGTTCTGCTTTGCAGGAGTTCTTTCACAAGAAAGGGATACGTCACACAGTGACTTCACCCAGTCAGAAGGGGGTGGCAGAGCTTAGAAGTGAGGCTCTGGTTAAAGCTGCACAGGTGTTGCTGAAAGAGTCTGGGTTACCTCCAAGGTTTTGGCTGGAGGCAACCAGGTACGTATGCTTCACCTGGAATAGGACCTACAATTCGCTGGTAGGTGACACACCGTTTTCTTTGTTGAATGACAGAAAGCCCCAGGTTCACTTTCTGCGCAAGTTTGGTTCATCTGCGGTTGTCCCTGTGCCCAAGGCTTTGCAAGGGCCAGATGGAGCCAAGTTCCAGAAAATGATCTTCTGTGGGTATGAGCCAGAAGCTCGTGCATGGCGGTTTGCTTACCCATCAGGTGATCAGAGTAAAGTGCTGATCAGTAAACACGCTGAGTTCTTTGAGCAGAGTGAGAAGCCAAAGGTTGTTGTCCAGCGTGATCTTCTCTCAGATTGTCTCTCTGACCCAGAGGACAGTTGTGATGAGGAGGAAGCAGAGGCTGATCCCAGTGATGAGGACCAGGTCCAGGATCAGGGTTCAGAATCCGATGATGACGATCAGGTCACTGACCAAAGTCAGGAGCAAAGTCAGGAGCAGGATGAGGTTTCTGTAGCTTCTCCACAAGATGTTAAGAGAGCACCCAAAAGCGAGCCTAGTTCTCCTGTGAGTGTGATGGAAAGGATTCGAAGACGCTTTAAGTCAGAGGGGGAATCCCGTGATGCAGAGGTCACACCTGCTGGTGACGGTGAGCCAGAGGAAACACCTGAGTTTGTGCCTAGGCGGTCCAGTCGCACAACAAAGGGTATTCCGCCTGAAAGGTACCAGGCCATAGGTGCGTGGGTAAATTTCGCACAGTGCGTTTCTGAGAATTGTGAGGTGGTTCCACAAATGCCAAACAGGTCTGCCAAGGGAGGGCACGAGGCACTGGGGATGGGATTGATCTCACAAGGTGTTACTGAAGGGGTTCAACAGGTGCCTGGGAAAGATGCCGGAAAGGGGCACAAGGCAAAGGGAAAGGTGTTGAACTCAAAAAGGTCTTGTCAGAATGCTCGGCAAAGGGGGGTGTTGGGTTTGGAACTTCATAGGTTAAGTTCTTCCCATGATGCCTCAATTCTGACGTCAGTTTTCGAAGCTGGGAGGAGCTGGGAGGAGTCGAGTTCAGTTCTCTCTGTGCTCTGAGAGAGAGAGGCATGCCTTTGCAATGGCTGCCAGCAGTGATGGCTGAAACGTTCCAATAAAGAACTGTAAATAGACAAACCTGCCTCTGTGTGTTTGTCTGGAAGCTAAGTAAGGACGTAAGGCTGTTTTACATCGCAGTGCTTCAACTCTGCTACTGGCGTGACTGGACGAAAGAGCGAAGGAGCAGAGGTGCTCAGAGGAAGTGTGCCGGACCTGCCGGATCTGCCATAAAGAGCTAATTGTGGACCAATAAATCAATTAGCGGGGGTCGCGCCAATAAATCGTGTTATGCACAGTCTCCTCTCCCTGCAAGTTTGCTGTCTTCACCTGCCCCCTCCCAGGCAGCCTCCTTTATCGCTAGAGTCCCTTATCTCCCCTCCTGATCGCTTGCTGGCTTTGTTTCAACACCCCTTTCCCTCTTTCTTTAAAAAAAAAAAAAGCACGATCTGGTTTTTGCCCCTGGGCAATTCGGCTCCAGGGACCGCACATTCGCTCCCTAAGACGCCCAGACATTTCCTCTTACTTTTTAGGAGGAAAAAAGTGCATCTTATGGAGCGAAAAATACAGTAACTTGGGTACCCTTCCAGAATCCAATGACAACTGCAGTCCTTTTCTCTGCATTCTCTTGTTCTGTTGTTTTGTTGTTTTTTTTTAAAAAAAACCAATCAAACAAGCAACAAAAGCAGCCCTGAGTGGGAGGCAGGCAGGCAGGCAGGGAGTGACTCCTTGGGTCTTTTCCCTCCAGACATTTTCCAACTCAAAAGTGTCCATAGGGGGAAAAGGTACTACAGCAAAGCCCCACTGTATCCTACCTGTCCATTTGGGGATGAGGATTCTGAGAGGATTCTGGAGTCCATTGCAGTGTGACTCAGAGGTATTGTTAAAACAATCCAGGGGTATGAATGAGCTTTCAGAACATCATCCAAAAGTCTCGTCACTATGGCAGGACTATGTGGGCTTTAGGCTGTGGGTTGCTCCAGCTCCTAGTAGATTCAAGAATCTACAATGCAGCCCTTAGCGATAGCGTAAAGATGAGGGCAAAACACCACGAAACAATGCTAACTGGGTTTTCCCACAGTTGCAAAGGCAATGCCGGCAAATTATTCTGGGAGGAAAAACACATGTATCTGTTTCACTGCAAGAATGAAGTGTACCTCCTGTTTGAATCCAGAAGGAACAACAAACTCTTGCATGAAAAGAAGCACTCAGCTGTGGCTTTGGGACAATGAAGTGCTTTTGTGGCGATCAAGAGAACTCTTTAGAATCTGAAGCATTTCATTTAAATGAACGGAGCCTGTTCTGCTTATATCTTCCCGAAGATGCAGTGTCATGCCCTTCCGTGCTAACGGAAATGCAGAATTCAAAGCTGGATGGAAAAATAGAATTTGTGTACATTTGTGGTATCTGAATCTTCTGTTAAAAAACCAGCAAAAGTACAAATAGTAGATTTGTACAGTGGTACCTTGGGTGGCGTTGTGGCTTAAACCACAGAGCCTAGGGCTTGCTGATCAGAAGGTTGGCGGTTTGAATCCCCGCGACGGGGTGAGCTCCCGTTGTTCGGTCCCAGCTCCTGCCCCACCTAGCAGTTCGAAAGCACGTCAAAGTGCAAGTAGATAAATAGGTACCACTCCAGCGGGAAGGTAAATGGCGTTTCCATGCACTGCTCTGGTTCGCCAGAAGCGGCTTAGTCATGCTGGCCACATGATCCGGAAGCTGTACGCTGGCTCCCTTGGCCAATAAAGCAAGATGAGCACCGCAACCCCAGAGTCGGTCACGACTGGCAATCCAGAGCAGCGCACGGAAACGCCGTTTACCTTCCTGCCGGAGTGGTACCTATTTATCTACTTGCACTTTGACGTACTTTCGAACTGCTAGGTGGGCAGGAGCAGGGACAAGCAACGGGAGCAACGGGGATTCGAACCGCCGACCTTCTGATTGGCAAGTCCTAGGCTCTGTGGTTTAACCCACAGCTCCACCATCTATTTCCTTCCTTTTCAACTTTAAAGTGGGCTAGTGGGGCAGGGAGACCCCTTCTGGGTGTTGCATCTCAACACCTGCCTTTTTAATGTAAGGGAGCAGGGTAGATGTTATGGTTATTTATACAGAGAAGTTATTGAGAATAAGTGCCAGAGTCATAAAAAACAATGAATTCAATAAAATATTGGCTTTTGCATTCAGTATGCCTTCTGCATGCCCTTGGATCAAACATCAGCAGAATAATTTGCTTTTATGTCAAAGAATAGCAATCAGCCGGTAGCTTTTGTCTTTAGAGTATTCTGACCATATAAATAGTTCAAGGGCTGGGACTACGCAAGGTAAAGTTCTGCTCTCTTCTTCAGCTTTCTTTTACCTACTGTAACATGGAAAGCTAAAACCAGACTTGCCGGGAAGGCACATGTCTCCAACATATAACTGTGACCATAATCATTTAAACAGACGTTAATTAGAGAGAGATTAGCAATGATGGAGTTAAGAGTGCTGTTCCACAGCTGCTGCTGAGGTTGCTAAGGGTGCTTCTTAATATTCTGTTTTATATTCTGCTGCTTGCGCAGGTTTTATCACGGGGGATATTTGAAAATACTGTTTTGCAGCACTGGCCCAATCCTTCTCAGAGGGGCTTACTCCCAAGTAAATGGGCAGAAGATTGCAGCAGTGGCCTACTTTCATTTTCCAAAAATAAATCAGCAACATCTGAGTGGCTGAATAGAAGAGAGACACAAAAGCATAATCAATTGCAAAGCTGAAGTTAGAAAACAGACCCAGTTCCTATTATGTTATGCAGGTCTCTCAGGGCAGTTATTCATTGCGACTCCTCATTTGCAGTTGAAATAGGAGCAAGAGAAATAATACCCTTATAAGCAAGTGAAATCTGTGTCAGCATTACTTTTACACAGGAATAGGGAATGTGTGGCCCTCCAGATGTTGTTGGACTACAACTCTCATCATCCTCAGCTAGCATGGCCAAGATTTAGGATGGTGGGACTTGTAGTCCAACAAGATATGGGGGTCACAGGTTCCCAATCACTGCTTTAATGCCCCAAAGACAATGTAAAGGTAAAGGGGACCCCTGACCATTAGGTCCAGTTGTGGCCGACTCTGGGGTTGCGGTGCTCATCTTGCTTTATTGGCTGAGGAAGCCGGTGTACAGCTTCTGGGTCATGTGGCCAGCCTGACTAAGCCGCTTCTGGTGAACCAGAGCAGCGCACGGAAACACCATTTACCTTCCCGCTGGAGTGGTACCTATTTATCTACTTGCACTTTGACGTGCTTTCAAACTGCTAGGTTGGCAGGAGCAGGGACCGAGCAATGGGAGCTCACCCCGTCTTGGTGATTCGAACCGCCAACCTTCTGATCGGCAAGTCCTAGGCTCTGTGGTTTAACCCACAACGCCACCCGCGTCCTGTATGACATTGTCTGTAAATACAATGCCGTGGAATGTGAGGACAGCTTGAGCAGTACAGATACTGGGTATTGAACACACACACAAATCCACACACACACACTTTCACTGGTGTGGTCATAAATTAATGTTGTATGTTATCAGTTTTTTCTGAATCAAGGACCGAAAAAAATAAATAGAAGTCGTGTTCAACAATATAGAGCAAATCAACTATTATGCTGTATACTGTGCTTAGTAAGCCACCATGGTAGGGGCAGGCAGAAGGAATCCCTGGATCTACTGGTAGATTACACTATGATTCACAGTAGATCAGCAACCCAATGGGTAGGGATTTGGGGTCTAGAGTTCCATTCAGCAGGCAAGTCTCCAACTTTAGCACATGTTGAAATAAATGAAATAGTACACTTCATAATCTAAACAGCTTTCCTGCCACAAGACCATTAAGTTCAGGGTTTAAAATGATCTAAGCATATCATTCTTTGAAAATGTTTTCTCCCTCCTCTGTGTAAGCGATTAGTAACTCTGCTGTAGATTGGTGCTTGTACCTGCAGGTCACCCCAGTGTGTGGCTTGTGGGGAGGCAGCTGGCAGCTGGCTCTGACCCCTGGGCCGCCATTTTGAAATTGGCTCAAGCTGCTGCAGGGCCATTTCAGATCGGCCCTCACCTCAAAGTCCAGTTGCTGGACCTATTTAAACAAACCACCCAAAGTAGATTCCACAAGCCCGAATCCTTCCTGTTTCGGCATTCAGGAAATCTGGGACATATATTGACTATAGAACAGACTGCTGTTGAAAAGCACAGACGTTTGCAGTGGTTCTGCTACTCAACCAACCCCTGGTGTTCAGGGGCAAGCCAGCTCTGGGGTTCGTGGTGTTATGTCATCATTCATTATTATTAGCAATATACAGTGGTACCTCGGGTTACATACGCTTCAGATTACATACACTTCAGGTTACAGACTCTGCTAACCCAGAAATAGTACCTCGGGTTAAGAACTTTGCTTCAGGATTAGAACAGAAATTGTGCTCCGGCGGCGCGGCAGCAGCAGGAGCCCCCATTAGCTAAAGTGGTGCTTCGGGTTAAGAACAGTTTCAGGTTAAGTACAGACCTCCAGAACAAATTAAGTACTTAACCCGAGGTACCACTGTATTTTGAAGTGTTTAAAGCATTTCACATGCAGCAATGCTTATGACAGAGATGGCCTTGGTGCCATGTCCGAGGGCACAATCCACAGGTACCACAGTGGGGATTCCAGACTTACAACCAGCCTGTAGAATAGGGCATCCTTATTTGTTTAATATTGCAGATGAGGAGCTGAGGTCATCAAATTAATTCATAAGATTTGGACATGGGGATTGCAGCTTCTTTGCCATCTCACCACCCAAGGACTACTGTTTGGATGACTTTGTCTCTAGCCCTCCTGCAACTAAATTGCAGGGCATCCTTTGAATTTGCCTTTTTCGCTGAAGACAATCTGAAACGATGCTCTGGTTTAATGTCCTGAAGCAACTCCCCCATACGCTATGAAATAATTGAAAAGATTCTCAGGGATAAAAAGATGTCTTGCTTTAGATGCCATCATCTAGCAGGGAAAGGATGTTTCGGCTGCTTCAGAAATGCCAATTCCATCATCTCATAGAAGGGGCGCTGCTCAAATTTTCATAAAATGCCTGGAGCAATATACCTAAGGCAAAATGCTAATGAAACCATGTTGTGTTAGGTTATTAAAGACAAACTTGTGAATTAACTACTGCCTTAAAGAGCATTTTTATTTGTATCTTATGTAAGTTTTGTGGCAGTATACAGTGGTGCCCCGCAAGACGAATGCCTCGCAAGACGGAAAACCTGCTAGACGAAAGGGTTTTCCATTTGCGATGCGCTTCGCAAGACGAATTTCCCTATGGGCTTGCTTTGCAAGACGAAAACGTCTTGCAAGTCTCGCCATTTTTTCCCCGCTTCCCCCCCCTTTTTCTAAGCCGCTAAGCCGTTAATAGCCTTTTAGCAGCTTAGCCGCTAAACCGCTAATAGCGCTAATCCGCTTAGCTGCTAATGGGGTTGCTTCGCAAGACGAAAAAACCGCTAGACGAAGAGAATCGCGGAACGGATTCTTTTCGTCTTGCGAGGCACCACTGTACTTGAAACATACTCTGGGTGAATACAGTATTACTACACTTTGCAAGGACTAATTCTCTTTCCCATTTATCAGACTATCTGAAAGAAAATTATGTCCACAATATTTCATTTCTAGACATGATTAACTCCTTAAAGGATGCTACCTGGAAGGATTCTAATATTAAGTACTAAGCAGTTTCGGGCCCCTATATAAGCCCTACAAAAGGCATCAAAGCAATAACCTGTCTGGTGGCATCAGTGTTCGAAATTCGCCAGGCGCACTTTGCACCTGGTTTTTGTTCACTTGCAACCAAGCGAAGAAGCCCAGGTACCAAGATGGAGCCTGACGTCTCCACCCCCTGGAGGTGCATGCCTGTGGATCCTTGGATATGGACTGTTTCCACATACGAGCAACACATCCTGTAGAATTCAACCTGTGAGATTTTATCTGCACAATCAGAATGAATTCCAGGAACCAAAAACTCGTACTGAAAAATAGGACTTTCGAGCCATCTGCCGCCCAAAATAGCAGCTGGGCATTCCGTTTTGGTGACTGTAGCCCTGGTTCAAGGAGCCATTTGGCACCTAGCTTATATAGCTGAGTTTCTAACACTGGACGCCATCTATCTCCTCATGATAACCATACAGTGGTGCCCCGCAAGATGAACGCCTCGCAAGACGGAAAACCCGCTAGACGAAAGGGTTTTCCGTTTTGGAGGCGCTTCGCAAAACGAATTTCCCTATGGACTTCCTTCGCAAGACGAAAGCCCATAGGGAAATCTCCGGGACAGCGGGGAAGCGCAGCGCGTCTTCCCCACTGTCCTCGGACCTCCTCCGAAGCCGGGCGGCGGGGCGGGAACACCTCCTCCCGCCGCCCAGCTTCGGAAGGATGCTCCAAAGCCGGGCAGCGGGGCGGGAACACCTTCTGAAGGCCGGCGGGGGGCAAAAGTCTTTGTTCCCCCCTGCCTGCCTTCCCGGGAGAGCGGAGAAACGCAGCGCGTTTCTCCGCTGTCCCGGAAGGCTTTTGAAGGCAGGCGGGGGGGAGCAAAGACTTTCGTCCCCCGCCCGCCTTCAGAAGAGGTCCTGGACCTCTTCTGAAGGCGGGCGGGGGGGCAAAAGTCTTTGTCCCCGCCTGCCTGCCTTCCCAGGGGCTTTTAAATCGCCCTGGACAGCGGAGAAGTCCTCCGCTGTCCCGGGGCGATTTTAAAATGCCGCCCGCCAGCATTTTAAGATCACCCCGGACAGCGGAGAAGTCCTCCGCTGTCCCGGGGTTTTTTAAAATGCTGGGGGTGGGAAGAAAAGCCCTTCTCCCCCCCCCAGCCTTCAGAAGAGGTCGGGGGACAGACTGTCCCCGGACCTGGTCTGAAGGCGGTTTCCATAGGAACGCATTAATTGATTTTCAATGCATTCCTATGGGAAACCGTGCTTCGCAAGACGGAAAAATCGCAAGACGAAGAGACTTGCGGAACGAATTAATTTCGTCTTGCGAGGCACCACTGTATTACTCTGTATGATTCTAATACAGCTTCCACTCCATCACCCGACATGTAACAGTGGGCTACATTTCACCAGGTCTGTCTGCTTTCAGCGGACAATGACAAAATAGGGTCTACAGTAGTACCTCGGGTTACATACACTTCAGGTTACATACACTTCAGGTTACAGACTCCGCTAACCAAGAAATAGTACCTCGGGTTAAAAGCTTTGCTTCAGGATGAGAACAAAAATCGTGTTCTGGCGGCGCAGCAGCAGCAGGAGGCCCCATTAGCTAAAGTGGTGCTTCAGGTTAAGAACAGTTTCAGGTTAAGAATGGACCTCCGGAACGAATTAAGCACTTAACCCGAGGTACCACTGTACCTGATTTTTGTCTTTGAGGAAATTGTCAAGAATTTCAGCCAATATACCAGAGGCTGCAATGTGGCACCTGTGGGCAAAAAGTGCCCTTGAGGTCTTCTCCCGGTGCCCACAAAGCCACTGAACCACCTCTTCCCTCAAATGAACTAGGATCTAGTGAGTATAATTTGTATGGTTGGGCATGGGTAGGGAGTGGGAGCTATGTATAATTTAAGGTAAAGGTAAAGGGACCCCTGACCATTAAGTCCAGTTGCACACAACTCTGGGGTTCTGGCACTCATCTTGCTCTATAGGCCAAGGGAGTCGGCGTTTGTCCACAGACAGCTTCCTGGTCATGTGGCCAGCATGTTTAAGTCGCTTCTGGCGAACCAGAGCAGCGTATGGAAACACCATTTACCTTCCTGCCGGAGTGGTACCTATTTATCTACTTGCACTTTGATGTGCTTTCGAACTGCTAGGTGGGCAGGAGCTGGGACTGAACAAATGGAGCTCACCCTGTCGCGGGGATTCGAACCACCGACCTTCTGATCGGCAAGTCCTAGGCTCTGTGGTTTAGACCACAGAGCCACCCGCTTCCCCCATGTATAATTTAATTTGCCCCAATATCTTAAAACTATCTCTTGGTATTGTTCTGGGGGCGGAGTGCTTTTATCACAAAGTGCATAGTTGTTATGAAAAGTTAGGCTGCGCTGTCAAGCTAGAAGAACTGTATTTGAAGGTCTCAAGCGGAGCCAAGTTATGTTGCTTGCTTCTAATTAGAACCACATGTAGGAAATGGAGGTGTCTTCGGGGAGCCGTGATCACCTGTTGTTCATCGCACATTCTGTCAGCCTACCAAGCTGCCTGCTTCAATTAGAACGAACAATCGCCCGATTGCCTTTACCATTTCAAACCACTTAGCCCCAATACTTTGGCGTCTCCCAACAGATTAGAATCTGAAACGAGCATCAAGGCTATTAGTTGATACACTACAGTGAAGGGAGGTCGCTGACCTTCCATACTGTGTGTTGCTTCTGTCTATGCAATTTTCGAAATAGAGCAGCACTCAAAGCAAGCCTAATATTTTTGCTGTGGTTTCTGAAGCTTTGCTTAATTGCCTTAAACAACCCAAACACAAGCGCTCTCTCTCTCTCTCTCTCTCTCTCTCTCTCTCTCTCTCTCTCTCACACACACACACACACACACACACACACACACACTGTCTCTCTCCAGCCTGCTAATCCTCATGATCGATTTGCAAATGGGAATTAGAATGTATTTGTCATTTTACAAAGCTGTTGTGACAATTTAATGGCTACTGCCTCCATCTCATCACAATGTAAGTAGATCACACTACAAGGCCTCTCTTGTCCGGTGCTGTGTTCTCACAATTACCAGTCAGATTCCTATGCGAAGCCCACAAGCAATAGCAATAGCTGCCTCCTGCTGAGGACACACTAGCAACTGTCAATCACTAGCAATATGCCACTGAGGTAATATATAGCCATCGTAACTAATTAGAGCCTTATCCGCCACAGATCTGCCTGTCCCTCTTTCAAAGCTCCCTACTTGGCCATTTTGAGAGCAAATTCCATAGCTTAACTGTGCACTGTGTAATACTGGCCTGAATTTCCCATCATTCAACTTGGCCCTGGGTTCTAGAGAAAAGCATCTCCCTAGTCACTTTATTGGAAGTGAGAGCTGGACCATAAAGAAGGCTGATGGCCAAAGAATTTATGCTTTTGAATTATGGTGCTGGAGGAGACTCTTGAGAGTCCCATGGACTGCAAGAAGATCAGACCTCTCCATTCTTAAGGAAATCAGCCCTGAGTGCTCACTGGAAGGACAGATCGTGAAGCTGAGGCTCCAGTACTTTGGCCACCTCATGAGAAGAGAAGACTCCCTGGAAAAGACCCTGATGTTGGGAAAGATGGAGGACACAAGGAGAAGGGGACGACAGAGGACGAGATGGTGGGACAGTGTTCTCGAAGCTACTAACATGAGCTTGACTAAACTGTGAGAGGCAGTGGAAGACAGGAGTGCCTGGCGTGCTCTGGTCCAGGGGGTCACGAAGAGTCGGACATGACTAAACGACTAAACAACAACAAAGTCACTTTATTCACTCCATGCATTATCTTATACATTTCTATCCATGCTCCTCCTTACATACATTTTCTCTAAGCTAAAAAGCCCATTGTCCCTCAGAGGGGAGTTGTTCTAACTCCTTGATAATTCTGGTTGCCCTTTTCTGTAGTACCCTTTTTGAGGTGTGATGACCAGAACGGCACACAGTATTCCATGTGGAGCTGCACCACACATTTGTAGGAAGTTATTATGATATTGGCAGTTTTATTTTCAATTGCTAGTGCCAGTCTCATCAGTAGTTTTCATGATCGCATGCCTGCTACCAATAACCTTTAATGCGGACCAAGAGTCAACAATTACAGTCACCACCGTTGCCGTGGGAACTGCAGATTTAGTTTTGGCAACCAGCCTCTGTCAAAAAGCAGCTGTGGCATTTCGTCTGTTAAAGAGAAGAATCAACCTGCTGTTGTTTCCCCTGTTGAGCAGGTAAATGAGGCTGTCAAATCGGCCTCTGCTGCTGAATCACTAATCCTGCCGTGTTTCCCAAACTTTTGACTGACTGAACAGCAGCTAACCAGGCCAAGTTTAAATTCCTTTCTTGCGTATCTCTTTCTGCTGCTTTCCCTCACTTTACACTTTTAGGACTTTAAAATGCAGGAATGGATTTAGGCACTAGGACAGGATACATTGTTTAGTCATCCTTCCTTGCTCATACATTGTTTAGTACCATCCTTTGCAGCTTGGAAGATAAGACAAGATTGATTTAACCTTCTAGAAACAATAATCCAGGAGGCTTTAAGGCAGACTGGATTTTCGCTGGTATTACCCCTTTTCTCCCCCTGAAAAATAACAATCACACATACATTGTTTTGTGAAGAAGTAAAAGTTGTATTTACTTACATAATCCAGGTCTTGAAGCAGTAGTTACAGTAGCAAGATGAAGGCAGGTTTATGACTACTATTTAAGTTACAAAAGTACAATATATAAGTTCAAAATGGTGTCTGAGCTCTTCAGGTGGGTGTGATTTTTTGGGGGGGGGTGGCATTGCAAGTGAACTTGAGCCCTCTGGTGGGTCAAGATGGCCCACAAGCCAGAGGTTCCTCACCTCTGCTCTACAGCTTAGTGCTATTTTCCTTTCTCCAGAGTCCTGCTGCAATTTGCAGATCTGCTGAATCTCACATGAGGAATGTCTGCGTACGACAGATGATACCAACTAGGTTGGCTCATCTTTAGAAGTAGATAAGCTCTATTGTACTAGCCAAAGGCCATGACAAAACCATACAGACACTATTAAAGAAATACCTATATATCTATATATCAAAACAGAACTGCTGCCTAAGGGACCCCTGACCATTAGGTCCAGTTGTGACCGACTCTGGGGTTGCGGCGCTCATCTCGCTTTATTGGCCGAGGGAGCCGGCGTACAGCTTCTGGGTCATGTGGCCAGCATGACTAAGCCGCTGCTGGCGAACCAGAGCAGCGCATGGAAACACTGTTTACCTTCCCGCTGGAGCGGTACCTATTTCTCTACTTGCACTTTTGACGTGCTTTTGAACTGCTAGGTTGGCAGGAGCAGGGACCGAGCAACGGGAGCTCACCCCATCGCAGGGATTTGAACCAAACCACTGACCTTCTGATTGGCAAGTCCTAGGCTCTGTGGTTTAACCCACAGCACCACCCGCGTGCTAATCATCAGAATAATAAAATGCCAGTGCATGTGTAAATTGTTGGGATTCGCAGGATACTGGATAAGTCTGCAGGCTTCAACAGGATGATGCAATACTCTGCTGGGTCAGAGTGACTCAGGAGTGTGATTAGTGTGATTGGCTATCACCTGTTTTAAAAGGAAAGCTGTTTAACAGTGGGTGTGGTGGTTGTGCTGTAGTGTGGTGGTGCTGTGGTGGAGAGTATTCATTTGTAAGTACTCTGTATGGACTGTTTCTTTTGTAAATGCCTGTATATAGCTCACATTAAAAAAGACTGCACTGGAAAAACCTGGAACTCTTAGTGTCTCGCTGAAAGCGCCGCGTGGAATACGCGACAGGGTTATGGGCCCAGCACGCTTCCGCTGCGCAAGAGTACAGGTGGCAGTTATCTAGCCGTGGGTGCTGGAGGTGAGCTGCAGGGATGGAGCAGTCCAGAACTGGCGTGTTGCTGGAGAAGCTGACGGCCACGAACTACAGCATCTGGTCGGTCCGCATGCAACACTTCCTCAAGCGTGAGGGCCTGTGGAAGGTGGTGGAAACTCCACCGCAGCCCCCTGAGGAGGAGGAGGAGTGGGAGGACGACGATGAAGAGCTGGCACTAGCAGAGGCCCAGCTTGAAAAGGATGAGAAAGCTTTGGCTACAATCATCCTTGGAGTGGACGACAGCCAGCTAGTCTACGTAGCTGATAAGGTGACGGCAAGTGAGGCGTGGAATGCGCTCAAGGCTGTCCATGTGCGAGAGACAGCTGGCTCACTGATAACACTGACCAGGAGACTGTACCGGTGTCGGAAGAAACCGGGGGACTCCCTGGTGAACCACCTAAAATTCCTAACAGGCTGTTTCCAGGAGCTAGCCTTAAGAGGGAGGCCTGTGGGGGAAGAGGACAAAGTCTTTATAGTCCTGAGTTCCCTTGATGACAGCTATGATATGCTGGTCAACTCCCTCGAGTCTGTAGAGACTGATAAGCTGACTCTGGAATACGTTACTGGACGGTTGTATGCAGAGGAGGACAGGCGTGCAGAGCGAAAGATGACCTCAGCCCAGCTGTTGGAGCATCCCAGAGGGAACAACAGCTGGGAAGAGCAGAGGTGTCGGGAGCCGGAGAAACAGCCAGGAGGAGCTGCTGCAGACCAGCCGGTGGTCAACAAAGTAAAAAGGTGTTTTTGCTGCAAGTCCAGTGGACATCTGCTGTGGGACTGCCCAAGAAAACAACAAAAACAGCAGAAGCACAAGAGGCAGCAGAGGGAGTCTACCGCTTGGGTGTCTGCAGATGGTCAAGAAAATGAAGAGCTGTGGGTTCTGGACAGTGGAGCTTCTCAAACCTTTTGTAAAAGAAAAGGACTGCTAACTGATGCTAGGGCTTCAAACAAAAAACATGTAAGTCTTGCTACGGGCCAGAAAGCTAATGTGGTTTGTGAGGGGGAGGTTGTGTTCCCACAGCTGGGACACACATTCAGGAATGTGTTGTGTGTGCCTAGTTTGCAAAACAATCTCCTGAGCATTCCTGACTTGGCAAAAGCAGGCTTTGAAGTAAACTTTGTGGGAGATCAGTGCCAGATAAAGCAAAATGGGGCAGTGTTGGCAAATGCTAACCTTAGAACTAATATGTATGTACTGCAGTGTGAGTCTAAGGTTGCGAATGTGCAAAATGTCCCAACCCATGATATGTGTATTCATCTCCTGCACAGGCGTCTGGCTCATGCAAGCTATAAGGTGCTGAACAAAACATTGGAGTTGTGTGGGGGGATGAAAAACATTAAAAGTTGTGATAATTACTTAGACTGCAATATCTGCAAGGAGGTTAAAAGCAGGGCTTGCCCAGTAGCAAGAGCAAGCCAGAGAGAAACCAAAAAACCACTGGAGTTGATTCATGCTGATGTAACTGGTCCTTTTCCACCAAGTGTCTCCCACAACAAGTACTGTTTTATTCTAGTGGATGACTATTCTAGATTTGGCTGGGTCTATCCATTAAAGCAAAAGTCTGATGTTGCCCAAACTTTGAAGTTTTGGGTAAGAAGGGTAGAAAGGCAACTTGGCGAAAAGGTGGGCTCTATTCAGACAGATAGGGGAGGAGAGTTTATGGCAAGCTCCCTAAGAAACTGGTTGCGTTCTCAAGGGATTAAACATAGGCTTACCAATGTGGCGACGCCTCAGGAGAACGGAGTAGCAGAGCGTAGGGGAGGTGTCTTGCAGACACAAATGAAAGCATTGTTAGCAGATGCAAATCTTCCAATTAAGTACTGGGCTGAGAGTATTAAGACCGCGAATTATATTGGGAATCGCTTGTGGTCAAGGGTACTAGATGACATACCCTATAAAATTCTCTATAACAAATGTCCCAGTTTGCAACATTTGAGAATCTTTGGGACAAAGGCATGGGTTGACATACCTGTAAAAAACCGAAGAAAAGGTGGGAAAAGGGCACAGCAGTTGCTATTTCTTGGGTATGAAAGTGGTACGAAAGCCTATAGGTTTGAAGATGATAAAAATCTTTTGAGTTATAGTCGATCAGCCAGCTTTAATGAGCATAGAAATTGGCCCAAGATACATGCAAACCTGCTGCCAGAAAAAGTTTTACTGCCGAGCGTACCTGATAAGGCAGTTGAAACAAAGCTGAGAATTGGCAGCTCTCCCAGAGAAACTGAAAGGGAGGAGGTAAAGGTTGAGCATTTTTCTCCAGCTGCTAGCATGGAGCAGGGGAGAGAAGAAAGTGCAACAGGGACAGGAGGAGGTAAATCTCCAGAATCAATCCACCCCAAAAGCAGTCCTGAAGGTAGCCCAGGGGGTGAGATTAATGAACCAAGGAGGTCTGCAAGAAGTAATAAAGTTCAACCTCCAGACCGTTATGGGTTCCCAGCCACCATAAACCAGGTTTGTGTAACTGAGCCAGAAAACCTTGAAGAAGTGCAAGAGTTACCTACTCTAGAGAAAGAGGCGTGGTTAAAGGCAATGCAGGCAGAGTATAACTCTCTGCTAAACAACAATGTCTTTGTACCTACAGAATTGCCTGAAGGTAAAAAGCCCATAAGCTGTAAGTGGGTTTTTAAAGTGAAAAAGCTAGCTGATGGTAGTTGTCAGAGGAAAGCCAGGTTGGTTGCAAGGGGCTTTACACAAAGGAAAATGATACATTATGATGAAGTGTTTGCCCCAACAGCAAAGGCTGAAACATTAAAATCAATTTTAGCAATGGCAAGTCTGAGAGGGTTAAAAGTTAATCATTTTGATGTTGCCTCAGCATATTTAAATGCTCCTATTGACGCCGAGGTGTATTTACAGCAAATACCAGGTTATGAGCTGGAAAAAGACAGCATGGTGTTAAAACTGCAAAGGGCACTATACGGTTTACACCAAAGTGCACGTCTATGGCATGAATGCATAGACACAACTTTGAAAAAGATGGGATTCAAACAAAGCCTGGCTGATTCCTGTTTATATTCAGCAATGGTGCAAGGAAGTGTTTGTTATTTACTTTTGTATGTTGATGATATCTGTCTAATAACAACTGCACAAAAGCAAGTGTCTTGGTTTATAAACAGCCTAGGTAACAAATACAAACTGAAGTATTTGGGAGAGATTCAGAATTACTTAGGAGTAGAGGTTCAGAGAAATGAAGAGGGCGTCTACTCTCTGAGTCAGAAGGAAAAAATTGAAAAGTTACTGAAGACATATGGAATGGAGAGGGCAAATGAGGTTGACACTCCCATAACTACCCAGTACAAAAATGAACCAGAAGGGCAAAAATGTGAGAATGCAACAGCGTTTCATTCTCTGTTGGGTTCTCTGTTATATTTAAGTTGTTGGACAAGACCCGACATAACATTGGCAGTGCACATGTTAAGCCAAAGAAGTGCAGACCCGGCTCAGAGAGATTGGGTAGCACTTAAAAGAATCCTAAGGTATCTGAAAGGCACAAAAGATTACAAACTGGTGCTGGATACAGGATATGATCAGCAAGTGTATGCATACGCTGATGCCAGCTGGGGGGACAGAGAAAATGGAAAGTCTACCACTGGCGATGCCATATATATTGGAAATGCCCTGGTTCAGTGGAAATCCCAGAAACAAACATTTGTTGCCACAAGTACTTGTGAAGCAGAGTACTCAGCCATAAGCGAATGTGTATCACAAATAGAATGGTTTGCTTGCCTAACAAAAGAGCTTGGAATACCTTCTGAAATGCCAATCACTGTGCTAAGTGACAACATGGCTGCACAACAGCTTGCTAACCAACAGAACTTTAAAAGCAAGAGTAAACATATTGCTATAAGATACGGAAATGTGAAAAATGCTTTGGAAAGAAATGTGTTAAAGGTACAGCACTGTAACACAAAATGTAATGTGGCAGACTTGTATACAAAATGTTTGGATGCTCCTAAATTTCGAGACTTAAGAGAATTATTAGGTCTCAAGCCTTTGACTTAAGGAGGAGTGTTGGGATTCGCAGGATACTGGATAAGTCTGCAGGCTTCAACAGGATGATGCAATACTCTGCTGGGTCAGAGTGACTCAGGAGTGTGATTAGTGTGATTGGCTATCACCTGTTTTAAAAGGAAAGCTGTTTAACAGTGGGTGTGGTGGTTGTGCTGTAGTGTGGTGGTGCTGTGGTGGAGAGTATTCATTTGTAAGTACTCTGTATGGACTGTTTCTTTTGTAAATGCCTGTATATAGCTCACATTTAAAAAGACTGCACTGGAAAAACCTGGAACTCTTAGTGTCTCGCTGAAAGCGCCGCGTGGAATACGCGACATAAATTAGGGGTCTCCACACAGCATACAGTATTTTTCTATTTAGACATCTGAATCTCACTTACAGTTTACTGCAATTTTATCCAGATTCTTCTTCCTAATCTTTCTTGCTGCCACATTATGGGTCACTTGGGCACTAACATCACTGATTAGCCATAGGACCCTCTCCGCTGGGGAGAGGCTGATTTCGTGGATAAACAAGGGATGGTTGGCTAATCTTGCTGGTAGGCATTCTGTATCTGACTAAGCGCTAAGACTAAGTCTCAAACTTCCTCAAGGAGCATTATTCTGTGGCTTATTTTAATTAGAACACTAAAGGCATAAATCTATGTTATCTTGAATTTCCACATGATCATTCCAAGTGCCTATAATTATAAACATTAATCAAAATGGTTCTTTCTGTTGGCAGTGTACAGAATATTTTTCTTTTCTGTAAAGAAAATGTAGAGCACACAATTCTGTCCTAAGTATAGTTACCTGGAACTCAGCCAGGAGAAATCAATGGACCGTCTTGCAAGTACAAATAGTTCAAACTGGACTGCAAATGTCACCCAATTGGCCCACGTGAACTACAACCCCTATTAAAAGTGAGCTGCTCTCCCTATACTTGGGTTACAGCTTCTGACAGTACATTATTCACAGTTATTCGCGCGCGCACACAAAGGTGCTTGCAAGGTGGCAGTACATTTTGCCAAAGTGACTGACCTGCTGTATGTGAAACAGTATTCACCAATCTGATGCCCTCCAGATATTTTGGATTACAGCCCCATATTTAGGCAGAATTAAGGGAGCATGATCAGTTTGGTCGCACTGGGCACAGAGCCTGGGTGTGGTACCACAACTATTATTTAGAATGGAGTGTGAGTGGTTGTTGTTGTTGTTTAGTTGTGTCCGACTCTTTGTGACCCCATGGACCAGAGCACGCCAGGCACTCCTGTCTTCCACTGCCTCCCGCAGTTTAGTCAGACTCATGCTGGTAGCTTCGAGAACACTGTCCAACCATCTTGTGCTCTGTCGTCCCCTTCTCCTTGTGCCCTCAATCTTTCCCAACATCAGGCTCTTTTCCAGGGAGTCTTCTCTTCTCATGAGGTGGCCAAAGTATTGGAGCCTCAGCTTCACGATCTGTCCTTCCAGTGAGCACTCAGGGTTGATTTCCTTCAGAATGGAGAGGTTTGATCTTCTTGCAGTCTATGGGACTCTCAAGAGCCTCCTCCAGCACCATAATTCAAAAGCATCAATTCTTCGGCTATCAGTCTTCTTTATGGTCCAGCTCTCACTTCCATACATACATGAGACAGTAATGGCCACCAACTTGGATGGATTCAAAAGAGGACTAGACAAATTTGAGGAAGACAAGCCTATCTTCTGAATTAGCACGTTGTTAGGGCTTGCAGTCAAAACCCAAGACCCTTCCTTTCCATGTTGTACAACAGTTATTGTTTCAGCAAATATTTAATCTCGTAGAGCTTTTCGCTGTGGAGAGTGTGGACATCAATAAAACTTAAACGAATTCCACTTTATTTCATCTCTTAGTTCCTAAGTTTGATACAAAATATTGATACCTCGTGAATAATTCATCCATGCTTGTCAATTTTTCTTTGGTCTAGATTAATATGCATCACAAACCTTGAAGCAAAGATTGCTTTTTGAAGCCCTCTTTTATCTACTAGACAAGAGGTTTCGTATTAATTTATTTTAAAATAATGTTTACCCCCTTTTGAGTGAAAAAGGCTCCCTGAGTGGTTTACATATCAATTTAAAGAGTACCAGTCCCTGACCTCAGCTTTAAAATCTAAAAGGCACACACAAAATGAAAAAGTAATGGAGAGGAAGCCTTGACAGAATTATCCATCTACTACATTAGCAAACACTAATATAGGAATATCTATTTGAACTGTGGGTATTTTTTTGGTTTCTGTTGGTCAGAAGAGGACAAGGGTAGATAAAAATATTTCTGAGACTTGTTCAACTTTCAGATTTCAAACAGGACCATCTTTTGCATTTATGCAGAATTAGCTTTATGGTATTATGAGCTACTGCGGTAACCCAACTTCATGGATGATATGTGCATCTCTTTTCATTACAGGCTGAGAGGATCAGTTAGTTCTTTTTTTAAAAATCTACATCTGCATCTAACGTGCATCAATTCAAGGTGCTGGTATAAAGCCTTACGCCAGGCACCCCCAAACTCAGCCCTCCAGATGTTTTGGGACTACAATTCCCATCATCCCTGACCACTGGTCTTGTTAGCTAGGGATGGTGGGAGTTGTAGTCCCAAAACATCTGGATGGCTGAGTTTGGGGGTGCCTGCCTGACGCAGTTTGGAACTCTAGGACCCAAAGAAACATTTATTCCTATCATTTCTGGAGGTACTCTTTAGAGTTCCCCCATGGGCTGAAATTTGGAGAATGGCAACAAGTGTCTTCTCAGTGGTGGCCCCCTGCCTCTGGAATGTTGTCTCCAGGGAACCTAACCTGGTGCCCCTTTTACAATCCTTTTGGTACAATCCTTTTTTTCTCCAGGCTTCGTAGCAATACCAACATTTTAGTGCTTTGGATTTAAATATATTTTCTCAGCTGTTGATTTGATATTGTCTGTTGGGTTTGCGATTTTCTGAATGGGGATCCTGTGTCTTCTTCAGATTTGTGCCCAAAGCAGTATTTTGCTGTTGGTTGCTGTCTTTATGTCCAACTTACGTATTGTAACATTTTGCATTTGTGATTTTCTTCCCTCTTTTAATTGCAAGTCGCCCAGAGGCTTCTTGCAAAGTTGACCCAGAAATTTAAATAAGCAAATAATCTGCATGCATGGCTCTCAACCCAGCAAGACATAGCTCCCTCATTGGACTGGACCCACTCGCTGGATCATCACCTTGTTGTGATGAGTGGGCTTGCATGTTCCTATGACCCTTGTGAGCGAAGCCATTGGGAGTCTCGTACTCCCAGCAGGGTCACAGCAGGGTCACCCAAGGCGGTAAGGAGCTAGATAAAGAATGATCCAAGAAGTCCCCAACAGCAGAACAATGGCTGTTGTATTCTACTCATGTAAAAACACCAGGCAAGCCCCACAAATAACCCAGAGATGCATTTTAAATAAAAGAGCACATTCTACTCATGTAAAAACATTCTGATTCCTGGACTGTCCGCGGCCCGGATTTAGAAGGCGATTGGGCCGGATCTGGCCCCCAGGCCTTAGGTTGCCTACCCATGTCCTACAGCATCCTGCCCGTTCCTCAAAATGAGAAGGAAACAGCCTTTTCTGAGTCCCATCTAGGGTGGAGGCATGTTGATGACAAGTGACAAGGCCATTTCAGTGTCCTCACCAATATTGCCCCCTAAAGCATGGGTGGCTCCTTCCAATTTGTCTCTCGTTTGCCAACATATTTTTATTTTGGTGTGCTTTCATGTTCTTTTCTAACTTGCATTCTCTGCTATTGATGCTTTGAAATAGATTTTAATGTTGTGCAATTTTTGTATTTTAATTTAACCTTTTTGTATTTTAATATATTTGCATCATATTATACTTGATTTTTAATTGTTGTAAGCTTCCCTGAGTAGCACATGGGTGCCAGACTGTAATGATAGACACTTTTCTACATTGTAGATGTTGGTGTATTACTGCACTGCTAATGTAGGCTGTCACTGTTTCAGTATAAAATGTTAACCAGTCACATTATTTCAAGCGCTGGGTTTCCAAGATGTCAGAAGACAAGTTCAATGAAAGTTGGACTTCATAAACGTTTCCCTGTCAGGGTGTTCTTCCTGAAGAGAGATGAGTTTCATTTCATTGCCGATTGCTTCAAGCTATGGAGGAGGCAGGGAAAGATCTTGGTATACTACAAGATTTGTGGGAGGCCTTTTGCTCAGAAAGGCCTGTAGGATACGGGAAACGATCAAACTTAAGGCTACTAAGAACTGCAGAAATGATTTATGTGGCTCTCCAGAGGAGGAAATGGAAAGATGGTTTAATAAGAGTGCTGGTGGCACTTGACTTGTGTCAGAGATAATTCCATGTGAAAGGTGGAGTTCTTTTCTTTTTTAAAAAAAAAAAAATATTATACAAGAACATGTAGTCACTAAAAAAACACAAATGTGTTCTGAGCTCTGTGCATGTGTGGCATCTGAATATAGACTGCATTTTTAATCAAGACTTATATTGGCTTATATCTTGATCAGGTTCCTAAATTAAATGGGCTTAGATTTTCAAAAGTTTCATGCCAGGCAGAAGACCAGCTGCCTAAGTATTTTGGCAAGATGTTAATCCTCCTAGACAAGGGGCCCCTTGATTTATAGCAGAAAACAATTCTCAAAGTCGTAAAAAGGGAATTACAGGCTAAGAGCGAGGACATTGACCCTACATGTTACAGAAGATAAAAAAAGCAGAGATAAACATAATTAGGAATGAGTAAATAGTAAAATAATACCAATGTGCCTCCCAGTAAAATGAGCCAGATCTTCTTCCTAAGGTTAAAAGGCCAAGAGCAATGGAGAAGCATCTAGCTGGCAGAAAAAGAGCATTTTTGGGAAGTCTTTTTTAAAAGCTGTTTCTTTCTTAAACTGAGAGAGTTGAAGGGCAATAAATGTTGGAAAGAGCTAATGGGGAAAGCAGCTGGCTGAGGGGGGGGGTGTAGACTGAAGAGACTTCTTTTGAAGCTGTTTTTTACTGAGTTCCTTTTTCTACTTTACAAAGGCCTTATTCCTTTTAAGAGGCTACCTGTGTTGTGTATTAAGTATATTGGCATAGATGTAATTATGCAAAGGATTTAAGAAATGCTAGATTCTTATTTCATATAGTTGTAAGAGTTGTATTTATCCTGAAATTAAGTCAGCCACCAGCCTAGCCCCCCCGCCAGACAGGAGGCGCCATCCAAGCAGTCCTGATATATAGTTGTCAGGCATTTGTTTAGAAACCTTCAAATGAAGGAGATCTTTCAATGTTGATGTGAAACTCAAGATCCTTGACATATGTTTAAGATAAAAATTTAAGATTAACCATTTGTTTTAGAAGGCAATAGGGCAAGGAGGGCAAGAGGTGAGCTGGTAATTAAGATTCCTTGTTGAGACACATGTAAGATATATTACTACTTATTTGTCATTTATAGATGTAACAATATATAGCTCTTTGTGTTCCATATAAGGACAGGAGGATATGGGTGTATCTTTTAGGATTGGTTATAGCAATCAGCCAATAGGAAATCCAACCAGGCTGATTGGACAGAGGCAGCCCAAGGAGGAGCAAAGGGGGCTGGATTAAGGGAATATAAGGGCTGGCCATAATGGCAGGAGGCCAGGCCAGAGCTTGGTAACCATATACCACTGTGCCTCTCATTTATTTGTCTGACAAATAAATTATTATTTTAATTTCTCTATTGCTGCGTTGAATATTTCATTCCAGCTAAGCGTTAACCACAAGCAGGGTGCTACACATGTCTGGCAGCAAGGTCCCAGAGCAGAGATGGGCCTTCCTTAATTGCCCTCTTTGAAAGATTTCCCCAGTGAAGTATTGCATTCTGCTTTCCCCTTTCAGCCTCCACCTGGGATAGAAGTAGAAGCATGGATATATTTCCTTTGCTTTAATGGTAAAGGTAAAGGGATCCCTGACCATTAGGTCCAGTCGCGGATGACTCTGGGGTTGCGATGCTCATCTTGCTTTATTGGCCAAGGGAGCCGGCGTACAGCTTCCAGGTCATGTGGCCAGCATGACTAAGCCACTTCTGGCGAACCAGAGCAGCGCATGGAAACGCCGTTTACCTTCCCGCCGAAGCGGTACCTATTTATCTACTTGCACTTTGACGTGCTTTTGAACTGCTAGGTTGGCAGGAGCAGGGACCGAGCAACGGGAGCTTACCCCATCGCAGGGATTCGAACTGCCGACCTTCTGATCAGCAAGTCCTAGGCTCTGTGGTTTAACCCACAGCGCCACCTTTGCTTTGCTTTATTAGCCGGAAATGGTTTAGCATTACACAAAGCGAGAGTTTGTAGCATTTTAGCACTTTCCTGAATCCTGACATGCCTGGATTTTATAACACTTTTTATTTTTTCCTCTGTCTTTTTTTTGGGGGGGGGGGGAAGAATTATTACACTAGTCAACAACAAATTTGTTGCCTGCGTTTTTTCAGTTGATTTAGGACGAATCTGATGCGCTGAATCCAAAAATCACATTGGTTTTGCTCAATCAGGTCAAGTTTTTGAGCTATGGCCACATGTCATTTTTTTACGTTTTTGTTCACATGTACGCTTGTGTGGAGCATTTTAGAAGAAGTTGGTGGGGGTAAAATGCCATGTCTAATAATTGTTTTGTTTGGAAATGATTATTTTAATGACAAGAAGTATTCAGGTCCGATAGTTCTGGGTGATTATGTCGAAAAGGGATCAGTTTGAAGTCATAAAACCTCGAAATCTTCCAAAAATTGGTGCGGCAAAGCATAAAGTTGGGGGATCAAAACTAAGTTAATTCTGATTTTCAATCAGCACGTCGTCCTGTAGCTCATTGTGATGAAATTCCAGTGCCTATCTTCAGAGAACTTCCTGACATTAGTGACGAAGATGCCTCCAGTGTTGAAGGACATGAAGAAGAAGAAGTGGTTCTTGAAGATGATGCTCCACATCCATTTTCCCAAAAGGAGTTGAATGATCTAGTTTGCGACCTCAGCTTGTCAAAGGACTCTGCTGAACTGTTGGCATCCAGATTGAAGGAAAAACACCTCCTCTCTGACAGTGCTTGCACCAGCTTCTTCTGCAACAGGCATTAAGAGTACCTCCGTTTTTTCTCGGAAGAGAAGGACTTGGTGTACTGTGCAGATATTGCGCCGCTTCTGCTCAGGCTTGGAGTGCCACAGTACGAACCCAAAGATTGGAGACTGTTCATTGACAGCAGCAAGCGATCACTGGCTATTCCAACTCTATGATTCTATGAATTGATTAAGGTATAAAGAATGCAAACAAGATTTAATAAGGATAAAGTTTATTGGAAAATAGAGACAAGTAATTAAGAAAACAAAGAAAACAACTTCAAGGAAGTCGGAAGTTGATGGATTATTCTTGTGAATTTGTGATGTATTGTTCTATTTTGTTTGTAAGAGACGTACCGTGCTTCTTTTGTTTCATTTTCTTTTCTTTTTTCAAGCTTTTGTTGTGTGTGTATGTGTTGATTTTAAACCAAAATAGATACACACACACACACACACACACACACACACACACACACACACACACCCCTCCTACAGATTCCATTTAAACAGTTCAATCTCACCCATGGACGTGTGCAGCCCATTTCATTTGGGTGAAGCCACAGGGAATGCCATCGTACGGGTGCTCTACTACATCGGGGGGGGGGGGGGAGCAGCCCATGCACTTGCCTCTGGTGGTGGATCCGACCCCCCACCCCCCACCTCACCACTGCCAGCCCCACCAGAACTTCTTCTGCCAATGACATTGCTTCTGTCCTCATCACTGCATTGTGACAGCAGCAAAAACACAGTCTCAGGTGTGGACACAGTTGCACACAGTGATGGGATGAGGTTGCAGCACTGGTGTAAGTGTGTGGGCAGGGAAGAGACCTGGATCCGCAGGGGGCATTGGCATTGGGGCAAAACATCTCAGGCCGGCCCTGCAGAGGGGCATCGACTACCCCTGCAGGGGTAACATAGCAAAACAGTAACACAGTAAGAATTTACAACATAGCTGGAGCAAATTTATAAATTACTTGAAAGAAAGTTGTAAACACCTAAAAACATTTGTAGCATTAACGTGAAATGTTTTGTAATGTGGAAAGAAGGAGCTAATTTACAAATGAAAGGGTGATTGTTAAATGATTACCGTATTTTTCGCTCTATAACACGCACCTGACCATAACACGCACATTGTTTTTAGGGGAGGAAAACAAGGGAAAAAACATTCTGCATGAAACAGTGGATGTATCATTTTTGTGCTTCATGCTGTGGCCACAAACATGTGATCTGATGGTGAATTTGGGGTGACCCAATGCAAAGATCCTGAGGATCCATGTGGATCCATGCTTTGTAACCACGTTTTTGCACCATTGCAGCCCCAGGCAACAGTGGGTGCGCGATTTTGGGGGGGCAGGCTGTAGCCATGGACATGCTATGTGCTCTGATGGTGAATTTGGGGTGACCCAATGCAAAGATCCTGAGGATCCATGTGGATCCATGCTTTGTAACCACATTTTAAGTGGGGAGGGAAGGAAAAACACAGAAGGGACAAGGAGCACGAGAGGGGTGTGCAGAGAAGCAGCTGGCTAAGAATGCAGGAGAGGGATATAACGGGAGGGAGGAAAGGAAGGCAAAAGTTTCCCCCCACCCACCCACCCAAGCCAGCCAGTTCGCGCGCTCTCGCTCTCTCCCACCTGCATGTTGCCTGCGAGTCCCTAGACGCAGGAATTAGAAGGAAGGATGCTCTGCTTTCCCCTCTTCTTGCCTGGAGGGGAGGGGCTTTCCCTGCTCTTTGTTCCGTTTGAGCAAACACAGCAAGGAAACAGAGGAGGGTGGGCAGTAAGACCCTGAGGCAGAATGCAGGAAAGCAGCCGCTTCCTCTTTTCAGGTTTCCCTTCTCCGACACGGGCGATTTGATTTTTGCCTGATTTTTGCCTCCACTCGCGCCATTCAGCTCCAGGGACCACACATTCGCTCAATAACACGCACAGACATTTCCCCTTCCTTTTTAGGAGAAAAAAAATCTGTGTGTTATAGAGAGAAAAATACGGTATATATGGTAAAGAAGTGATGATAGAAATGTGATAAATATGTTAAAATAGTAGGAAAGTCAGAAAGAGTGACGGAAGGAAGTCGTTACTCATTTGGAGTAGTGATGTAAGCTCGAGATATGTATGATAAAATGAAATGAAATATGGAAAACTTAATAAAAATCATGATTTTTAAAAAATTGACAACATAGCAAAATAAACAGCATCCAATAGCAAATATAACACTTAATCTTCTCCCTTGATTTATTCCCTTTCCCTTAATGAATACGAATATTACGTATCTCTGTACACTTAAAGAAGGCGGCAGATCTGCCTTTGGGAATTTCATCTACTCTCATCTCTTCTTCCCCTTTTGACCTTTGGGACTGCAAAATTAATGAATTTTACTGGTTATGGACAAGCAGAATATAGCTGCATATTATTATAAAGTTTATATAATACTGCAGTATTCTACCATTTAAAAAAAAGTTGATTCCCCCCTCCTTCGATATCTATTTGAAATGTCAAATAAATAATTCCTTCTTTTCCCATTGCTCAGCTTATAACAATGCTTCTTGTTTCCCTCACCCAACACTATGTTCTTGTTTTAAAATGCAATATTGTGTTCAGTCGGTGTTAATGTACACCATCAAATCATACTATTAGGAGACCAAAAAACCACCCCTTTCAGACGCACCAATTTTAAATAATTTTTCCCCCAGAAGAGAGTCCACTGACAACATTCTCTGCATTAGCATAATAGTGTGTTCAAATCGCCCTAGCAACAGAATCAGAAAGCTCAGGCAGCACAGAGTCCATAATCGTAGCTGTGATAATATTATACACAGGAAAGCAAAAGAGTTGGCTGTTTTGTTTTCCAGATGGAAGATTGCTGTGTTTTCAACATATTTAGATGCATAAATTGGAGGAAAGGGGAAAGGCCCATACAGGGACATAAAATATGTAAAGTTGATTATTTGTATCAGAACCTCAGATGCACTGATAGAACAATGCCTGCATTTATTTCAAAGTTTTTCTTATTTTAAACACAAAATGTGTATTTGGAGAATCATAGGGCACACAGTACATTAAACCAGGAGCAAAAAAAAAAGGTCGCTCTTTTTGTGTTTAGTTCTGCAAACCTTGGGGTTACCCCAAGCCCAGGGGCAGTGCATCCCATTTGGCCACCTGAAGCATAACAGGAACGTAATAACACTGCGTCCTCTTGCCTGGCCGGGGTTGTGTAGCAGCACCCATGACGCAGCAACAATAACAGTGGCAAGATCTCAGAAGATCTCGCTGTGAGATGCCACCATGGCTTTTTCAGCAGTCGCAGGAGGCTTCAGGGAGGGTGGGGCACCCTGGGGACACTGTCTCTTGGTGTTCCATCACCCAACGCATCTGTGGCGATCACACAGGGTCCCCGGACGTTTCACCGTCTATTGATCCCTGTGCCACCACTTCATTTCTCGCTGCCACCACCCAGGCCCTACCTGGTACAATGCTGAGTACAGTCAGGGTTAAATTGCAACATAAACTTCTGTTTATTCATTGCAATTTAACAAGCGTGTGGTTTCATAAATGGTATCGGTCAATTACAATCATAGGGTGCCTATCCAGACCTAGAACTTCCGCTACCTGCTCTCAATCACTAAACCACCTCTCAGATATTTACTTGTCTTCCTAGCTCCTAACTGTTCCTGACTCAGCTTATTTCGCTACCCTAACTCAACCTACCCACAGACTCTATCCCAATTCACTCCCACTCCAACCAACCACCCAACTCCCAACGAACTCCTCCCTTTGCCCCTCCCAGCACTGGTTTTATAGTCCCTCTGACTCCACCCCCCGGGTCCTGACTGGGCAACCTGTTTAACTATTTCACCTCCAGCACTCTGTCATATGTTAACGTCACAGCATCTACCTCAGCCTACTGCATGGCTGGGCCAACCTGCCCAAGCCTTCTGTTACCTCTCTCCCCCCCCCCCTTAGCTGCCAAGTTTTTTTGAATCACAGTTGCCCTGTTTGCAGCGTATGGGGCTGGCTAATAGAGGAAGCGATTTCAACCCAAGCATTATAGCTTATTTTGCGAGGGGACCCATTCAGAGTAAGATGTACGCAACAAATTCCTGTATGCATTGTTGCTGTGGCTAGGTGTCTTCATCTCTATGCACATCTGGACCAACTGAATTGGCAGGGCATGTAATTTGATGTCTTTGAGGACCACTCCTTATTTCAGGGCTAGCGAATGTGATGCCTTCCATGTGGTTTTGGACTCCAGTTCCCATCAGCCAGTGTTCAGGAATGATGGGAGATGTTGTCAAACAACACCATGGAGGCATCCCATTGGCTATCCCTCACTGACTGTATTTGACTAGAGGAGGGGTGGAATCTAAGTCCCAAGCTTCACTGTAAAGACACCATGAAGGACACAGTCCTCTGAGACCGTCTGCTGAACAGCTCCTGCTGGAATGAGTGGGAGCAGCAGAAAACACATCCTTCCTCTTTGTTTGTTGCCTTTCACTCCACAGGAGCAGGTGGAGTGGAGCAATCCTAGTTTATTGTGGCCCAATTAACCCTGAGATAGGCAAAAGTAATTAAGCCAATGCCTTTCTCAGTCCCTCTCAGTGAGTTTCCTTAGTCTGTAACTCACTGAATGGCAGGAACATCTTTAATTACTGACCCAGAAATGAGATGAGAATGTATTTCTAGCAACACTCATAATTCTCTGCATTGGAAGTCAATCAAATTCAGTACGTCCTCCTTTAAAAATGCTACAACAGGTACAATAGCTCACCCCAGTCCTCTTCAGCCAGGCCTTTTGCTGATTAACAGTCTACGCCCTTTGAAATATTTTTGTTTTGTTTTTGCAGAAGGGAGAGGGGTTATTGGTTTGGTTTGTTCTTTTTTATGTACTTTGTGGTTTTATTCTGTATTTCATGCTGTGAAATGCCCGGAGAACTTCCGATTCAAGAATAAGTAAGGCAACCATCTTTTATTGTCCTCCTCAAACGCAAAAGAAAATGCCCCAGCACACAAATCATTTTGAGCGATCATGCAAATTGTGATGTTAACGTTTAAGTGCCTTAAAAGTCTCAGTTCCGGGCATATCAAAAATCTCACTTTGCAAGTTTTGTCACCAATTCCTTCGGGTCAAGCACTGATGCTTGGGAATGCTCCATCAACAGAGTTGCCAACTAGTCTCTTTTCGCAACACTGTAAGTTTTCATAAGTTTGGGCTTTGAGAAACCGTGTTCAGAATATAAAATAAAAGTAAAATGTCATCAGGATTTTGTAAAACAGGACAAAACCTAATCTGTATAAAACTGCATCCCTCTGAGGTCTGCCGCTGCCTGGTTGACTTAATGATGGTACCAGCCCTGCCTCTGTGAGGGATAAACTAGAGTACCCAGTTTTCTTCGAGGAAAGAAAGTGTTTTGAATGTGTGTTAAAGGTATACACAGCCTCTTGCCTCTTATTAAGTTGTTTCCTCTAAAGAGCAACAACTCTAAGACAGTCACTTATCTTCATCCAGCTCTAAAAATGCTGGGAGACTACAGGATTGTAACCATGACCTATTATGGTATAGCATAATTTTCATGATCCTGCTGTTATCCAAAGCAAATAACAGCTCCCCACCGCCATCACACATCAAACGGGTACATTTTGCCTAACAGGTTAGCAATCAACTGACCAGCTATCCTTCATATTAAAGGTCACTGAATTCAACTGACGTCCCTTATTACAATTACGTTCTTCAAAATGAACACTGTGGCTCCTGCAGTTTCTGTTCGTTTTGACACTTTGGTTTGGCAACGAAAGATTAGAAATCAAAGCTGGCCCAAACAACTGCGTGTGGATGTGAAAATATTCTTTCCTCAGAGGCGAGGACAGTTCTATTCTGGCATCAATAGAACACAATTCAAACACAACAGCATCACACCTATGAATTATCTCTCTGTGCCAAATCTGCAGAGTGGCACACAACTCACACTCTCTCTTTAACTCTTGTTTTAAATCTCCTACCATCCCTGTGTTTCACTGAGAGCCTGGCAGCGGTTAGGGATTTAGTCCAGGTGAATCACCAGAAGTCGAGGTCCGAGCGGCAATTTACGCGGCTGCACTCCAGAAATGAACTGCGTATGGTAGAGTTTATGAAGCCCCCTTCCAAAGGTTGCCCAACATCCTATCCCAATTCAGCCTCTGGTGTAAGAGCATCTTTGTTTAAAACTCCCAGTGTGCTTTTGTATTCCCAGAGGACACTCTAGATTTAGGACATGGAATCTTTTCTAACCTGAGGGCTTTTATTTTCTTTTGAGGGCCACATGTCAGTGGGGCATGGGGCCAGAGGCAAAAGTGGGTGAACATTAGATCCTAACTGAAAATCAATGAACCTTAAGTGGAACGGAAACAGCCCCTAACACTGTTTCTCAGCTACAAGCCCAGGTAAGGTTTCCAGGTGCTCAAGTTTTTCCTGAACTTTTAGAGTCTAAGCCTTGTTTTCAGGAGACCTGTCAGGTGTTATAACTCAGGTCAATTGGTTAGAGCATCGTGCTGATAATGTCAAGGTTCAATCCCCGTATGGGACAGCTGCATATTCCTGCACTGCAGAGGGTTGGACTAGATGATCCTCAGGGTCCCTTCCAAATCTTTGATTCTATGACAGCAGGTGTATGTGTGTTGGAGGTGTACATCCCCACCCCGTCCACCTCTGAGTGGTCAGATCTGAAGGTGCTTTGTAAGTCTGGGATAACCAACCTCATATAACAAACATGAAAGGGTTAATACCATAGATACTCTTCTGCCAGACTTAGCTCACCTTGGGAGGGGCTAGGTAATCAAGACATTATTCCCCTAGTCTACCTGAAAAGCTCAACACGTGTGTGGAGGTCTGAGCTGAGCCAGCTCGGACCGCATGACTCTTACAAGCTTTTCTTGAGTTCCTATACCAGTCATTTAGGAACTCTCACCACTGTAACTAAGCCAGGTTTTTATATATATATATATAATAATATTTTATTAGAGTTTTCCAGAAAATTAACATCAACAAAAATCAACAAAAATCAACAAAAATCACAAAAAACAAACAACAAACATCAAAAATCCAAACAGAAAAACAGAAAAAAGAAGAAAAAAATACAAAGGAAAAAAATTAACATAAAAGAGAACACTCTTTCATATTATAACTTTCAAAACCTTATTCTCTTTGCTTCCACCCACCTTCCCTTCTTGTATTCTACTTTAAAAATTAGTTCAGCAAGATCGTTCATTATTCATTTTAAACCTTTGTCCCTCCCTTTATAATCTTATTTATCTTAATCGCTAGAACCCCTTCATTTCATTTTCAGAGCCTTCAACATTCATAAATTTTACAATATTTTTGTAGATAAACTTTAAACTTCTTCCAGTCCTCTTCCATCTGCTCCTCTCCTTGATCTCGGATTCTGCCAGTCATTTCTGCCAGTTCCATATAGTCTATTACTTGCATCTGCCATTCTTCCAAGGTGGGTAGGTCTTGCGTCTTCCAATGCTTTGCAATAAGTATTCTTGCTGCTGCTGTAGCATACATGAAAAAAGTTCTATCCTTCTTTGGCACCAATTGGCCGACTATGCCCAGGAGGAAGGCCTCTGGTTTCTTCAGAAAAGTATACTTAAATACCTTTTTCAGTTCATTATAGATCATTTCCCAGAACGCCTTAATCCTTGGGCACGTCCACCAAAGGTGAAAGAATGTTCCTTCAGTTTCTTTACATTTCCAACACTTGTTATCAGGCAAATGATAAATCTTTGCAAGCTTGACTGGTGTCATGTACCACCTATACATCATTTTCATAATATTTTCTCTTAAGGCATTACATGCCGTAAATTTCATACCGGTGGTCCACAACCGTTCCCAGTCAGCAAACATAATATTATGACCAATGTCTTGTGCCCATTTTATCATAGCCGATTTAACCGTTTCATCCTCAGTATTCCATTTCAACAGCAAATCATACATTCTCGACAATATCTTAGCATTGGGTTCTAACAATTCTGTTTCCAACTTTGATTTTTCCACCTGGAAGCCATTTTTCCTGTCCAAATTATAGGCCTCTCTTACTTGAAAGTAATGTAACCAATCCTGCACCTTATTCTTAAGTTTCTCATAACTCTGCAATTTCAACCTGTCCCCTTCTTGTTCCAAAATTTCCGAATATCTCGGCCATTTAGATTCCATATTAAGCTTTTTCACAGCTTTAGCCTCCATTGGCGACAACCATCTAGGAGTCTTACTTTCCAACAAATCTTTGTACCTCGTCCAGACATTAAATAGTGCTTTCCTGACAATATGATTTTTAAAACCTTTGTGAGCTTTAACCTTATCATACCACAGATATGCATGCCACCCAAAAGCATTATTAAAACCCTCTAAATCCAAAATGTCGGTGTTCTCAAGAAGTAGCCATTCCTTCAGCCAGCAAAAAGCTGCTGCTTCATAATATAACTTGAAGTCCGGCAGGGCAAACCCCCCTCTATTCTTAGTATCAGTAAGGATTTTGTATTTTATTCTGGGCTTTTTGCCCTGCCAGACAAATCTAGAAATTTCTTTTTGCCACTTCTTGAAACAGTCCATCTTGTCAATGATTTGTAACGTCTGAAACAAAAATAACATTCTTGGCAATACATTCATTTTGATAACCGCAATTCTACCCAATAAGGAAAGCTTTAAATTTGTCCAAATTTCAAGATCTTTTTTCTCTTCTGACCAACACTTCTCATAGTTATCTTTAAATAAATTAGCATTTTTTGAAGTCATATTCACCCCTAGGCATTTCACTTTTTTCACCAATGATAAACCTGTTTCTCCCTGAAACCTTTCTTTCTCAATCGATGTCAAATTCTTCTCCAGGACCATTGTTTTCGATTTATTCAATTTAAAACCTGCCACCTGACCAAATTCTTGTATTATTTCCAAAGCTCTGTTAGTACCGGGAATTGGCTCCTGTAATGTCAATACTAGGTCATCTGCATATGCTTTAAGTTTATATTGTTTAGCTCCGACCTGTATGCCCTGAATCTGTTGGTCCCTTCTAATGTAACTAAGCCAGGTTTTACTGCCTATGCAACTTTTTTATGAATGCTGTATGGAAAAGTACTTATTAATCTGAGCACTTATTTTATCCCATGGCAGCTACAACACACTGATCTCCACAATCACAGCAGGTGGGAATAGGATTGAAGCCGATAATGGCATTGTAGCAGCTGCTTTTTTCCTTCCTTTCTAACTGTGCCTTTTTGTGTTTTTAATAGATTGTTTTACAGGCCTTATAAATATAATGACTGATATAATTTGGCGCTTCACTGGAGATTTCATGGCCCCTGATCTCGTCTGCCGAATTGTTCGCTATCTGCAGGTAGGAGAATAGATAAATGTCTCTCTTCTTGACGTACTTATTCCTTAGCTTAACAATTTGGCTAGGGCGCGGGGCGGGGCAGAAATCACTCTGTTTCCAAGAAGGTGGTTGCATGAAAGTGGGGGGGGGGGAGTTTATTTTACGTATCAATTTTGTTACACAATAGCCAAGTCATCTTTGTCCCAACCGGGCCTTTCTGGTGAACCAGATGGGGCTGAAAACAGGCACACACAGTCACCGAGTCCACCTGTGACTTCAGTTATGGTGGAGATGTAGACCTTGCTCCTTCTAGGGGAGTGAAATCTCATTCAGGTCAGGTTACCTCTCCGCCTCCCAGACACAAGAACTCAAGACCCATAACACATTTGCTTTTTCAGGATTCAGCTTCAGTTTCTTGCCCCACATCCAACCCATCATCACCACCAATCGCTGATCTAACACCTCAACTCCTTCTCCTGATCCATGTGGGCAGAGAGATAGAGCTGGGTGCCATCTGAATATTGACGACACTTCACTCTAAATCTCCTAATGACAGCTCCCAGAGGTTTCATATAGATGTTAAATATCATTGGGACAAGTTGATAGAACCCTGGAGGACATCATGGGGCAGGACAACCCATGACTACTTTCTGGAAATGGCCATGGAGATAGGAAGGGAATCAATGAAACACAGTCCTGCCAACCCTCACCCCCTTGAGACGCTTGAGAAGGATACCATGCCCAACAGTCACAACAGCCCCTGAGAATGGGCAGGGTCCCACTCCGCCATCTTTCTCCCAAGCCATACAATCATGGCAGCTTCAGTGCCATGCCCAGGCCTAACGCCAAAATGGAATTGAGCCAATGCTCTGATGACCCATTTCCCTCCAATAAACGGTCACTTCTTTCTTTCTGCTCTAGGTTGTACTTTTGTACGCGTCAACCTATGTCCTGGTCTCACTAAGCATAGACCGATATCATGCCATTGTGTATCCAATGAAATTCTTCCAAGGAGGTAAGAGATTTATCCAACTTCCATGTTCCACACACACACACACACACACACACACACACACACACACACACACACACTTTGTGCAACAACTTCATTTTCAGAGCAAATATTTTACTGCTATGAATAATGCAATAGACTCGTTTATTAATTCCTGTTCTTAGACTCCCTTGCCATTTTTCAAATATCTGTGGTGTTGGCCTTCGGCATTTTACAACCATTATTGCAATCATGTCAGATACCTGACTTAATGAATATCTTCCTTTTTTTTTACACTGTGAGAAAGGGCCATTAGGCACCCAAAAGTTAATAAAACGATAAAATGTTTGAAATTTTATCCCTGGTGGAAATTCAGTGGGGAATTCAAAAATTGTAATTGGTTTGAGCCCCTGAAACTTAAATCATGTCGTTTAAAATGTTGTGGGACTTCCATTTATACCAGTGAAATGCTTCATAGTATTAATTTAAAATAAAGTAAAAATCTGTCTGTGTAGGAGATATAGGGAAATGATATTTTCCAGTGTCAGTAAAAAACCGCAACCGGAACTTTGCAGGACAGTGGAAGATTTGCTATCAGGAAGACAACTAACAGAGTGGTTTTTAAATCTGGAAAAAAATGTTCTGCAGAGAAACATTTAGGGCAGGACTTAATGTTATTCTGAACATTGACTGCTGCTGAAAACGGCATCCCCCACATCACATTATCCTAAAGAATGTGAACATTCTTGTGATTGTGGCACCATATTATTGACCATGTTGTGGCATCCAATCATGTTTATGTACTTGCCAAGTCGATTTTTACTCTGCCCTTCGGCCAAGGAGCTCAGGCTAACACACACAGAACTCCCCTCTTTACTTCTGGTGTGGAGGAAAGGCAGGGAAATACACAATGTGATAATGGCACATGAATGAGACTGTTACACGCCACCCCAATCTTCACAGCAGCATGAGACCCCAGGGGTTCTAGGCACGCTTTACTCATAAAGTTCTGTGTTTCCTTTGGGGAAATTGTAGCCTTATTGGAGTTCACCAATTGGGTCTGCGTTGCTCCCGGGAGGGAGGAAGGAAGTCAAATGACACCGAGGGTTGGTTCAGAGAAAGAGTTCTTTATTTCTGCTCTCCGGAGCAGCAGAAAGGCACTTGCGTGGTCAGTCCACAGCAAGTCCAAAGAAAGAGAGATTTCATGCAGTATATATATCCTCCAGGCACCCTCTTCCCCCCTTCCCCAGGAATCCAGGCACGTCAGCTTATACACGCAGGTTGACATCACAGATGTTCCTGCTCCGGTACTCTTAACCATAAAAGGGTTTTCCTTCCTGTATTCCTGACCATAAAAGGGTATTCGTGTTCCTATATTCTTATCTTGGAACAAGAGGTCACCAACTCCAAGAACATACTCTGGCGCTGTTCCCGGACTAGGTCTGTGCATCAGAGTGTGGTCAGGACGTAAGATAAGACCTAGACATGTCATCCCTACTCCCCTGGAACAGCCAAGGTCATCCGTTGCTGTGACTGATAAAGGAGAGAGCTTTGTTTATACAGCTGTGTTCTTGTTATGCATTTGCTCAACAGCTCAAGTTTATGCATTTTAGAAATGCTAAGAAGAAAAGGGGGGGTTGGGTCCTGTTTCAAACTGACTGCACAGAAACCCATTCCTGAGCAGAGACTGTGGTGTCTTTATGATATATGGTTTATTTACGCACACACATATATATAACCCGAGCCTGCAATTGAGGGGTTCAGAACATTGCCACCCCAAAAAGGTCTTGATTTTCACATAGCCGCAGCCCAGGATTCATGCAGAAATCAAACATGCTTCAAAACATGCCTCTCACCCTCTCTCCATTTTGCTGAATATTGCCAGTTCTCACATCACTGCAAAAACTCCATCCCAATATTCTCCTTTTGTCTTTCTCCAATGAGGGACCATTTGCCCTTTGTCCCAGCCAAAGACTCACCAAGCTGGCTCCTGACTTGTATTTTAACACACTAAATTCAATGTCTGGCCCCAGTGGGTGACCTTGGGGTCTCAAATTTCAGGGGGGGAGGCCTGTAAGATGCCAATATTTGGTGCCCCCTCCTCTTGCCTTCCATTCTGCATCATAGTTGCATCATAAATCCCCCTCTGTTGGCACTCTGGAATTAGAAGGGGACTCCAGGCCCCGCAAACCTTATAACAATACTATACATTGCATTAAAGGAATCATTATTGGGGATTTTGTGTTCTGCAGAACACTGGAATTGCAGGCAGTGGTGGATGGAAGTAGGTTTTTAAATAACATTTGTTTGTTTGTTTCAACAATTTATATGCCAGTTACTCACAGTCATCTCTAAGCAACGTGCAGAAACTTAGCTATAAAATTCAGAATTCAGTTGAAATGCCTACTGGAATAAAAACAAACAAACCCCATTCACTGAGATCATTCATTGAGCTAACTGAGGACCATCTGCTTCCCTCACTTGTATTCCTAAACCTTGTTATACCCGGAAAATAGCCATGCCTTTGAAATGTGCACGTTGTTAAAAGTAGGGTGAGAGAATGAGCCACAAACCCAGCAAAATCATGTAATAGTTCCTTTGTAAAACTGCTACAGTTCAAATGGAAGCATTTTTTAATTTATCACTTAAAAAAAAGAAGAAAATCCCTATAGGTAGAAAATATAGAGGTTATTCCAGGTCTGGCCCAGGCATTTTGGAGGCTCTTGGGTCCCAAGATTGCCTGAGAATACCATGTGCTGATGATAAGGCTGGGCAGAGATCTCTCCTGCTTCCCTGAAATCATGTTAATTGGGATTACCAGGGATCTTTTGTACATGGAGCCTAGTGAAGTTCTGCCACGGAGTGGTGACCATGCTTGTTTGGGTTTTGTTGTTTCTGAGCTCCCTGGAATTGAATGAATCCCAGCTGTTGTGCTGGCTGAAATCTCAAAAACACCTTGCAACAAGCTTTTCCCCGACTACAGTGTTTGGCAGAGCTCCCAGTTATCCGTATGGCAATATATTTGATAAACCATCCCTAATTATTTTAATCCTGAAACAGAACACAGATAGTCATTCATATTTCACAGAATGCAACCAGCTAAGTTTCTCCCCACACTGGGGGTAAGTAACTCTATTGCCTCTCATTCACCCCTCTAAATTTTCCTCAATATCCAGGTCTGTTCTTTGAATAAGCTGTACATGTAATACAATACCTTGTTCTTGTTTCTCGAGCAGAAAGGCAAGCAAAAATCCTCATTGTAGTTGCCTGGGGCCTGGCCTTCCTGTTTTCAATTCCAACACTGATTATATTCGGGAAGCGGCAATTATCCAATGGCGAAGTGCAGTGCTGGGCTTCCTGGCCAGATGACTCCTACTGGATTCCCTACATGACCACAGTTGCCTTCCTGGTATATTTCATTCCTCTGATTATTATCAGGTAAGGATCTTGGACTAAGCATTCACACACACTTATCTCACACGTCCAAGCGAGATTCCACCTTCATTTCAATGGAGGGCGCTAATCTGCATAGTTACGCAAAGGAAGAAGGGCACATACAGTGGTGCCTCGCAAGACGAAATTAATTCGTTCCGCAAGTTTTTTCTTCTTGCGAGTTTTTCGTCTTGCGAAGCACGGTTTCCCATAGGAATGCATTGAAAATCAATTAATGCGTTCCTATGGGGACCGCTTGTCAGGCTGGCGGTGCGGAGAAGGGCTTTTCTCCCCACCGCAAGCCTTCAGGACAGGTACGGGAACAGAGGGGAAGGCGCGCAGCGCTTCTCCTCTGTTCCCGGGGCTTGCGGTGGGAGGAGGGTTTTTCCTCCCCACCGCCAACATTCAGAACAGCATTCTGAATGTTGGCGGTGGGAAGGAAAACCCTCCTCCCACCTCAAGTCTTCAGGACAGCCATCCGAAGGCTGGCGCAGGGAGAAGGTCTCTCCGCCACGCCGCCAGCCTTCGGAGCAGCCTTCCGAAGGCTGCCGGTGGGGCGGAGAGACCTCCTCCCGCCGCCAGCCTTCGGAGCAGCCTTCCGAAGGCTGGCGGCAGGAGGAGGTCTCTCCGCCCCACTGCCAGTCTTCGGAGGAGGTCCGAGGACAGTGGGGAAGATGCGCTGCGCTTCCCCGCTGTCCCGGAGATTTCCCTATGGGCTTTCGTCTTGCAAAGGAAGCCCATAGGGAAATTCGTTTTGCGAAGCGCCTCCAAAACGGAAAACCCTTTCGTCTAGCGGGTTTTCCGTCTTGCGAGGCATTCGTCTTGCGGGGCACCACTGTATTGGTTTCCTCCATTGAAATAAATGGGGGAAACTGGGGTTCTGAAACACATGGGGAACTTCCTTGGATACGTACATTTTGGGGCATCACCCTCCAACTTGTAAAAGGCAACTGGAACAGCAAAAGAGGGAGGAATTAAATGTCTGCATAGGTCTTTAGGTGTGCGGACTTGGTTCCTTTTCATATTTTGCTTTAAAGGTAAAGGTAAAGGGACCCCTGACCTTCAGGTCCAGTCGTGACCGACTCTGGAGTTGCGGCGCTCATTGCGCTTTATTGGCTGAGGGAGCTGGCGTACAGATTCCAGGTCATGTGGCCAGCATGACTAAGCCGCTTCTGGCAAACCAGAGCAGCGCACGGAAACGCTGTTTACCTTCCCGCCGGAGCGGTACTTATTTATCTACTTGCACTTTGACGTGCTTTTGAACTGCTAGGTTGGCAGGAGCTGGGACAGAGCAATGGGAGCTCACCCTGTTGCGGGGATTTGAACCGCCGACCTTCTGATCGGCAGGTCCTAGGCTCTGTGGTTTAACCCACAGCACCACCCGTGTCCCGTATTTTGCTTTATCTGAAGCCATTACAGGGACTCAACTAAAATTATCATTAGAATGGCAAACACATTAGTGAAGAGTGATTAAAGCTCTGGTAAGAGAGACTTGTCAGAAGAGCCACTTCGAACCAACATGTCCATGATCCAGACCTGGGAACCACATGCATCACTGTTCAAGACCATTTTTCTCTTGTTTCGTGCAGCTTTAAGAGCTATAAAGCTGAAAAGCAGCGTATTTATGAACTAAACCAAAGGAGACAACCATACATTCTGTTCTGAAAGCTACTGCTGCCACATCCTACAAGCAATGTAATGTCAAAGTGGAAAACAGCCTCCTGAGAGGGGCAAATCAGTATCTTTTGCATTTGAATATATCTGAAAAGGCAGAGAATGCAAAGAAATACAAAGTACAATCGTCTCTTGCTTCACAGTACATGGAACCGATATATTCAAGTGGTGTCATATTCCCGGAAGTTTGAGCACAGGTGTTTATAGATTTCTGGTATTAAATCTTGCTCATGGGTGTCCAGTAAGGTTAATAGGATTTGATCACTTGTTTGCACATGAATTTATGCTTATGTACTTTCCTAAGGCAGGAGGTTTTGTGAAATCGATTTTTCAGTGTAAGAAATGTACTGAACTGGGACCTGTTGCCGCGTATGAAAAAGGAGGCTAAAAGAAGCCAGAGGTTAGCATAAAATTGGAATGCCATATGCCTATGGTATTATATGATAGTAAAATTATAATCTCTATAATAAAAGAGAAATACAAAACATCTCACCATAGTAGAGAATCCTATGACCAGGTGCAAATTGTCACTTCCTATCAGTAGTATTCAACAAACCTTTACTCAAAGTAGACCCATTAAAACGAATGGGCATGACTAAGTTAGATCCATCCATTCAATCTATTTTAAGTAAAACTTACTGAATAGCATCCTATTTTTTAATATTTCATCCAGACTTGGATGCCTGTTTTTTAGCACTGGAATAGGAGGAAAGCTGCCACACATGAAGGCACAAAACTATTCCGTGCAGATTTGTGTACATTATGAAGGTGTCAGTTTCATTAACCCCCCCCACACACACACGCCTACAGCACATGGCTGTCCCTTTGAAATTTGTTGCAAAGATTACTCAATAATCTATGTGAGTTGCCGAACACTCAAAAAGTAATTTATAAATGCTTCATCTTCCTTATCCTTTTCCTTATTATTCAAAAACCTCTGTAATTTTCTTATATTGTGAAAAGAATAACTCACAGATGTCTTCTGAAGAGAGATCCAGGGGCCTCAGATGGCTTTATTTATCTGGAACAATCATACCATCATAGGAATTGAAAATGAATAACAAGTAGCTTTCTTGGGTAGGGTTGCCAAATTGCAAATCTTTCCGTCTTACTTCCTTTGCATTCTCTTTTCCTTCAAGTAACTTGGTATGTTGGCTTGCTACCATGGCAGAATGATCTGCCATTCATACCTCAAAGAAGGCCAGTGTCTTCCACTTTGGCCATACCTAGCTGGCAGAATGTGCATAAGGCAAAGGCAGGCCGATGAAATAAAGTTACAGAACTGAATGTTTGGTTGCCTCTCTAGTGCCATTCATTTATTTCCACATGTATGCTCCTTTTCAGCTTCATAGTTACCAAAGCTGCATGCAGCAACAACAGAATCTTGAGTTTACTGGATGCGCGTCATTCTTGCATCAAACAGAGGCACTTGGTATCTCTCCCTTTGTGACATTTGGTTTAATTATGCAGTTCCTGACTGGAGCCAAGATCATTAAATTTGGTGACACACCAGCTTCAGAAGTGTGGGTATTAATATCTTTGCCATCATGGAAACTTCTTTTCTTCTTAAAGGTAAAGGTAAAGGTCCAGTCGTGACCGACTCTGGGGTTGCAGCGCTAATCTCGCTTTATTAACCGAGGGAGCCGGCGTACAGCTTCCGGGTCAATAAAGCTAATATTTTATTGAATTGTATTAACCATTTTGATAAATTTGTTGTAGTTGTTCCTTACAGTTTCCTCTTAACACTGTAACTAGAGCTGCCACAAAAACATGCAAGTTTCATTCATTCAGTGTCATCACTGAAGCATCATTTGAACTGCCTTCCTCACTTACCTGGAGGGAAGTGAAGGCTGTAAGACTTCTGCATCGCCTCCAACCTCCTGCACCATCAGGTTTTGATGATACTGGAAGTGGTGTTAAGGTTAAACTTCTGCAGAACGTCATGGCTTAAATCAAAACTCACATTGTGTCAGCTACAAGCATATGCACACTGACAAACTAGTGTTATAAGAATTTTTAGGTCATATATATATAATGTTCATAAATGTACCAAGCAAACTCATATATAAATATATAAACCACAGGTCTAAAACACACAGGAAAAGTCCTAAAGCCATTTTGACTCTTTCAGTCACCTCAAATATTTCTCTACAAGGTCAAAGGAAATGCAGAAACCTCCCCATTGTCTCTGTCCTCACAAATCCCACCTTAAGGGCACATTTAAGGTGTGAATAGGGTGAGCTTGTGACCTAGCTCAGTAATTAAATATTATCATTACAAAAGAATGGCCAGGCTCCCCAGGTAATCCAGTCAAGTGACCATTAACAGGTAACCTGACAGACAGGGTAAAAACAATGCACTCAAATTTCTGTTGTAGACCACCTTTTCTGTGTTGCAGGTATGATGTATCTGGGGGTTGGTCTTGGGCTACACCCCTTCTGTGATGTAGGTATGGTGTTTCTGGGGGTGGTCTTGGACTCCAGTGTGGGCAATTTAAAATGTCTATATAAGGGCTTGTACACATGGCCCGGGGTCCTCCTTCTCTCTCCTGCGTGTGGGGGAGCACCCTGTTACAACAGTTAATAAAGATCAGGCTTACTAGCTGCTTTGCTTCTCAATATTCTCTGGTTGGCCTCTGTTATTTTCTCCTACCGATAGAAGACCTACAAAAAGGACTTTATATGGGCTCTTGGCTACCCCATAAGGGAAAATGAGCAGGTTTTTTTTTTTTTACTTATATCACTAGGATGATGAGACACTTAGAATTATCCCATCCTAAAGAATCGCTAACTTGTTTGTTTTCTGTTCTTTCCCCAACTGTAGCGTTATTTACTTCATTGTGATCCGAACAATATGGGTTAAGAGCAAAGCTCATGCTGTCATTGTTTCCAACTGCTCAGGTAAGTAAATTGGGGCAATCACGCCCAAGCATTGAAACTAATGACATTGAAAGACAGTGGGTATGCAATTGCCACAGATCATTAAAAAGCCCACTGTAGATCAAATCTCCATGAGCTGCCATAGGCTAAATTGCCAAAAGCATTTAAACATGTGCTCACCAGGTTGGCTGGACCCCAGTCATTTTAACTGGAAGTAATAAGAGAAAATGACTGAGTGAAGTCTTATCCTAATAACCTGAGCATAAGCCATGAAAAATACACACTAATTCCTAACTGAGGACCTAAAATCCATCAACAGCGGTTGAAATAGATTCATGTAAGCAAGGGAAAAATCAAGACTCTTTCTTTTGAAGCACTAATTAATCAAATAAGCATTGTAAATATTCAAATGAAAAGGAAAGGAAAAAAACTGAGCCAAGCGTACTGTTACCTTAATTACTGCTTTAGTGACAGGAAAAGAAACATTGTGTTAATACATTCTAATGAATTCACAATTAGCTTTTCTAGAGTTTTATTTTTCTTTGGTTTCCACAAGTTATCTCATGCAAAGCTGTGCTCTGTTCAAAGTTTAAACTAAGAATTTCCAGAAATCCTTCCAAGTTCATCATGGATGAAAATCTTGACCAAGATTAAGCTGATCAGTAATAGCAGAATATTCCCAAATATCTGACTGTTTGTGGTTTCTTCCATTTTTGCCAGTTGATTGAGAAGATTCTGGAGCACCATTTACATTTCCGTTTTGAGTGTGAAATTTTAAATTCAAAAGTTTCAGTTTTGGCAGGCTTCGCAGATGAAATCTTTGAGCTACCAAGTAATGTAGAATTGCATCAAAAACAACAAGAAGTTCTGTAGCATCTTAAAGGACACCACAGCTACCCCTCTCGAAATTGCCACAATTTCTTAGGATCATAGAATTGTAGGGGTGGAAAAGACCTTTGGATCATATTATCCAATGTTATCAGATCCTAATGGCCAATGTTGACCCAGCTATGGGGAATAGACAACCACAGATCATGAAGAATGCTTCATCTAAGTTGGGGAACAAAACTGGAAGTAGACCTACTGTGAGGCTCTTATCAAAGATTCTGCTTATGAAGGCCATATGGAGAACTTCTAAAACCCAATTATTCTTCAGCAGAAAATTATGCCCATAGCATCATTTTTCAGAGGGGAGGCATAACAGGCCTCTTCCGTCATTACTGGAGCCCTCCGCAAGCTGCTACCTTGTCTCTCTTCCTCAAGGTGAGCTCTTTTAGCCCTTGTGGGAGTAGAATGGGCTACCGGCCAAAGGAAGTGTTAAGCTGAACACTCAGAGAGCTTCATTAAAACTTCCCAAGTGTTCAGGTTTAATATGCTTTTCAGGGTGGGCACAAGACTGCTTGCCTATCTCTAGCATATGGTCATTGGCTATAAACAATTTAAAAAATCTATATCTCTAACATCTCTCTCCCCCTGCAAAAAATAAAATAAAAAATAAGGCAGGAACAGTAAATTGGGAGTTGGAAGGCTGGGAACTGGCATCAAAATTGTGAGAGTGGTGGTGGCAGCAAACAGTTTAAAATCTCCCCAATTTACAGCTCTGCTTTGAAAATCAAACCTCACAAAAATTTGGCACGGCGCACTATTATGTTGGCTGTTCTGCAGCAGGATGGACGGAGGAGATTATTTTACCTCACAGCTGGTAGCTAAGGGAGATGTCTTCGCAACTTGTTGAAAGCCACATCAGATAGCTGTTTACACTTTTTAAAAAGCATATAGCCACATCTATGATAAAAGAATATCTCAAAAGATTGTGTTGTGTGTGTTGTGTTGTTTTTAAGATGCTTCAGCATAACTGAGGTCCTTGTGACAGGCTAGGTGACTGTGCGTTGCGTAAGAATTCAGATAAAGAATCAATAAATAATGGGACAAATTGATAGGTTAGATGATATTATAGATGGTTATATGTATTACAAAATTGCTCATGATTGGTCATCCTAAAAATTTCTATTACAATAAACGGGCCTTTGGGGCAGTTTGATGAGAGAGGTGACACATTTCAGTCTTGGCTATGCACTTCTTAAATTTATTTTCCCCTTCTCTTCTCTTTGCAGATGGCAAATTCTGTGCTAGCTACACCCATCGGGGACTCATATCAAAGGCTAAAATCAAAGCTATCAAGTACAGTGTGGTGATAATTCTTGGTAAGTGACAACATATGCCAGTTAACTAGACATCAGTGACCAGTGAAAGACTTCATTTTTTAAAAAATGGCTCCGTGGAAGCTTCCATAGAGTTGGAGTGGACATCTGCCCTCATGGTGTTGTCTCAGATCCATTCCATCCATTTCACTTCTGCTGCCAGAGCAAGAACAGCTTCTTCTGACTGCCTCAGCCTTTGACAGCCACATTTTTACTCAAGCAAGAAGGTATACTGTTTTGTTTTCTTATTTTTAAAGACAGTAAACCAGGTTTTCCGTGACTGAAAAGCCCCAGTCTCTGCACCAAAATAAAACTTTACAGACAAGCCTCACCATAAGACAAAGTAGCATTAGCTTGCGTAGTAACCGAGGTTTCTTCAAGATTCAATTATGAGATGCCATTAAAAAGCTATTGTGTCCTGACCTTTTCCCAAGTATTATATCTGCTATGACGAGCGGAGTGGATAATGGACTGGTTTCGCTGTGACGTTCCTGGTTTACTAAAAACCACCAAGCCTGCATGCAACACGGACGCATGCACACACGCGCACACACACACACACGGGCCAGCTCTTTACTTGCAAAATAAGAAAACTGTGATTTAATGCCAGTTTACCAACCAGGATCTGAAACCACAGTTTGATTCTGATTTGAGATCTTGATTAGTAAAGTGACATTTCTGTGTCTTAGACTGAACAAGAAACTGTAGTTTAATTCAATGTGGATTGTAGTGGCAATAGGAACGAGAGCAAGGGAGGGATGTGTAGTCAGACTGTGCGAAAAGGACGCTGGGCCATTGGCTTGTTCCAGCAGACGCTTCTTACATTCCTAGTTCGTTTACACAAGCAGCAGATAAAGTGAGAAAACTATTCCTGGGCTGTAATTGTTCAAACTGCAGGAAAGGGATTGCATGAGTGAATGCTGGTGCCTTTTTTAAAAAATGTATTGTGGCTTTCTCGAAAATACTCAATCCCCTACCTGTAGGTTAAACGATAATAATAATAATAATTTATTATTTATACCCCGCCCATCTGGCTGGGTTTCCCCAACCACTCTGGGTGGCTTCCAACCAAATATTAAAATCAATACAGCATTAGACATCAAAAACTTTCCTAAACAGGGCCGCCTTCAGTTGTCTTTTAAAAGTAAAATAGTTGTTTATTGCCTTGACATCTGATGGGAGGGTGTTCCACAGGGCGGGCGCCACTACCGAGAAGGCCCTCTGCCTGGTTCCCTGTAACTTGGCTTCTCGCAGCGAGGGAACCACCAGAAGGCCCTCGGCGCTGGACCTCAGTGTCCAGGCAGAATGATGGAGGTGGAGATGCTCCTTCAAGTATACAGGACTGAAGCTGTTTAGGGCTTTAAAGGTCAGCACCAACACTTGGAATTGTGCTCGGAAACGTACTGAGAGCCAATGTAGGTCTTTCAGGACCAGTGTTATGTGGTCTCGGCAGCCACTCCCAGTCACCAGTCTAGCTGCCACATTCTGGATTAATTGCAGTTTCCGAGTCACCTTCAAAGGTAGTCCCATGTAGAGCGCATTGCAGTAGTCCAAGCGGGAGATAACTAGAGCATGCACCACTCTGGCGAGACAGCCCACGGGCAGGTAGGGTCTCTGCCTGCGTACCAGATGGAGCTGGTAAACAGCTGCCCTGGACACAGAATTAACCTGCACCTCCATGGACAGCTGTGAGTCCAAAATGACTCCCAGGCTGCGCACCTTCAGGGGCACAGTTACCCCATTCAGGACCAGGGAGTCCTCCACACCTGCCCATCTCCTGTCCCCCCAAAACAGTACTTCTGTCTTGTCAGGATTCAACCTCAATCTGTTAGCCGCCATCCACCCTCCAACTGCCTCCAGACACTCATACAGGACCTTCACCGCCTTCACTGGTTTTGATTTGAAAGAGAGGTAGAGCTGGGTATCATCCGCATATTGATAGACACCCAGCCCATACCCCCTGATGATCTCTCTTTGACTACTACAGTGGTACCTTGGGTTACATACGCTTCAGGTTACATACGCTTCAGGTTACAGACTCCGCTAACCCAGAAATAGTGCTTCAGGTTAAGAACTTTGCTTCAGGATGAGAACAGAAATCGTGCTCTGGCGGCGCAGCAGCAGGAGGAGGCCCCATTAGCTAAAGTACAGACCTTCGGAATGAATTAAGTACTTAACCTGAGGTACCACTGTATATCTACTGGTTTCATATCTTCTGTGCAGGGGTCCTTCTCCACTTAAATTGTGACAAGACAGAAATGTGAAAGTTGCAAAGATGCAATCATTGCCGCTGACCCTTTTCTGAGATAGGTTGAAGTAGCATTTTGGATTCTGTTTTGTTTAGTCTGGTGTGCTGCAGTAAAGATTGACTCACCCAGCGGATATGGCTGAGATTGCTTCTACGGCAATTAAAGCCTTCCTCCATGGCAACACAGTCACAGATTGCCTTTATTATCAACACAGTCAAGTCCTGTTCTACCTACTCTGTTCTGCCTCCCTCCCTCCCACCCCCATGAAATATTAAATGAGTGCTTATTTCTCCGTAGAGTAGGGTCATTTCCCCCCGTGCTTTTCCAAGTCCCTGAAATCTCTACAAGCTTTGTTGTTGTTGTTGTTGTTGTTTAGTCGTTTAGTCGTGTCCGACTCTTCGTGACCCCATGGACCAGAGCACGCCAGGCACCTCTGTCCTCCACTACTTCCCGCAGTTTGGTCAGACTCATGCTGGTAACCTCGAAAACACTATCCAACCATCTCGTCCTCTGTCGCCCCCTTCTCCTTGTGCCCTCCATCTTTCCCAGCATCAGGGTCTTCTCCAGGGAGTCTTCTCTTCTCATGAGGTGGCCAAAGTATTTCCTTAAGAATGGATGCGTTTGATCTTCTTGCAGTCCATGGGATTCTCAAGAGTCTTCTCCAGCACCATAATTCAAAAGCATCAATTCTTCGGCGATCAGCCTTCTTGATGGTCCAGCTCTCACTTCCATACATCACTACTGGGAAAACCATGGCTTTAACTATACGGGCCTTTGTTGGCAAGGTGACGTCTCTACTTCTCAAGATGCTGTCTAGGCCTGTCATTGCCCTTCTCCCAAGAAGGAGGCGTCTTTTAAGTTCGTGGCTGCTGTCACCATCTGCAGTGATCATGGAGCCCAAGAAAGTAAAATCTCTCACTGCCTCCATTTCTTCCCCTTCTATTTGCCAGGAGGTGATGGGACCAGTGGCCATGATCTTCGTTTTTTTGATGTTGAGCTTCAGACCATATTTTGCGCTCTCCTCTTTCACCCTCATTAAAAGGTTCTTTAATTCCTCCTCACTTTCTGCCATCAAGGTTGTGTCATCTGCATATCTGAGGTTGTTGATATTTCTTCCGGCAATCTTAATTCCAGCTTGGGATTCATCCAGCCCAGCCTTTCGCATGATGTATTCTGCATATAAATTAAATAAGCAGGGAGACAAAATACAGCCTTGTCGTACTCCTTTCCCAATTTTGAACCAATCAGTTGTTCCATATCCAGTTCTAACTGTAGCTTCTTGTCCCACATAGAGATTTCTCAGGAGACAGATGAGGTGATCAGGCACTCCCATTTCTTTAAGAACTTGCCATAGTTTGCTGTGGTCGACACAGTCAAAGGCTTTTGCATAGTCAATGAAGCAGAAGTAGATGTCTTTCTGGAACTCTCTAGCTTTCTCCATAATCCAGCGCATGTTTGCAATTTGGTCTCTGGTTCCTCTGCCTCTTCTAAATCCAGCTTGCACTTCTGGGAGTTCTCGATCCACATACTGCTTAAGCCTTCCTTGTAGAATTTTAAGCATAACCTTGCTAGCGTGTGAAATGAGTGCAATTGTGCGGTAGTTGGAGCATTCTTTGGCACTACCCTTCTTTGGGACTGGGATGTAGACTGATCTTCTCCAATCTTCTGGCCACTGCTGAGTTTCCCAAATTTGCTGGCATATTGAGTGTAGCACCTTAACAGCATCATCTTTTAAAATTTTAAATAGTTCAGCTGGAATACCATCACTTCCATTGGCCTTGTTATTTGCAGTGCTTTCTAAGGCCCATTTGACTTCACTCTCCAGGATGTCTGGCTTAAGGTCAGCAACCACACTACCTGGGGTGTACGAGACATCCATATCTTTCTGGTATAATTCTTCTGTGTATTCTTGCCACCTCTTCTTGATGTCTTCTGCTTCTGTTAGGTCCTTACCACTTTTGTCCTTTATTATGGTAATCTTTGTACGAAATGTTCCTTTCATATCTCCAATTTTCTTGAACAGATCTCTGGTTCTTCTCATTCTGTTGTTTTCCTCTATTTGTTTGCATTGCTCGTTTAAGAAGGCCTACAAGCTTTAGAACCACCTATATAGCAACAAAATAGATTTTTTGATTTTTTGCCAAGTATTTTTTGCCATTCTTGGTATATCCCTGTGCTTCATACCCGTTATTGAATTATTTCAAACTTTCCTGCTTCCCCTTTCAGTGGGTTACACAAATTCACAAAAGCAACCAAAGCAAGTTATCTCAAAATCAAACAACAACAGCAGTAAAGAAAAAACTGATTTTAACAGTTGCTTTAAAGAAGCAGCCCCACACAATTTCAAAGAAGCAATAGCTCATGAAAAGCGCCAGGATAGAGACCTAGAAAGGTGGGTGGGATCCTTTATGCCGCCAGATATTGCTAGACCACGACTTCCATCACCCCTGTTTATTATCTATTATTTTTCTTTCTTACATTTGTTAGTTGCTTTATCTTGCCCAGGGCAACCCAGAACTACTTGGAGTTGGAGTGTGGCAACTTTTAAAGGGTCATTGATTCGCCACTCTTGTCTTGTACTAAGTCAGGTTGCTGGTCCATCTAAATCAGCCTTTCTCAACCTTGGGTCCCCAGATATTGCTGAACTGCAACTCCCATCAGCCCTGACCACTGGTCTTGCTCGCTAGGAATGATGGGAGTTGTAGTCTAGCAACATCTGGGCACCCATGGTTAAGATCTAGCTCAATATTTGCCCTAACTTTCCAAGACACCCTGGGAGCAGATCAGCACATGGCTTCCCCCAGGGTTTCCCAAACTTGGGTCCCCGTTTGTTATTGGATCACAACTGCCATCATCCCTAGCTAGCAGGACAAGTGGTCAGGGATGATGGGAGTCGTAGTTCAACAACAGCCGGAGACCCAAGTTTGGGAACCGAGCCCTAAAGAATCCTGAGGATTGTAGTTTGTTAAGTGTGCTTGGAAGTGGAGTTCTGTGGTTTCCCCGGCCATTCTGGGTGGCTCCCACAAGAATATTTAAAACATGATAAAACTTCAAATATTAAAAACTTCCCTAAACAGGACTACCTTCAGATGTCTTCTAAAAGTCAGATAGTTGTTTATTTCCTTGACATCTGGTGGGAGGGCACTCCACAGGGCGGGCGCCACTACTGAAAAGGCCCTCTGCCTGGTTCCCTGAAATCTCCAGAAGGCCCTTGGAGGTGGACCTCAATGTCTGGGCTGAACAATAGGGGTGGAGACGCTCCTTCAGGTATACTGGGCTGAGGCCGTTTAGATTACAATTCCCAGTATACTTTGGAGGATGCCATGTGCTTTAAATGTGCATTGAATGTGCTTTAACTTTACGGTGTGAATCTGCCATTGAGTTCTTGAGGAGTCTTTCCCAGCCCTGCCTTGAGATGCAAAGTATTGAACCTCAGAGGTTTTTTTATGCAAACTATATGCTGCAAACATTAGGCTCTTTGATTTCCATTATAAGCTTTTCTTTTTTTAATCTGCCTGTCTGCAAGCATACAGAAGGAGTGACCTCCATCAGCCAAGCGATTAGGCTTCCTTTTTTCTTATTCAAACTTAAATATGCATTTTCTGGAGATGCTATCAAATGCAAAACTGAAGAATCCCCAGCTTAGGTGCTGGAATTTATATTGATTCAATTAGGCTGGCTGTTAATGCAAGGGGACGCAGGAGAAAGCGCTCATTGGCATTTGATAATGATTTAATTGGCTACACATCTGTGTTTAATGTGATTATATTGCTGTCGCTCAGTGTTTTGTTTGTCTGGATTAGTCCAGAGGGACAGGCAAACTGATATAACAGGAGGAGGGTGTGCCACACATTTTCTTCTTTGCAGATGGGATGTGCAAATAAGTCTGTGCCAGTATGCTTGATCCTTTGCCGATGAACCTCAGGGAACTTGCAACAAAAGGATTATGGAAAGAGAAACACTTAGTTCCCTTCTTTGAAAGCCAGAGGCAGATGTAGGAATACCTTTGAGGTTCGCAGCTTAGAAAGCAAAGTCCTTTCAGTATTTAATGATGGCCAGCCATTAAAATAAGTTGTTACATTTTTATTTTTTTAAAAGCTTTGTACATTTGCATCTGAATCCCATTGACCCAGGACAGATGAGGCTCCTGCACTTTAATAGATGGGATTTCAGCAGGTGTTGCAGGAACTCAACAGGTTGGTTCTACACAGAACCGGCATGCAAAAGTTTACCAGATTTCAAAGCAATTCCCTTTTTTTAGTGAGAAAAACAGAACACTTGTGAGAGTAGACAAGCCAATTTTGCCCAGATCTCCTAGTGCTACTTTCCCCATTAAAACGGACCACTTTTCAAACCATTTCCTTGATTTCTTGCAGCTTTTGTACTCTGCTGGAGTCCTTACTTTCTCTTTGACATTCTGGACAACTTCAGCGTCCTCCCGGAAACCAAAGAACGCTTCTATGCCGCAGTGATTATTCAGAATTTGCCATCTTTAAACAGTGCCATCAATCCCATCATATACTGTGTTTTCAGCAACACCCTTTGTGATGCTTTCAGGTATTAGACTTCTTGGGTCCCCCACCCCTTAATGGGATTTATATGGGCAAAAAATGCTACCAAATAATTGCCTGGTTACACATTGCGCTCACCAGGTGAGTAATAGGACTATAAGAGAAGACTTTAGAAGATACAGCTACCCCGTCCTGAAGTCCTTCTTATTCTGCATTTATGATTTGTGCTCATAATGGTATTAGGGAAGTTAAAGGTGATCTTGCTTTCAATACTGTTTGCAGCTGCAAAAGCCTCAGGGCAGACATACTGCTTCATTTCCAATTAGTATGTTGCCTACAATTTCCTGCTAGAATCCTGCAACTTTCCATACCACAAATGTCCTGTTTTCTCTGTGCAAGAGTGCAAGAGTGCCCCTCCAGACACACTGATGTATTAAAATTGGGAAAACATTACAGAGAACACCTAATAAAGTGGAATGATGGATGGATGGTCCAGTTTACAGTGTTGTGAGATACCCCCATAGCAGAAGTTGCCCTCAGTTCCCGTCACACACAGAGGCAGGTTAAGGTCCAAAATAGTTCACTGCTGCAGAAGATAAGGCTTCAGTAATACATTTCCAGACATTGATATATACATACAGCTTGTAGGCTTTGCAGATATGTATATACACAAGTACAAAGTATTTCTGAGGCTTCAGCAATTCAAGATGTAACACCGACTCTGACTCACTTCTCAACACACAGCACAAGACCCCGGCATCCTGAGCTGACTTACCTCAATCACTTATATGGGTGGCACTGGGCTGTTGCCATAGCAACTGGTTTGACAGGCCTTGCACCTGTTATCTTGTCTCATACATGGGGTGATCTGTGCTCGTGAAGAAAATTAACCCCTTCCTCCAAGTCCAATTCCTCCAACACCCCTTCTGTAATTTTGCTCATGGCATTGCTTTAACACAGGTATTTGATATTGGCATGTTTAGACCTCTGTTGGACTTTCTTTAAAACTACTTGGCTCATATGCCGTACACGTGGCCCATGCTGTAGCCATTCAGGAGGCATCCCTTCTGGGACCTCCTGGGAATGAATTCTTATTCATGTTTGAATTCATCCTCTCCTAAACCTGACTCTCTTTTTACATTAGATTCATTGCAATCATTGCATCAGTGACATACTATAGAATACAAGGGGGCGAGAGCAGCTGCTAAGTTGGGTGGCGTGGTTTAAACCTCCCCACACTCACACAGTGCTATGTTTACTCTCTCTTTTGGACACCACTGTCACTGGGGGGCCAAAATATTAGCAAGCGGGAGAGGATTAGGCCCTTAGACCAGGGTTAGCCACCCCCAGTCTAGACATATAAATTAGCAAATAAAAAAGGAGCGCGTATGCACCACCCTTATACTGTGAATTCATTTCAATTTTTCAATCATTATTATTATTACTTTGTTCTCTAGGCGAAGAAAATCAGGAAATTTGGGGACTTTCAGAGAAAGAACAGAAGGGCAAGAGATGCAGGCGGTATCCAAGCCGGAATATATTTAGCGTTGATAAAGGCCACGTTGAGTCTGAGGGGTGAAATGGAAGTCTCATCCTTGTTCAGAAATCTATTATTTAAGGAGAGAGGAATGAGGAGCAAAAACCATTCCTTGTACACCCTGGTGGCCAAACAGAACTGCCATGGTTTGTTCCACATTTGCAGTCAGTCCTTGCTTTTCAAAGGTGCATTCACTGAGCAGTATGTTTCAGTGTACTGTAAATGGCTTTTCTCCATATGGGAATATTTTATCTTGGAAAAGGTGGTGCCACCTTTCTACATGGTACCACACAGCTCGTTTTTACACAGTACTGTCACCTAAATCATCAAGACCCTTTGATGGCTGAAGAGCAGGAATAGCCTTTTCTCTCCTTTCCGAGAAAAGAGCATTCCCAGCGCACATCAAGATACTTTATCCCTGCTGCCCTATTTGGGGGGTTGCTGTGGCTCAGTGGGAGCACATCTGTTTTACAGGAAAAAGGACTCAGATTCAACCCCCAGCATCTCTTGGTTGGGATGAGATTGTTCCCTCTCTGAAACCCTTGGAGACCCACTGCCAGTCAGTGTTGACAATATGGAACTAGATAGACCAAGGGACTGACACCATATAAAGCATGCTTCCTGTGTTCCTATATATGCTTCGCCAGAAAATCCTGCCCATTGTATAACGCGCTGAGAGAACAACATCTGGAACAATTTTTACACAGTGATGGGAAAGTTGTGAGTCTATGGTTTACCTACTGAGTGAAGAAGAGAAATATGTCACTGTGAAGATTGCACATTTTCCATCTGTTGTAACATTTATTTTTATTATTTATTGAATTTATATACCATCCTATACCCAGAGGTAACCTGTGAGAAGAGAGAATGATGTGTCTCTTGTCTGGGGGATTCAGTTTGCTTCTTGCTCCTCTTCATTTAGGTTTTGCATAATTCTATTCAGATTTGTTTAAATTCCTTTCATCTTAATCTTTTATTTTATTATTTGTTAAATGAAGGGCCTGTACTCTGCCCAGGAAATTCGAGATTTGAAGTTTGGTTTTGGTTTTCTTTGAGTCTGGGTTAACTTCTATTGGTGTTACTTTCCTATTGTCAAACTTTTGTTTCTTGCGGTGGTCTGATGACAAATAAATGAATCTGATCTGCTGATCTGCTGCTCGGATCACCAGAAAGCTTCCAAAATCGGGAAGGCTGCGGATCTTCTCCCCATTACAGTAAAGTGGGTCACAGGTGGTGGAGGATGAAGATTCATCTAGAGTTAGCCCTCAGGAAGAGAACCAAAGCAATCAAGGCAAGTCACAAATTGCTAGCCCCTCAGCCCAGCAAGGACATGGCATTTAAATTTAGCCATGCCCCTCCCTTGGCAGGCACAGAAAAAAAATGGGATTTGTTGCAATTCCTGACTTCAGCAGAAAGGTATAATCCAACACAAATGAGTAACAAAGGAATCAGTTATACATCCAGACAGTTGCTTTGAGATGGAGCCTAATAATAATAATAATAATAATAATAATAATAATAATAAATAAATAAATAAATAAATAAATAAATAAATAAATAAATAAATAAATATTATTTATACCCTGCCCATCTGGCTGGGTTTCCCCAGCCACTCTGGGCGGCTTCCAGCAAAATATTAAAATACAATAATTCATCAAATATTAAAAGCTTCCCTAAACAGGGCTGCCTTCAGATGTCTTCTAAAAGTCAGATTTCATTGACATCTGGTGGGATGGTCTCCACAGGGCAGGCACCACCACCGAGAAGGCCCTCTGCCTGGTTCCCTTTAACCTCACATCTCACAGTGAGGGAACTGCCAGACGGCCCTCGGAGCTGGACTTCAGTGTCCGGCCAGAACGATGGGGGTGGAGACGCTCCTTCAGGTCTACTGGGCCGAGGCCGTTTAGGGCTTTAAAGGTCAGCACCAACACTTTGAATTGTTCCCGGAAACGTACTGGGAGCCAATGTAGGTCTTTCAGGACCAATGTTATGTGGTCTCGGCGGCCACTCCCAGTCACAAGTCTAGCTGCCGCATTCTGGATTAATTGTAGTTTCCGGGTCACCTTCAAAGGTAGCCCCACGTAGAGCACATTGCAGTAGTCCAAGCGGGAGATAACTAGAGCATGCACCACTCTGGCGAGACAGTCTGTAGGCAGGGAGGGTCTCGGCTGGCATAGCAGATGGAGCTGGTAGACAGCTTAAAGAGAAGTCATCAAGGCATCAACTAAACGGCATGACATGGCAGAGCCTAGAACCCTGGTTGGCAATTAGGTATCCAGAGCAGCCACTTGAAGTGGGAAGGCTAGCTAAGGAGAGCCAGTGCCTTCAAAATGCACCCTCTAATACAGGACTGTACCACTTGTGACCCAACTGCTGGGTGCAGCCATCGCTGGTGGCCCACCTAAAGTTCATTTGACCTGCCAGCCTTACTGACTGACTGCTACTGTAAACAGGGCAGGAGCTTGTCAAGCCACAATTCATGGCTGCTGGGCGACGTTTGACCTAAGAAAGCCACAAATTATTTACTCCTGCCCTATAGTGACATGCCAACATGCAGGGGCAGAGCAAGATGGGGGCGGTCCGCCCCGGGTGTCACCTCTGAGGGAGGTGACAAAAACCTGTGCGGCACTCCATGTCTGTGAGAGACACTGTGGTTTTGGCGCGCACAGGTTTCCCGCTGCCAAAATGTTCCCGCTGCCTTCCCCTCAGCTGTAGGGCAGCAGGCAGACTCCTTGGAGGCACCGCACAAAAGAAGGCTCAACAACTCTGGCTCCACAAAAAAAAGTTCAACAACTCTGGCTAATCCCAAAAAGCTCCTGTTTGCCTTCGCTTTTAAGTTGGCAAGCTAATGGGAGGAAGCAGGAAAAGTGGCAGCACTGCAGGAGAAAAGTTTGGGCCTGATATTGCTAAACTGCACTTTGTCTGGGAGCTCCGTCTTTAAGGATTTGTTTGCAAAAATCGCTACAGCGTTCGTCTGTGCATGCACGGGTTGCGATTCGGCGCTTCTGCGCATGCGCAAATCGCGATTTAGGACTTCTGCGCATGCGCGACCACTGAAACCCGGAAGTAACCCGTTCCAGTACTTCTGGCTTTTGGCGGTCCGTAACCCGAAAAAACGCAACCTGAAGCGTCTGTAACCTGAGGTATGACTGTATTTTAAAAACAATGGGTGGAAACATGATATGACCCAATAGTCTTCCCATTGAAGTGCTGGGCTAATATATGTATATGGCCTCAGGTGTTACAAATTGTAATGCACACTGGTGCCCCTTTCATCTTGGCTTCTGTTTACAAAATTGTGTTCCTGCCTTGGCTGAAGCGTCTGTTCACAATTCAAGTGCATGCAGGTCTTGTGCTTTATGGTTGCCATGGTGACACTGACAGAAATTCCCTCCCAGAGGGAGGTAATCCCCTTTCCTAAAATAAAAACAGATCCCTTTATTCATTTCCCCCTTCATTTTCAAGGCAAGTTATTTTTATTTCATTTAATCATAAAGTCCATCCCAGTATTTTGAGAGTTTATACCTTCACTTGTTTTGAAATTGGCTGTATATATATTTTCAATCTGCTTTTTGTTTCTCCTGCTGTAAGACTTGCTTTCCTGTGCAAAGTGAGACTTGTTGAAATGGTCTGTAATGCCTTTTAATTTAAAATAAAATTAACTTTTCCAGTCATCACGTTCTCTGCAAAATAAATCGTATGCAGTCTTATTAATTATTGACCTCCATCATGTCTATTAATTTTACTAGGGTCAAGGGCTGTAAAACAAACAGTAAGGTAAAGGTACCCCTGCCCGTACGGGCCAGTCTTGACAGAGTCTAGGGTTGTGCGCTCATCTCACTCTAGAGGCCAGGGGCCAGCGCTGTCCGCAGACACTTCCGGGTCACGTGGCCAGCGTGACAAAGCTGCATCTGGCAAGCCAGCGCAGCACACGGAAACGCCGTTTACCTTCCCGCCAGTAAGCGGTCCCTATTTATCTACTTGCCCCGGGGGTGCTTTCGAACTGCTAGGTTGGCAGGCGCTGGGACTGAGCAACGGGAGCGCACCCCGCCGCGGGGATTCGAACCGCTGACCTTTCGATCGGCAAGCCCTAGGCGCTGAGGCTTTTACCCACAGCGCCACCCGCGTCCCTAAAAACAAACAGTACTTACTAGCTTAATCCCTCAAGTTGGCACTTGAAGGAACTGACCTGACATTGAAGTTGGAAGAGAAGTATTGTTTTACTCCAACAGAGGTATGATCATTCACTTAACGTCACAAAGAAGTTCCCTTCAAAGATAAATATACCAATTTATGATGTAAAAAACCCCCACACACACCACAGAATAAATATACAGCTGGTACAATCATCATCATTATATCTCTAGGCCGCTCTTCATCTGGGTGGTATACAACAATACATAAAATCTTACCCAAAAAAATTAAAAATAAAACCTATTATGCCACGGTGTCCAATAGCAATGTGCCAACAGCAGCAACAACAACAACAACAACAATTTATTATTTATACCCCACCCATCTGGCTGGGCTTCCCCAGCCACTCTGGGCGGCTTCCAACAAAATATTAAAATACAGTAATGCATCAAACATTAAAAGCTTCCCTAAACAGGGCTGCCTTCAGATGTCTTCTAAAAGTCTGGTAGTTGTTTTTCTCTTTGACATCTGGTGGGAGGGCGTTCCACAGGGCGGGTGCCACTGCCGAGAAGGCCCTCTGCCTGGTTCCCTGTGACTTGGCTTCTTACAGTAAGAGAACCACCAGAAGGCCCTTGGTGCTGGACCTCAGTGTCTGGGCAGAATGATGGAGGTGGAGACACTCCTTCAGATATACTGGACCAACACTGTAAGTATCATAAACCATCACGATTTATGATACTTGCAGTCAGAGAATCAGAGAATCCTACAACTGTAGAGTTGCAAGGGACCCTGAGGATCTAGTCACCGTACACACAATATTGCCCCCCCCCCATGTGGCAGCTGCACTCCCCGCTCCCATTTTATCTGGGTCTTCCAGATCCATGTTTAAGTCAGTTGCCCTGTTGTTATCTTTTCATTCAGCAGCCTAACAGCCCACGGACAGAAGCTGTTCTTTACCCTGTTGGTGTGACTAATCATGCTTCTATACCTTCTGCCCGAGGGCAGGAGATCAAGAAAGTGCCGGCCAGGGTGGGAATCATCCCTGAGAATTTTCCTCACTCTCCTGAGGCAACGTTCTTCCGCTACTTCGTCCAGCAGATTCACGGGACAGCCCATAATATCTTGTGCTGTATTCATCACCCTCTGTAGGCACTTCCTATCAGTTGATGTCAAACCAGCATACCATATAAAGGCCTGAATGAATAAATATGTCTTCAGACGGTGCCCAAAGGACAATGCTGAGGGACACAATGGAAGGGAAATCAAATCTTGGGAGGCCACGACATGATGAGAAGTGGAGGGAGAGGGTAAAGAGCTCCTTTCCTGAATATCAGCCTACATGGGGAGAAAGGCATTGAGATCAGGGCCACCTAAGACATTTGGGCACCTGAGGTGAATGAGTGAAGATCTACGTCAGGAACAAGAGGGGGAATAAAAGTTGGCATTGTGATCTTCTGCCCCTGCAGTTCCTGCCACCTGAGGCAATTGCCTCATGTTGCCTCATTGGCGGCGCAATGAGAGGCACAATAATGTTTCCAGGACAATGTTTTTTCATATACTCTTTAGCACATCCCCATTCTTTTAATAATTTCTGGTCCGATTGTCCCCTTATGAATGCTGTCGGTCTTGCCAGATTTATATATCCACAAAATTTACATTGTTCTGGAGTAAGCCTATCGGTATGTAATGAATGATGCTTTGCAGGGTTAAAGAAAAAGAAAAATGGTGTAAAAAGTATAAAGATAGAAGTAATCTACATTAGACACAACAATTTAGAAAGAGTAAAATTCCCGAGGTCTTAGAACAAAGGAAGGAAGTCAATATGTGTATATGTATGTAATGACTAGATTAGAATGAAGATACGGTTTTATTTGTAGATGAGTGCTTTTGTTTTTCTTTCTTTTGTGTTCTGTTTTTCTTTCTTGTTTGTATAGTTTCATTTTGGATCCAATGTTTGTAATTTTTGTTGTAATTTTGCATTGAAAAGAAAATTTATTTTAAAAATTATTTTAAAAAAGAGGCACAATAATAAGAAGTTATGCTGGAGGGAAGATGGCTACCATTTTTTTCTCCTTACTAGACAAACCAAGGTCAAGGCCCCTTTGTGTATATGGGTAGGTACTTTGGAGATGCAATTTATGGGAGTGTGTGAGGATCTACCCCACCTAAGAAGTCTCTTCATGAGTCCTTTGTGCATGTGGGTATGAACTTGGATATGTAATTTATTGTATGTGTGTGTCCATCTCACATAAGTCGTCCTTTCAACTATTCATTGATTTAAACAACTGGCTAATATATTATTGATCTGGAAACTTGCATACACTTAAAAATAATGGAAAATATTCCCGAATGAACTGTGCTTGACAACCATTTTGCAATTCAGAAGCAGACGGGCTACAAAAGCCCTCTTCAAACAGAGAGGTTGAAGGGTTGACAGCGGTATTTGCTCAAGAATGTAATCATTCTTCTTGTTTTTATTATTGCTTGTAAGCCGTTCTGAGCCCGGCCTTGGATGGGGAGGGCGGGGTATAAATAAAAAATTATTATTATTATTATTATTATTATTATTATTATTATTATTATTATTATTATTATGGTATAATAAATGCAGCGAGGCAAAAGCACTCACTAGTAAAAGCATCAGATAAATTTGCTGGAACTATTTTTTTAGATGCAAATTTAAAATTAAGCCATGAGTCACACATGGCTACAAATATAGAGGCACTGCATCCAGCCTTCCAAAAATAAAACTTCCCACAAAGTACTATGGCCAAGGTACTTACCGGTAGGTCAAACAAATATATAACAATAATATATTTAAACAGAATTTAAAACTAAAACCACCGGTAACATTTGCCATTTCCTTCAAATGTATAATTTTAGCTTCGTTTCATCATTTGACGACGACCAGCAGAGGATCAATTAATAAAATGCAAGCCAAAGCTGTAGATAGTTGGTAGCTAGAAAACTATGCCAAAAATAAGCATTTCATAATTATTCAGTTTTGCGTGTTTTCTCGTCTGATCACATATTTACTTTTAGTGAGTGCGCCTGTGTCATCTACAGAATTCAGGTATTCTGTTTTGTTGTCATCCGTCAGTCTCAGGAGACAATGGAGGAAGGCGCATTGGGGGTGAAGTCAAACGAATATTTTGTATAATCACCTCATAAAAAGTGTATGTATGCCTTGAATTGATGGAGTCATTTTAAACATATAGAAAAGACCACATTGTCCATTGTTAAGTCTGCTTGGTTGGGTTGTTGTCAAGCTTTTGCCCTTTTTAAGGCCTTGGGCACATTGGGATTTTTGAGTGAGGACCATCACTTGTCACTCCTCTGGTCTAAACCACTGAGCCTCTTGGGCTTGCCAATCATAGGGTTGGTGGTTCGAATCCCTGTGACGGGGTGAGCTCCTGTTGCTCGGTCCCTGCTCCTGCCAACCTAGCAGTTCAAAAGCACGCCCAAAAGTGCAAGTAGATAAATAGGTACTCTCCGGTGGGAAGGTAAATGGCGTTTCTGTGTGCTGCTCTGGTTTTGGTGTTCCGTTGCGCCAGAAGCGGCTTAGTCATGCTGGCCACAGGACCCGGAAAAACTGTCTGCAGACAAACGCCGGCTCCTTTGGCCAGTAAAGCGAGATGAGCACCACACCCCATAGTTGCCTTTGACTGGACGTAACGGTCCACGGGTCCTTTTTACCTTCTGGTCACTTTTTCGTTTGGCAAAGAGAACATATTTTGGTTTTTGAAGGGATCTGGGTACAAGTCAGACCCAGCTGAGTAACGGTGAGCCTTGAGAAGCACAGAGAGCTAAATGAGAAGTGGGAAGGAGTCTCACTCTTCTAGTTTTCTTCTTTAGCTCCATGTACTTTTCAAGAAAGGGACGTGGGGGCGCTGTGGGTTAAACCACAGAGCCTAGGACTTGCCGATAAGAAGGTCGGCGGTTCGAATCCCCACGACGGGGTGAGCTCCCTTTGCTTGGTCCCTGCTCCTGCCAACCTAGCAGTTCAAAAGCACTCCAAAAAGTGCAAGTAGATAAATAGGTATCGCTCCAGCGGGAAGGTAAACGGCGTTTCCGTGTGCTGCTCTAGTCTGCCAGAAGCGGCTTAGTCATGCTGGCCACATGACCCAGAAGCTGTATGCCGGCTCCCTCGGCCAGTAAAGCAAGATGAGTGCCGCAACCCCAGAGTCGGCCACGACTGGACCTAATGGTCAGGGGTCCCTTTACCTTTACCTTTACTTTTCAAGAAACAAAAAGGCAGCCATCACACTACCTCCTGGGGCACTGGGGCTCAGGGGCTCTGTGGGAACCGGGAGAAAAAGTGCTTTTGCGAAGCCAATTGCTGCTTGTGTTCATAAATCACTTGCTTTCCTCCACAGCAGCCAACAGAAGAATTATTTGACAATTAATTTAATTTTTCAGTCTCCACCAGCTGTTTTAGCTGCAGAGTGTTAGCTTGTTTTATTCTCACTCTAATTAAGGCTTGGTATTATTTTCTGGCATTTGCCCCTTTCCGCTATATTCCCTTATCAATTAACCTTTCTGAAGTTTAAATGTTGTATATTCGAGGAACGTAGGGAATTGTATTGACTGGAGGGTCTTTGGAGATAGACAAGGTAAAAAGTAATGGCAAGGAACATCAGATCAGGAATGCTGAAAGTATTTTGATTGGAAGGGCATTGGTTTTGAGAAGAAGCAAAAGCTAACTTAAAGCTGAAGAACCCCAGACAATTCACATTAAAACAGCCATGTATTAAAAACAGAATAAAATCCTGGTTTTTATAACAACAGAACGTGCTGATCCTCACTACGCAACTTGTACGCTGTTCAGACTGCAACACTTCAGGAGACAAAGGGATCGATTCAAAATCCAGCTAAATTAGAGCTCTTGAGCCAAGCTAATTTATCCCAATTGATTTCAGTGGGACTTAATTTTAATTTTACGCAGACTTTGGCTTAGTAGCAGTAAGGCAGTGAAATGTGTCCTAACCCTCCCCTCTGTACCCCATCTTATTCCTGCATCAGGACTTGCTCCCCATTTGCTCTAGTGGTATGGGACCTAAGCTATAAGATTCCTGTACTATTTCTCTGTTCTTTAGGGCACCTAGAGCATAACACTGAACTGACACAAACAATTGTTGTAACAGTGACTGGGAAAAGTGGTTCACAAGAGCATAAAATGGTTAAAAAAAATAACAACCCCAATCTGGTCCAAAAATCAGTTCTCTGGCGCTGTTATACAAATGAACTAAGCAAGTTTTTCCTGGGAATAAAGGTGCCAATTTCACAAGGCCCTGTTCCTGTGTGCTGATCTGTAAAGCTTAGTAGGTAGCAAAGATGCCCTGAGGTTCTTATTATTTACTCATTCAACCACTCACTCAAAACCAACAACAAATTTTAACAAGGTTACAAATTCCCTTTTCATCCATCGGGTCCAGTGTGTCTGCTCCAGAAATCACTATTATTTATTTGTCGATCTTACCTCAGATAGTCTTTCCAAAGGTGTCAGTGATGGTTTACATCTATGCCCTGACTGAACTGCACATGTCATAAAACAACTCCAAATTGTTTGGAAGTTGTCCATTGCCATTCCTTTTCGCAGTGTGCTACCCTTGTGTTTGAGTTTTTCCATTAATGTCATTCCTCAGAATTCTGGGTTCCAACTATCCAGTAAGCTATATACTCTCAAGGTCCTGTTTTCCCTCTAGCAGTAATTGAGTTCAATGTTTTCAAGTTTCTTGTTGTAAGACAGGCAAGAAATAATATGCAATTTGTATCTTCACATGGTGCTTCAGCCATTTTGTTCAAATGAGGTCTTCTCCTAAGAATAATTAATGTTTGCTCACCACCACTCTTCACCAAGTGATTCAGTACACTTGTAGCATCTCTGCCAAAACTAATAAAATGAACATTTCGCTCCTTTGTGTACTTTTGGATAATCCCTGGATTGCTTTGCTCCCATTGAAACGTGCATCTCTCTCTGTTACCAAAATGAGAAATGAGACATGTGCATATCAATTTGACTAGGGCTAACAGGCTTGGATCCAATGGACTCTGAGCATGAACAGAAGGCAATTGTGCTTCTGCAATTGTGCCCCCACATCAAACCCTATCCCAGAAATCCTTGCACTCTTTGTAGCAGCTTTGTGGTGCTCTATTCTCCAATGATGTGGATGCAGGTGGCGCTGTGGTCTAAACCACTGAGCCTCTTGGGCTTGCCAATCATAAGGTCGGCGGTTCGAATCCCGTGAGGGGGGGAGCTCCCGTTTCTTGATCCCTGCTCCTGCCAACCTAGCAGTTTGAAAGCACATCAAAGTGCAAGTAGATAAATAGGTACTACTCTGGCGGGAAGGTAAATGGTGTTTCTGTGTGCTGCTCTGGTTCGCCAGAAGCAGCTTAGTCATGCTGGCCACATGACCCGGAAGCTGTCTGCAGACAAGCGCCGGCTCCCTCGGCCTATAGAGCGAGATGAGCCCACAACCCCAGAGTCGCCCACGACTGGACCTAACGGTCAGGGGGGGGTACCTTTACCTTTACCCTCCAAGCAGAACTTCATGTGTAATTCTTAGCATCCATGTCATGGTCCGGCACAGAAAATGACATAGGTGCAGCTTCAGGTTTGAGAGGGCTCTCAACACAGTGCCCCGTAGATGGCCCTTTCCTATATCAATGCCTCCCCATGAGGCCTGGCAGGCTTACTTGTGGGGAGAGGAAGTGGGCACAGCACTGGGGCAACTTGATGAGCACTTGGACAGCTTGAAATTCAAATTTCCTAAAATGCCCCCAAAGTATCATTGTTCCGGGGCTTCATAGGAAATTAAAATGGCATCTGCACACTTTCTGGAGCCTCCGAAAATAAGGCCTCAAGACAGGTGGCAACTTTCTGTACATCTCCTGTACGGAGAAGACTGTGACATACATCCAGTGGAGCTGTATTCTCACTTAGCAGAGTTCCGCAAGAAGCGAGGCTGTGTAGGCATGTGGCATCACGATTTTCTTTATTTACAGCAAATCAAAACAACAAAACATGGCTAATGTGAACAGCGTCTCTCACATGCGTCTTCTCTGTCCGAGAGCAGAGAACAAAGAGCAGAAAACAAAAGCACAAAGAACGGAAGTTCTGTATCTGAGTTTCCGTTCCACACTTCCAGCAGTGTGGAATGTAAATAAGGATCACATGATCCTGCGATGGGAATGAAATACTGACAGCAACTGTGGGCACTGCCTGGGCCCTGGCAGCTGCCTGAGGAAGTTGGGTGCTGATGCCAGACCCACCCCAAAAATAATGTGAGAATTGGATATTATTCATTCATCTGGAGGGAAAAGGGCTGGAGGTGAATCTGCTGTGATGCGCAGCACATGAATGCTATGGCAATGAAGTGGACATATAGGATCTGAAGGATAGGGTTAGGATAATCACCATCTTTCTGTGATCAGAAGCAAATGAAACAATAGCAGACAATTGATGTGTGACATTACAGAGACAGGTGATTGCCCACTTGAAAATGAAGAAGGTGCTAGCAGAGCTGTAGGTGCCCTCTAGCCATAAGTTGAGCCATGTTTCTCCTAAAATGGGAGGAAACACATTCAAAAGAAGTCCCTGCAGATATGCCTGGTTCTGCTTTGAACCAAACATTCAAACATTCTGCTTTGAATTTTGCAAACATTAGTGGTGGCTCTGCGAACACATTTCATCATGGTGGCAACAATAATAATGCTGTGTTGGCTTATCTTTCTGGATTCCTGGAAAGGAAGAAGGTTCGTTGACAAAATCTCAGCCACACATTAGTTTGCAAGCTTCAAGTGTTACCTAAATATTTTCTTTATTTGCACAAGCTAAACCTGTAGCTCAGTATATGCTGGAACAAGGCATATGGGATCCCATCTGGGACAGTTGCATATAATTTCTCCAAAGGAACATCTTTGCAACCTGCTTTACCACTTCTGCAAAGAATTCAGCATAGTAATCTAGCTTTAGAAAAATCACAGTCCTTGCTCCATACCCAACCCAGAAAAGTTGGGCAGGAAGGGTGTTAGGTACTAAGCTTGGATCCTAGAACAATAGGCAGGTAGGATCCTAGAATGCAACAACTGATTGGCCTGCAGGAAAAGACCAATCAGGCTCCAGGAGGGAAGCAGAATCAGCCAATCAGACAGGACTCATTGTGTAAATAATGTTTATAAAAGCCTGAGGTTTGGGGGGCAATTCAATCACTGTTTTACAAGCTGCAATAAAGATCATGAAATCACTACAGAATATATTTCAGAGGGGTTATAGGGTCATTGAAGGGACGCAGGTGGCGCTGTGGGTAAAAGCCTCAGCGCCTAGGGCTTGCCGATCGAAAGGTCGGCGGTTCGAATCCCCGTGGCGGGGTGCGCTCCCGTTGTTCGGTCCCAGCGCCTGCCAACCTAGCAGTTCGAAAGCACCCCCGGGTGCAAGTAGATAAATAGGGACCGCTTACTAGCGGGAAGGTAAACGGTGTTTCCTGCTCACCAGAGCAGCGATGTCACGCTGGCCACGTGACCAGGAAGTGTCTCCAGACAGCGCTGGCCCCCGGCCTCTTGAGTGAGATGGGCGCACAACCCTAGAGTCTGTCAAGACTGGCCCGTACGGGCAGGGGTACCTTTACCTTTACCTTTATAGGGTCATTGAACACAGTGGGACTTTCCCCTGTCCTGAGTGAGTGTGCATAGGGCTTCACTATGTACATGAAGCTAAAGAACCACAAACAGCCCTTGAATTTTTCAACAGACAAGACTTTCAGCGTGGGAAGGGGACTTGTGTTACAAGTGTGCACCTGACTCAAAAATAATAAAAATGCTTCCTGGCCCTGGTCTTATTGGAAAGACCTAAGAATTTCTTCTCTCATTACGCACTCAGAACTGAAAGTCCCCCACATTCCTTCTCTTTGAAGGGGTGTGTGTGAAAGTACTGGAAAGTACTTGTTTCAGCCATGTAAAAAGGTAAAGGACCACAGGATGGTTAGGTCCAGTCAAAGGCGACTATGGGGTGCAGCGCTCATCTCACTTTTCAGGCCAAGGGAGCTGGCCTTTGTTCACATACAGCTTTCCGGGTCGTGTGGCCAGCATGACTAAACCACTTCTGGTGCACCGGAAGCCAGAGTGCATGGAAAAGCTATGTATCAACTCTTAATAAATGCTCAATACCTAGTGAGAGAAAAGGAGGCACATCTGAATGTCCAGAAGTACACAGACACAGAGTGGATAAGTGAAGCCCATTTCTGCAAAACTCGGGAACAGGACTAAAATTAATACACAGGTGACGTTGAATTCTGATTTAACTTAGTTACATTAATCTGAATCTGTCAAATCTGTGCTGCGGAGAATGTTCAATTAAGGGTACACTGCTTTACCCATGGTGAACCTTTGAAAAGGAACTGAAATCCCGGGGAACAAATTTCATTTTAATAAGCTAGATTGTACTGCAACCTGAGCTCCCTGACCCTGCCTGGGCACTTCTATTTTTAAAGATGGAAGTTGACAACCCCTTGACGCACAAAGCACTGAAACTTAAAGAGCTAGTAGCTACCAGGCTGGAGAAATTTTGCCACTGGAAAGATTTGAGGAACCCCTCTGTTAATAATTGGGAGAGGAGGCTCTGGTGGTCGGCTTCAGACAAGAAATGGACTCCACAATGTAAAGGGTCAAGGGGAGAAACATAATCAGAAAAATTATTGGAGTGTTTGCTTCCTATTTATTACTTACACTAAGGCAAGGGATTCAAATGCTGCTCCAATTTCTTTTGGAAGTGATTTTCTGGTCTCCAGCTATGCAAGCATGATTTTTCTGTTATTGCGTTGTAGGCTTACCTATCTGTAACAATACTACAGGTGGTTACTTAATTGTGGGTTTCTTTATTGTTGTTAAACAATAACAACAAATTGATTTTTTTTAAAAAGAATCAGAAGGGACTTTAGAAGGTCATCTTGTTCACCCTCCTGCTTGATGAAGGATCTGCAATGTAGAATCCAGCTGCAACAAGCGTCCTCTTTAATGGAGAAGAGCAATTGTGGAAGCTTCTGCAGTTGGTCTGTGCATGTTTAGTTAACAAAGCTGGACTGCTCAAAGGGCACAAAGAACATCTACAGCAAGGATGGAGAACCTGGCTCTCCAGATATTGTTGCACTGCAACTCTTATCATCCCTGACCATTGGCCATGTTTCCTCGCAGGTAAGGGGCGCATCCTTCAGTATTCTCCCAAATTCCAAAAAATTCTATGCTCAGTAGATATCCAGTCTTTAAATTTTATCCTGAAGCATACCTCACAGTCTGAAAATGAGAAACCATTGTTGATTTTGAAAAATGGTTCTACTGCAACACATTTCTTCAGCTGCCACTATTTCTTTATTCTAACTGCAGGGAAGCAGCTGTAAGTCTGTGCACCTTAATTCTGTCTATTCTTCAGCCCTAGATTTCTTGCCATATACATATGTTCAAATAGCAGGTAACAATGCTGCTTAGCTGGCTGATGAGCCCACTCAAACAGATGGTCTTCTCGCTTGGCAGACTTGTAGCTATAATTGAAACACATAGACACTAAAGCTTCAGAAACAAATGCAGGCTGAATGATGAAGTCTTTGGAACTGATGGATACATTATCATTTTTTGGGGTTGGGTTTTCAACTTTCCCACACCCCAGGTACTTAGTTGAACTAATAGTCAACCGAAGCACAGTGCCCCAGTCAAGGGAAGTAATAGTCCCATTCTATTCTGCCTTGGTCAGACCACCCTGGACTACTGTGTCCAGTTCTGGGTACTGCAATTTAAGATGGATATTGACAAGCGGGAACGTGTGCAGAGGAGGACGACCAAGATGATAAAAGGTCTGAAACCAACCGTTATGAGGAAATGATTGAGGGATTTGGGTATGTTTAGCTTGGAAAAGAGGACACTGATATGATCTTCAAATATCTGAAAGGCTTTCACATGGAAGATGGAGCAAGCTTGTTTTCTCCTGATCTGGAGAGTAGGATCCAAACCAATGGATTCAAGTTACAAGAAAGAAGATTCCAACTAAACATTAGGAAGAACTTTCTGTAAGAGCTGTTTGACAGTGGAACAGTCTCCCTCAGGAGGTTGTAGACTCCCCTTCCTTGAAGGTTTTTAAGCAGAGGGTGGATGGCCATCTGTCATGAATGCTTTAGTTGAAATTCCTGCATTACGGGGGGTTGGGTTTAATGACCCTCAAGGTACCTTTCAACTCTACAATTCTATGATTCTATATTTCAAGGGAAGAAAATGTATGAAGAATCCAAATTGCAATTGCAATCTATTTTAGGAAGCAAAATAGTCACCTTCCAATCTTGGACCTGAATAGGGCTAGCACAGTCGTAGAATCATAGAATTGTTGAGTTGGGAGCTATCTCCAAGCGTAATCTAGTCCAACCTCTTGCAATGTAAAAATCATAGCCTTATATTCAGCCAGACAATTGGTCTGTCTAACCCAGGAATCCCCGAGCTGAGTGCAGCCCCAATCCTGCTTGGTCCCCAGCTCCCAGGTTTTCCCCAAGCTGAAATTCTCTAGAAAAACACGTGATCTTCATCGTCATTTTTATACAAAAAAACCCACACCTTTGGAATGTATAGCCTTTGATAAGAAGCCCAAGTGGCCAGCATATCTGCTATAGGCAGCAGAACCTTTGTCATATCCTGCTAGCTGGACGTTTGACTCAGAAAGTAATTTTCTTCAGCAGCAACTGGAGTTAATACTGTTGCTGTATTTGGCAGATACTATGATACATCTGTACAATCAAAACATACTTGAGATAGCCCATTAGTTTTCTGCTCAATGGCGGAGCACATTGTGCTGTTCCAATGTGTCATTTAAAGGATAACCTGCACTGTGACCCTCTCCCCGAGCAGTATGAAAGGAAGTCTCCATTTCTGGCGCAACTGCTCACTCAAAGGAATTTCATGTTGCACCAATTATTGCTTAGAGGTCAGTGTTTGTGGCCGCTTTTGTCGAGAATCACTTGCGGTATTGAGAGCAGAAATGGATTGATTCGCTGAGGTTGCTTCACTTACACACACCCAGTTTCAACATATTGATCTACGTTAGCCTAAGCCATTGTAAGTTTAAGTGCTGCCACAAACACGGCTGAAACAGTGTCCTTCCAAGCAAGCGAGGCTGCTGCATCAGCGACTGGGCTGTGTCTTGAAGAGCCCTAAGATAAGGGAAAGTGTGAGTCTCCACTATGCCAAGTCCAAGAATGTAGTGAAACTTTTTGATTAGCATTTAAAACTTTGCTGGCAAACAGTGGCTCCCCAACTCCTGCCGCTCCCCTGCCCACAGACCATTTGAGAATTGCTTGGGATCTTGGAAGAGCACATAATGAGTTTCCTACCTGTGGTAGCAATTGTGATGCACTGTGCTGGAGGCCGTACGGTTTTTAATTGTCGTTTCCCCTGCAATTCAAAATTGTAATGCACTAAAATACAGTACAATAAATAAAAGGCAAAAAAAGAAGTTGTTAAAAATCAATGTGAATATTTGATGCAGGCAAACCACAGGCCACCTGAATGAAGCTCACAGACCATAGTTTGGAAACCCACGGTGGAAAATTAATCATTTATTTAGGAAAGTCTATACAATCATATTGAATAACAGAACTATCTTTTGTATTTGCTCTAAGAAGATTAGGTGCCAAGTATTCCACCAGGAAGGTTATCATGCTTCGCCAGTATGTTTGCCTCCTTAAATACTCGATTGGCTACCAATTAGTCACCAACTAAGCAGTGTAGACAGTGTATACAAGGTCTTATCTTACTACACTAAGGATTATATTGCTATATCTGAAATTTCATGCATATCAGTTAATGTCTTGACACTCCTCCACAAAAATAGCTGTTTACTTGGCTATTTTCCTATGTTGTGAAGGCTCAAATTTCAATTCAGTGGAGCAGCGTCAAGATATTAACTGATATGCATGAAATTTCAGATATAACTATATAATGGACTGATTGACATTTTCCTCAGCCCCAGACTTTAAACACAGCCAGTTTCAGGTGAGTGAATGTTGGGATGGTGGTACGTGAACATTATGAGATTCACATGGTGTTCTTTAGCTGTGATGCAGGGGAACTGAGCTTCATGGTGGAACTGAATAGGTTAGCAAGTCAGCAAATGGAATGCTAATTCAAGATGTCACCTTTGCCCCTGTTCTCAATCCACCCACTCTGTCCCTACTATCACATCAAACCAAGTATATCACAGCCAGTCTCCTTTGTTGCCTGAAAACCAACTGTAAGGTTGTTCTCGCTGGCTTGGAGGAAATAAAAAGCAGTATTGAGAAGGGGCAGGAAATGGCTGATGGCTTGAGTCATTTTGAAGCTGGAAAAACCCACAGAGAACCTTTTTTTTATTCTGTGTCCAAACATATTCATTCTGACCCAAAACATCTGTCTTAGCATCAGGGATAAAGGGGAGGATCGGTCCCCAAACAAACTTTTCTGTTATCAGGATGCTCTTGGAATCACACCATTCTTTAGAGGGACTCAAAACCTCTTCCATCAGTTTGGGGGTACCAAAACGCAATACCCTAAAAAAAACACAATATAAACTTTACACTACTTCATATCAAAAGGTGGGACTTCTGGTTAAAAGGCGACGAGGATCCTGTCACTTTTAGTTTAATATGTGGTAGTCACATAACATTCTTATAGTACTGAATATTTATTTATGGATATTTGATTTATAAATTGATGCCTAAAACAATGGTGGAATTGCAGCTTTTAAAAAGAAACTTAAGGCTAACTGATGCCATTTTATAAATACTTGCTGACCAAAAGTTCCAACAATAAAGTTTTCCAGAAATTATTACACAGAAGCACAAATATGAACAAAGCTTTTATTTTAACCACGAACATCAACAATTGGCATAAAATGCATAAAAATACAGTATTTTTGTGCTGTAGTATAATTACAAAAGACATCTTCTTGAATGTTAATTTTCCACAGCCCAATCCTCATTAGTGGTTGTCTTAACAAATAGGAAACAAAATGAGGTTGTTGTTTTTTAAAAAAAAATCAATTAAAACCGTTTCTTTAGCTCTCCTCATTTTAATCAATGTGAGACACAACCAAAATATGGCTAATCCCTCTTATATCACTATCTTGAAATCCACTTTAATAGTCTATGTAATAAATTATGCTTCTTGCTGCAGAATTTACTACATTTAAGTCACAGACAAAGCTGTGCCTGCAGTACAGAAGTTAAAATTCAACAGAGAGCTGAACAAACAGTTTTCCAGATGGTTCCTTATCTAGATGATTTGCAGTGTTTTTTAGTAGCTGTTGCATAAACAGAATTCATACTGCCTTTTTGGCAGAGTGTTCCCCCACCTCTCGCATATGACAATCTTGCTCTACCAATGAAAAAAGCGAATTCCTGCCTGAAGTGGAGCTGTGCATCATCATCAGAATCTCACTAAAAGCAGAAATCAAAATACGTGGCAGTTTTTTAAAAAATGGCAAAAATACTGTTGTAGTTTATTTAATATTTGCCAAACTATTAGTTTTACTTTTACATAAATTAACTATTCTAAGATGTATAAAAGAGCCACAAAAATTGAAATGAGTTTATTTCCATTTATTTTACATTGCTCTAGTGGTTACATTTTGTTTCTCAGGGAATGTTATTTCCTATCAATTTAGATTTTCTTTCTACAAGGTAGGCAAAATATGTTCTATTACTAAATTAAGGCCAAAGCATAAAAAGATTTTTCTAAACCCTGAAAACTTTTTCCTTGTTAATATTTCGTATGTGCAAAATTTGTTAAGTTTTGTCTACTTTGGTGATAAACCATTTCAACAGCTGGTAGCAAAAATACTGCTTACTAAAATTAGTTTCATTGGTCTGATTTTAGCAACTACTTTAAAAAGAAGGCTGAAGATTGTGGATTGTGCACATTTGCCATCTAAAATATGAAATTCAAAGTTATTCAGAATAATTTCCATGTAGAACAAAAACTGAAAATGTATTACCTAGCTCTAAAATGACCTAAAACATTGGGGATTTTTCATCGGTTTTCATAAAAACAGCCACTTGCACATAAATGAGATAGTGGAAACTATCCAATTCCTTCACAAAAAATATACATATTCATAAAAGGTGCAATATGAGATGCATGCTGGGGGAATGGGGTTAGCAATATAATGTGGCGACTATGTATGGAATGCTGTGCCTTCTTAGCTATTTCGGGTTGAAAGATGCACTGACTATACTAGGAAAGATCATCTGCCTCTGCAATTTCACTGATTTTGAAACCTGGCATACTTTTCCACAGCCATTTTTGCTCACTTACTTTGGATCAGTATTTATTTAAAAATGTTTGAACACATAAACATTTGCATAGCAAATTTTAAAGAACTGACCCAAGTCTACGACTGAGAATATTTTAAAAATGTCCTCATTGTAAAAGTCTAGTATTCCCTGCAGTATACTATATTTCCTGGCACCCTAGCGCTTCCAATTCTGAACATATTTATTCAGAAACTGTTATCATTTACATCAATGGAATGTACTTCCAAATAAATATAACTGGACTCACCATTTAAGGCTGATCCAATGAAGTAGCCCTATATGCAGCTACACGGTTTAAAATATGAAAAAGGGATAGAGCCTATGTAGGCACAAAGCTTTGGTTGCTACAACTGACAAAGGAACTTCCTGAGCATAGAATTCTCTGGAACGCAGCCTATGTCTAATGGTGCAATCCATTAAAATGAATGTCAAAGTCCTGTTGGTTTTAATGGACTCTGAACTGAGAGCTCTCTTTTACTTAGTTGCCAGTTTAAAAAATACATATACTGTCAGAAAATGCGTTGCACTGAAGAGTCATTCCCGGGTAACTTCTAATACTTTGTATATATTGTTGTTGAACACGGTTCTGAAGTATGGCCTGGAATCCATGCTCATGAGGGTACATAAGGGAACTTTTCCAGCATTGGCAGTATCTTCTATATCCCAGATTTCTGGCATACTGCAGCCAGGCCTAAAAAGGATTTAAATACTGTTAGCAAACAGAACACACATCATTTGAGTGAATGGCGGAAGAACAACACTGATCAAGTGTAATTATTTTACTGACAACAAAGCTGATACTTTCCCCCATGACACTTTTTGACTTACTAAATCACTTTAATCCTAAAACCCCACTATCCCTCCTCTAAAGCCTCTCCTAAGGGTTGGGGTCCCTCCTGAACAATGTGGGATGCAACTAGGAAACTTTCATTCCGTGAACTAGTCAATTTAGGATGTAGGCCAAAATTGGATACCATTTCACACTGCTTAGGCAGGGTCCCGACCCTCAGGAGAGGCTTTATCAAGTGTGCAGATTCCTGCTGGGGAGAGGGGGTGATGGGAAACTTTTCATCCACAACCTTTCTTAGGATCCATGCTACAGTGGTACCTTGGGTTAAGAATTTAATTCGTTCCGGAGGTCCATTCTTAACCTGAAACTGTTCTTAACCCGAGGTACCACTTTAGCTAATGGGGCCTCCCACTGCCACCGCACGATTTCTGTTCTCATCCTGAAGCAAAGTTCTTAACCCAAGGTACTATTTCTGGGTTAGCGGAGTCTGTAACCTGAAGCGTCTATAACCTGAGGTACCACTGTATTAAAATCCACACCAACAGGATGGGTTCCTAGAATGTTGAAGGAGACATGACACACTTTTTAATTTGGAAATCCGCCATGATGGAATAAGACCGAGCTGCAGAGTTATAAATAGTCATAGGGAGAGGTGAGCTCTTAATATGTCATTATCTGTATTTTGAGTCTGATTTGGTAAATCTCCCCTGGAAAGGCTAATGTTTGCTGCAACCGGTCTGGGAAAATTAATGAGCAAACGCCGAGATTTGATTTCATCAGAACTGAGAGAAGATGGCGTCTGCCAGCAGCGAAATGACTTCTGGATTGATTCGGCACAAACACCAGCGTGTGAGGAGATACTGCAACAACAGCGGAGAGTCATATACTAAAATTCACACAGAAACACATCGTTGCTTATTTCAACTCACTTGTGGAAACAACTCAGAGGCCATGAAAGAAGGAAGGTTAACAACAGGAAGATTTAAAGGAACTATTGGAAAGACTACCCAAGGCAGCAGACATATGAGATGATCAGAGCCCCAACCGAACTTGAAGCATGGGAAGTCCCAACAAAAAAATTATAATTCAGGCACAATATTTGGACTATTTGATATGTATTTGTATAATTTGGAACATTTAATGTGATTTGATTGGATTGTTAAAATAGGAAACTTAATAAAAATGATTTAAACAAAATAAAAAAAATAAAATCCACACCAACATTTAAACAATGCAGTGGAATCTAGAGCAAAATACTATGAAATTTGGCATCCTTGCCAAGAAACTTTACAATGACAGTGCTGCTCAAGTAGCTTCATTCAGAATCTGTCTGCAGTCACAATATAAAATGACTCGAGGGATGAGGAGGAGGATTTAAAGCACACACAGCTCTATCCAAGACAGGGGTAGCCAACGTAGTGCCCTCAATGTGTTTTTGGCTCACATCCCCATTAGCTCCAGTCAGCAAAACTCAGGGAAGACAGGAGCTGTACAGTGGTGCCTCGCAAGATGAAAATAATCCGTTCCGCGAGTCTCTTCGTCTAGCGGTTTTTTCGTCTTGCGAAGCAACCCTATTAGCGGCTTAGAGCTATTAGCGGTTTAGCGGCTATTAAAGGCTTAGCGGCTAAAAGGCTATTAGCTGCTTAGCGGCTTAGAAAAAGGGGGGGAAAGCGGGGAAAAATCACAATACTCGCAAGACGTTTTCGTCTTGCGAAGCAAGCCCATAGGGAAAATCGTCTTGCGAAGCAACTCAAAAACGGAAAACCCTTTCGTCTAGCGGGTTTTTCGTCTTGCGAGGCATTCGTCTTGCGGGGCACCACTTTATTCCCAACAAAACCAGGAGGAGGGGGCAGGCATGACCACATTGGCTGTCCCTGATGTAAAAACCCATCTAATTTCAATGACCAATCCTTACTAAGGGTCCTCAAAAACTCAGGTTCCAAAGTTCCACAATGATGCACATACGAACTTAAGAAAATCCTTGGAGATCCAAGTAGATCTTATTAATATTCAGAACATAAGAAGCAACAAAAAGCATAATATCATACTGTTATCTGACACAGCGGCTACAAAAGCAAAATTCTAATTTTAAGGATAGCTTTGAAGATCACTTTCAACCATTAGCACCAACTGCCCAAATTCCAAAAACTAAAGGTGGACACCACCAATAAGAGTTGATCCAATGTCTCAGGGTTTATAGAAGGTGAGTGGCCAAATTCCCAAACCACCTCAGCATGACAAGACGTCACAGAAAAGTCCCAAAGTTCTGCACCTGCACTTTCTCCTAGCCAGCCGGTGCAAAGAAAGCACTCGAACCCCTTGATCACTGGTAGGAAATGATCAAGGTAAACTTACATACTGATTACTTACTTAGATCTCCTCAGGCACCAAGAATCTTCTAAAATGTAGTAATTTACTCCCAACTTCAGCAATTCCCTTTTAACTTCTTTTGCTGGTTTTCGGCTATACATGGAATAAACTGTTTTCGTTCTTGCCCTAGGAGGAAGAGAAAGCTACAAATATACCAAGTAACCAAGAAAAAAAAATAACTTGAGCAAACAATACACAGCTCATCACTGGAGTAAAGTGGAAAAGAATGTTTGCGGTATTGTGGAGAGAGCTAATTTACTCGAATCCCCGCGGCGGGGTGCGCTCCCGCTGCTCGGTCCCAGCGCCTGCCAACCTAGCAGTTCGAAAGCACCCCCAGGTGCAAGTAGATAAATAGGGACCGCTTACTGGCGGGAAGGTAAACGGCGTTTCCGTGTGCGGCTCTGGCTCGCCAGATGCAGCTTTGTCACGCTGGCCACGTGACCCGGAAGTGTCTCCGGACAGCGCTGGCCCCCGGCCTCTTGAGTGAGATGGGCGCACAACCCTAGAGTCTGTCAAGACTGGCCCGTACGGGCAGGGGTACCTTTACCTTTACCTTTTACACAGGAGGATAAACAAAACTAGTAAGATAAGGACTCAAGGAAATGGAAAAAGCACATACTAGTAGCTAATACCTGATTTAGTTAAGAGCCAGCAAATCAGAAACAAATATGAAATAATTTCTGGAGCACAAATCCTAACCCCAAATGGAAGGAAGGTGGTTACTTCCTGAAGTGTCAGAACAGAAAGTGAAAAGCCTCACTTACCATGAGTGTCAGGGGCTCAGGGACTGAGCCACAGGAGAAGGAGGAGATGGAGAGCGAAGGGGAACAATCGGAGGGGAGCGCAGGAGGGTGTGACAGTGACCAGAGAGATTCCCTGAGTCTCTCCAGCGAATCAGAAGATTCCCAGAAGGAGGCCCCCAGGGTCAGGGCAAGGGGGGCCAGTGGGGAGTCGCCAAGCGGCAGCTGGAAATCAGGGGTAGTTTCCCCACCAGAGCGCAGCGGGGGGGAAGAATCCCACAGATTAGAACAAAAGCTTCCTCCTGCAGGAGGAGGGAGTGAGGCAGGACTGACCACGCCTCCGTCAGAGAGTGGAGGGGCGGAGGAGAGAGCAGGGCCATCCAGCCTCCCGGAAGGAGAAAGCAGTGAAGGGAGCAGTGTAGCCGTTAGGAGGAAAGTGGGCGGCTGGGCGCGAGTGCCAAGTTCAAATGTAGAGGTGCGAGGGACAGCAGAAAATCCGGATTGGGAGCCAGGTCCCAAAGCCCGCCGGAGACAGGGGGAGGAGTCAGAAGAATCCGCCTCCGAAGAGTCCAGGAGGGTTGGGACCCCAGAGGGCAGGAGGACCCGGAGGCGAAAGGAGCAGAGGGAGGAAAGGAAGAGGTGGAGCAAAGCTCGGGTCTTGAACTGGTGTAAAGGAGGGGCGGATTCAGACGGGACTTCGCCGGTCTAAGGACTCAGACGTAGCGCTGCGCGCCACGGATGTCAAACCAACAATGAACCACAATAAAGACTTTTGTTTATAAAGAGCAACTGGCGTTGGTCCTTTGTGAGCTGGGACCTGAGGCAGCCGCTGACAATGAGTTTTATTTTTAGTCAAGAGGCAAGGGACAGGGAACAGCAAAGGGTTAACTCCTCCTGTGGCAGAAGGCAGTGCCAAGCAAAAACCTGGTGCTGGTTCCCAGGAAGAAGAGCAATCTCAGGTTCAGAACTCAACTTTAGTAGGAAAAAACCCAGTACCACAGCTCCAACTCTGGGTGCAAAATGGGCAGACTTTTGGCTCAACAACGACTAAGAAAACACACATAGGCCTAACATTGTATGTCAATGTGTTTGCTTCTAGGGATGCATTCTTCAACAGGAGGGTTTTCCAGCTGGTATTTTAAGTAGGTGTTTGTCCCACCTTGGAATATAGGTAAGTGTTTTGGTGTTGCCCTCCTGATTGCTAACTGAGGTTGGGAAGATGGACTTTCCATGAACTTCCATTATAGTAAGCAGGCAAGAGAGCATGGATATTCACTCAGTTATTTAAATATTCTGTGACAGAGATGCATTTTCCATGTTTCAGTCAAATGAGATCCTGAGTGGGGAGAGGCATTGCTTCTTGAGTTTGTGTTCTGCCAAAGGGACTAAGACCAAGGCCAAGCAAAACAGGAAGCACCCTGGGCAGATCTGTGTGAAGCTCAGGCTGAAAAATCATATGAGCAGGCTTGAATGGTGTTGCTTTAACACAGACTAAGACTTACAAATGGACCATAAAGAAGGCTGATCGCCGAAGAATTGATGCTTTTGAATTATGGTGCTGGAGGAGACTCTTGAGAGTCCCATGGACTGCAAGAAGATCAAACGCATCCATTCTTAAGGAAATCAGACCTGAGGGCTCACTGGAAGGACAGATCGTGAAGTTGAGGCTCCAATACTTTGGCCACCTCATGAGAAGAGAAGACTCCCTGGAAAAGACCCTGATGTTGGGAAAGATGGAGGGCACAAGGAGAAGGGGACGACAGAGGATGAGATGGTTGGATAGTGTTCTCGAAGCTACAAACATGAGCCTGACCAAACTGCGGGAGGCGGTGGAAGACAGGAGTGCCTGGTGTGCTCTGGTCCATGGGGTCACGAAGAGTCGGACACGACTAAACGACTAAACAACAAAAGACTTACAAAGAGCTGCAGTTCTGTGTCAGTGTCTAATTCCACCTCTTATGAAGAAAAGCTCTTAAGGTTAAAGGGGCTTTGTCTGTTTCCACAACTGTTGATTCTAATTGAACAGGGAAAGGACCATTGGTATCTAACTGAGCCATAGCCACCTCGGTGCCGCAGACCCGAGGTTACTATTGTTCTTGGTGCATCTCTAAAGGGAGTCCCTCTTTGCGGATTGGAGTCCTTGGTCTACCATCACATGGCTTGACAAAGCTACTGGAGAACTCTGAAAGGAGGAAAGTGGACACAGGAACTGGTGGGAGCAGTGATTGCCCCGAAGTGTCATTTGGGCTGCTGAAATACATAGGGCAAGAACTTTTGCCATGGATGCGATGTTGGCTTTGTTGGACAACATCAATGTCCTGGTCACCACCTTGATCTTTGTGATGCGCTCTGGGGAGAGCGATATCATCCGCTCTGTACATTTGACTACTTGAGGTGAACAGAAGTAGACCCTCCCTCACTATGCTTCCCTCTCCCATCTGTTTAGAAGCATTAGGTAAAGGTAAAGGGACCCCTGACCACTAGGTCCAGTCGTGACTGACTCTAGGGTTGCGGCGCTCATCTCGCTTTATTGGCCAAGGGAGCCTACCTACAGCATCCGGGTCATGTGGCCAGCATGACTAAGCCGCTTCTGGCAAACCAGAGCGGCACACAGAAATGCTGTTTACCTTCCCGCTGGATCGGTACCTATTTATCTACTTGCACTTCGTGCTTTCGAACTGCTAGGTTGGCTGGAGCAGGGACCAAGCAACGGGAGCTCACCCCGTAGCGGGGATTTGAACCGCCGACCTTCTGATTGGCAAGTTCTAGGCTCAGAGGTTTAACCCACAGTGCCACCCACGTCCCTCTTAGAAGCATTAGGGAGAACAAAAAAGGCTGAAGAAAAAGTAGGGGTGGTGAAGTTCTATTGCCAAGTAGGATCTCTTTAATAGCAAGGAGATACTGCTTTGAAATCAAAGGCAGGACCACAAAACTGAAAGGACTCTCCTCCTTGGGAGGAATGCGAATATTTTGCAGTCTTTTGGCAGGCCTTGTTTTCTTTTAGAGGAGGAGTTTGCCCTTTGCTGCTGCCTGCTCTCCATCTTGCTGATACAATAGCAACTCACACTCTTAATTTTAAGCCAGGAGAAACCACAGGATTAGTGAGCTTGCATGCCTGAAGGAAACAAATCTATCGCCGACTTACTCATCTCTCTACAGCAAAGCTTCTGTCTAAAGCCAATAACTATATTTTATTCATCCTATTTTAATCAATTAAAAAGCAATACAACACAATGCTATATTAAATCAGTTAACATGTTTATTTGAAACTACCCAGCTAATTTCAAACTCATCCAACCCTGTATTTTAATCTTTCCTCCCAAACAATACAAAATACGATTTGCTCAGTCCATCACCACCTTTGATCCATCTCTATAGATCATACTCGTGTCACCAGCTTCCCATTTAAAGCACCCAGTGACAACCAGTTGTTTTTTTAATCCAAGAGTATGATAATTTGTGAACAATATATTCAAAGCACACAGGAGGCCAGAGACCTCTGTACGGCATAATAAACTGAAAGACCTGGAAGAACACAAGCCAGACCCATTCCATTGTTTGTTTCAACAAAAAAGGTACATGCTGCACCTGTAGAACCTCACAGAATCATAAAAAAGAGATAAGATTACACTAATCAAAAGCGGAAACAGCATTTTAGATGCAATCTGCAAAAGTCCAAGTATCCCAGCACACAAAGCTCCAGCTCATATAATTCAGGGAGCAAAAGGCACAGCTTATTCCCAATTTTTAGAAGTCTTGTTACATCAATTTCCTTGCTGAGTAAATCAGAATATAGCTAGCCTTAAAATTTGAAGCTTAAATCTTACCGTAAACCTGCATCTTCATAATGAGGATGGTTCACGATAGGCCGAAGAGCAGACAATTTTACACTTGCCATTGTAGGCATTGGACCCGCAAAAACAGCATCTGAAATATATAAAAGAAGATTAAAGATCAAACAATTGGGCAAAGTATTGTAAAAATGTAGAATAAAGTAAAGATGACTAAACTTTTTAAAAATCAGAGCTCAAAATGTACATTCATATTAATACATTCAGGCATGACATCATTCTTAGTGGCAAAACTAAAACTACATCAGATTTCATCTAATACTCTAATTGTTCTTACATTGGTCTTGATATTTTAAAGTTAAAATACTTCAAATTCTCTACTTAATACAAGTCTTAGTGTACTATAAAACAATACAATTACAGAAACCTTAGAGACTGGTCCTTTCATTCTTATGTCACTTACTATAAAACACAACACTGGGGAAAACAGCATAATAATCCTGTTCTTCAACACAGGACACAAAATTGCTGCTTGCCTTATGATAGATGCTGTAGCAGATACTGGGGGGGGGGGGAGCACAAAAGCACAAAAAAGCAGGGGGTCAAGTGTTTGTTTTACCTGGTTTGGTCTTTTCTTTTATCCATAACAGTAGCTCTTCCTGGGGCAAGTTGCTAAATTCTCCCACAATGCTCCATTCTCTTTGAAGGTTTGCTACACCTTCAAATGCCATCATTGCTAAAATCGCAAGAACAAGTGTTCCAGGCTGGATTTTGCTAAACAGCCATCCAAACAGCTGATATGAAGAAATTAAAAGCCATTTAACTGTACATACAACTTAAGTTTCTAAATTTCCATTTTTTCAAAACACCAGCTAAACACCAGCTTAACAAATTACACGGAAAAACATGAGAACCCAGTTCACGATACATTTTCCACTGAAATTAACAATAACCATAAACTCTAATATCGATATTAGAAGTATCCACTGTAGCACAGTGTGTTTATCTCCTTGCATGTTAATGCAATCAAAATTAAAATAATTAGGCTGTGTCATTTTATTGACTAAGGCATGGATGCTCTGGATGTATATCAATATTGACCACTGGAACCAATTTATGTTGATAACATTAGACAAAGGTATTGTCACTAACACAAGTTTCCATTGATTTCTTATCCTTTATATTGTATATATGCAGTATGTGTTCTTTCAGCTCACAATATTTTGATAGCATGTTTTTCTGTATTGTGTATTTAATAATAACTATATATTTTTGTAATTCAAAATAATTAAACATTTGGCATACTGAAATGCCAAATCAGCCCCTCTGTAAAACATATTAAGTAAATTACTACATCAGCCGGACAAATAAAACAGTAGCTTACTTGCTTTGAACATATCAAGGATGCCATGATGCACATATGAGGTGTCAGAAACAGCTTCAGTCTCATAAATAAAATAGCAAGAACAGTAAAAAATATAAGCTGCAGTGCATGGTATACTATCTGAAAACAAACAAACACAAAGGCGTAAGAAAATAATGCTTATTAAAAGAGCTGTCAAAACTATGAACATAAACCTATTCACTATAAGAAAGAAGGTTTACCTTTTTATATAGATGCTCCTTGGAGCACTGCATTATTTTTACATTTAAACCCATTGGGGGGCAGGGGAGAGAAAGACTATGAATGAGAGACAAAACATTTTAGAAAGATGAATACCCCGTGGGAATAGAAGAGACTAGTTTGAAGCTCAATTTTAATGGCTGCGTTTTTCTGTACATTCGTTAAAATAACTGAATTCCATTTCATTCTGGTTTTATCCCACACCCACCACTCTAATCCAACAATGATTTGGATGCAAATAACCCATACTGATGAGTTTCAGAGAAGATAACTCTGATGTGTAAATGGAACTTCCAGGAGTATAAGGATTTACTCATTCACTTTAATGAAGAATATGCCCCCTTTGCTGCCTGGACCTGTCCTCCTACACTGAAAGGAATTGCAAGATATTATACACACAGCCCATGTGGTTAAAGGTAAACTGTGGATATGCTTTGAGTAATCATTGCAATAGGGGTGTTGTGAACATTCAAGCAATACTGAGGCAAAGTATTGGGGCACAGCCATGTTCCCAGGCCCATTCTCATCCTGATATTCTTAAATCACCACCACCACATTCACTTGCTCCATAAATTTCCCACAAAGTACAGGAAGGTGTTAGATGCCTGTGCAGAGCATCTTTTCCCTCTGGGGACTGTGACTTCGTCCCAGAATCCCCAACAGAAACCAATAGCGCATCGTTTCCCCCCAAAAGCAGGCCTTGGAGGGTTTCTTCCCTTCAGAACTGACACCTGCAGTGTTATGTTTTCACTGAAGGTTTTAAGATTGGCAATCCCAATCCTGGGCAGGGAAAAATAACCTGCAGGGAGATTTAAGATGTTGGGCTCTTTGCCTTTGCCCCAAAGTAAATTTCTGAGCTCTGAGGCAGGAATAGGAGGCAAAGTTAAAACCTGTCATTTGATACTTAGCACTTCACACCTATGTAAAAGAACAGTTTGATGTAAATCCACACCAAACAAGCAGTTTTTGTCCATGTCAAACAACTCAGCAAGGAAACTGGCCTATGTTTGCAATTTCAATTCTAAGAACCCTGATGTGCACCACCAATTTAAACTTGTGCAATCATTTCCCACTATCTCCATTGTTTTTCTTAAATCAGCACTTCCATTTCCCACAGAAGGTAACTTTCCTAAACTTATCAAGGGAGAGCTCAATAAGCAGAGTTGTAACATAATTCATGCAGGATGAGATCCTTACCTCCCCATGATTGAAATTATCCTCCTGTCTGAACAAAGAACAGTAAGACTGTTATTTGTTTATTGCATAGAATCAATATGCCTTATGCTACAAAGAACACATCCTCTGTTTACAATCAAACTAAATTAAAAATATTGCAGTGTTTTTAATTTGTAAGTCCCTTGAGTTAATACAAAGTTACAATAAAACTGTTACTACTAAATTTATTTTGTAAACTTATATTTTTATCAATCTGGGGGCTACTCATATGTACAGATGCTCTGATGCATTTGTTGAACTGTAGTAAAAGTCTTTCATTAATTTCCAATTTTCAGTAGGATCACTGCTTTAAAAAATGTAATTACAGGGCATGGAAGACTACATGGCAAGACCTCTGTACGCACACTAATTGCAACCCAGCTAGATTACTGGCATGTTCACAAGGCATAAGAAACATTTACTTGCTGTACATACCGTATTTTTCGCCCTATAGGACGCACCGTCCCATAAGGCGCACCTAGTTTTTTGGGGGGGAAATAAAGGGGGGGGAATTATTCCCCCCCCCCAGGCGCGGGGCTGGGGAGGCCCGAGCTTCCCCTGACCCCAGCCCCCAAACAGGCAGCTCTCTGCAAGCCGTGGGAGCCCAGCGCTGGCTCCCGCTGATTGCGGAGAGGTCTGCGAAGCCTGGACGCGCTGATCTCAGCGCGCGCAGGCTTCAGCATGCAGGCAACTCTCCGCAAACAGTGGGAGCGCTCCCGCTGCTTGTGGAGAGGTCCGCGAAGCCTGGAGAGCGAGAGGGGTCGGTGCGCACCGACCCCTCTCGCTCTCCAGGCTTCAGCGAAAGCCTGCATTCGCCCCATAGGACACACCCAGATTTCCCCTTCATTTTTGGAGGGGGGAAAGTGCGTCCTATAGGGCGAAAAATACGTTATTCATTCCACAAAGTGATGGGAAAACTAACTGGAGACTAGAAGTAAACAATAGGAGCAAAGCTTAGCTGCACAATTACATATAGTCCTTTAGGTAATAATTCATTCAATGGATTTGCACTCTAATTTCAAAATTTATTTACCTTTCAGACAATTCCTTGCGACACACAACATGTTGAAATGTCTGTGAACAGACAAGAACATGTTTTAAATAGCTTTTTCTCTAAAGCAGATTTAAACATATGCCAAAATTACAATTTCCCAAAGGTTAACAGACAAAATTTTTCAATTACATACTTTGGAATGATTGCTCTTTTTAATAGCAATTCCTTCTTCAGGATTATGTAGACTAGATTTTCATTTTTGGTAATCAACATGCATGTCTTTAAATATGCCTGCAGAAACATGTTCTGCTCTTTTTGTATGTATGTGCAAATACATGCATGCTAGACTCAAATTTAAGTATTAATTGCCTCCTTTTAGAATACTATACACACTAAATGTAAACCAGATGCAAAACAGCAAAGACCTTACCTTCATAACAATTACTGAAAAAACGACAAGAACTACCGGAAGTAGAAGTGTCTTCATGTACTTTACTGGAGTCTGAAACACAGTTTCAATGGGTGGTAAATTTTATGCACAGTAACTTTTCTTACAAAACCATTTTCTTTTAAGACATTCTTACTCTAGATTTTCACAATGAACCTCTCCCCAAGTTATTTTATCCAAGAAAAATTGTCAAAACTATTGTGCAGCTAATCTGAATAATGTTTTTCAGTGATTCCATTTGTTCCCCGAAGCTTTCAACCTTCACTGTTCATGAACATAAATTATGGCCTGTAATAAAGTCAAGACACTGACACTTTATCCAGATATTTTGTTCTACCAACTGCTAACTCAGTTTCATTAAGCAATAGAAGAATCCTGAATTGTTATATTTGTTAAAAAAAAATAGCTTTCCAATCAAACATTGTTTTTCTGATTAAGGAAGAAAAAACTGCATAAACATTAAGGTGTTCCATACTTCATCCACTGATTTTTAATTACCTGTTTTTCCATGAAATCAAACTCCACAGCACATGTGTACATTGAAGTATGAAAATCCCTATAACCAGTAAATTTTGCCTTCAGCAGGTTGCTTATATGAGCCTGTTAAGAAATTACAGTGAAAATGTTTGTTAAATGAATTATTTCAGAGATTAAAAAAAAAAATAGAGTGGAAAGTACAAAACGTTGGGTTATGCTACATTAAAATTGGTTCAATACAAATAAAAGATCATGGAAATGTCTGAGAAAAAGAACAGCAGTTAATTTGCCATGTTAAGAATAAACAACTTGTAGACCATATAGTAGACACTAGGCGAGGGGCTGTCAACTTTTTGGGTGGGTGAGCACATCTGAAATTTTAAAGAAGTGCCCCTGAGTACCAATCACTAACTGGCTGCTATTGGGCATGGTGTGACACAAACTGACTGCCACATCTAAAAGGGCAGAGAGATGGGATAGTAAAAGTGTGTGGACATGCCTCCATACGTAATGGGAAATGCACCTATATTATCCACTGCTGTGTTTGCTCAGAGATAAATATTCACAGCTCTCCTCTGTTCAGAACAGGACTGTGGGTCCAATCCCAGCATCCAATGAAAAGTGGGCATGTTGAAGGATACGTGTTCAATGTAGGAGAAACCAAGTCAGTGCAAACAGAAACTGTGGAGGACAGCAAGCAGCCTCTCTCATGCATTGTGGGATTCTGAGGAACTACTTACCAAGACTTTTTGCAAGTGTCATAGGAGGTACACATGGGCACAATGTTATCAATGAGCACCACACTGGCAACCCCTGCACTAGGCCACAGATAACTGACATGTTGCAGTTTTATTAGATGAAATTTGCGATGCATCCAGTGGAAGATTATATGTGTTTAATTCTTAAGGTGCATGAAGAAGATGATTGTAATTTTTACACTCTATAAAGTTCAGAATTCAAAATTTGTGCTCAGAAATGTATGCTCTATGAAAGAATTTGGGTGGTGTTTGTTTAATAATAATAATAATAATAATAATAATAATAATAATAAATTATTTATATCCCGCCCTCCCCAGCCAAAGCCAGGCTCAGAGCGGCTAACAACAGTAAAAGAATCAATTCATTATAAAATCAGTTCAAATCGAATTAATGGCAACCATTGGGCTAGAGTTCTGTGAGGATTACCAAAGGAGGGGGTCAGGCTGTGCCTTGGCCAAAGGTCTGGTTCTGAGTGCTTTAACATCCTGACAGATTTTATTTGATTAAAAGAATCAAACAACTACACTACTTGAAAGTTTTGCTGAGTGTTCAGCAATGAATGTTTCTTTTCAATCGTTTGCAACTCTTAATTGTCAATAAATTTTCAGAGTCCCCTATAGGGAGAGACTGATTTTTAAACCACCATGAGGACTGTAGCTCTGTGAAGGGAATAGGGTCTCCAAACAATTATCAGCACCCTTAAGAAACTACATATCCCAGTATTCTTGAGGAGGGGGTTAAAGTGGTGTGCTACTGCTTTAAATGTATAGTGTAGATGGGGCCTATATGATGAAGAAGACATACAAGAAGAATTCTGACAGTGAACAAATGAAACAAGGAAGTTTTAAACTTACATCATCAGCTGTTCCAAATATTAGGCACATCAAGAACTTCAAGGTAATTGTCCCCAAAAAGCAAGAAAATCCTTCAATGGCCTGTAAAATGAAAGGCATGGTTCAACTGAAGAGCAGAAGCAATACTCAGCATTTAATGCAAGAGGCACTTTAATTAAAATACATATTATTATGCAACTGTTTCTCTTGTTCTTATCTACAATTTTTTATTACCATATTTTTCGCTCCATAGGGCGCACCGGACCATAGGGCGCACCTAGTTTTTAGGGGGGGAAATAAAGAAAGAAAAATCCCGCTGGCTGTCTTGGCTAGCTCTTTAGCCACGCACAACCTCTCCAGCTGGGAGAGGCTGTGCACGGCTTTGTTTTTAGCCGCGGGGCTGGGGCCGGGTTGCACAGCCTTGCTGCCGCTCCCGGAGCTTGCGGGCTGGGGGAGCGCTCCGAAGGCTTGCGGATAGCTGCCTGAAGCCCAGGGAGCGCAGTAGGAGTTGGCACTGTGCTCCCCGGGCTGCAGGCTGCAATCCGCAAGCCTTCCGGGCCCGGCGGGAACTCCCGCCGGGCGCCGAAGGCTTGCGGATAGCTTCGTGAAGCCTGGAGCGCGAGAGGGGTCGGTGCGCACCGACCCCTCTCGCTCCAGGCTTCAGCGAAAGCCTGCATTCGCTCCATAGGACGCACACACATTTCCCCTTCATTTTTGGAGGGGGAAAAGTGCGTCCTATAGAGCGAAAAATACGGCATGTTGTGTGAGAGCTGAAATGGTAGGTTTTTAAAATTTTAACTATTGGTGAAAGTGAAGTGAAGTTTTTTATGCTACTTTCATGCAAAATTTAATATTCACTCCCTCTAATGCTGAATTTGGATGGGCTATGCTGATGGCTTTGTGGCCAAAACAGAGATACCCATGCACGCATGGAAAGATTAAGCATATTGGAGTATACGAAACACTTTGGGGAAGGTAAAGGTAAAGGTAAAGGTACCCCTGCCCGTATGGGCCAGTCTTGACAGACCCTGGGGTTGTGCGCCCATCTCACTCAAGAGGCCGGGGGCCAGCGCTGTCCGGAGACACTTCCGGGTCACGTGGCCAGCGTGACAAAGCTGCATCTGGTGAGCCAGCGCAGCACACGGAACGCCGTTTACCTTCCCGCCAGTAAGCGGTTCCTATTTATCTACTTGCACTCGGAGGTGCTTTCGAACTGCTAGGTTGGCAGGCGCTGGGACCGAGCAACGGGAGCGCACCCCGCCGCGGGGATTCGAACCGCCGACTTTTCGATCAGCAAGCCCTAGGCGCTGAGGCTTTTACCCACAGCGCCACCCGCGTCCCGATACTTTGGGGAAAAACACCTGCAAAAGAGGATCAATCTTTCCCCCTAAACAAGTAAACTAGCTGTTGTACATGCAACCTCTCAAGAATACAGGAGAACAGCAAGAAATAAGTGCACATAGCCCACCAAGATGCCAGAGACGGTTACTTGAGGTTTAGAGGAGAGTGACGTCAGGAGGAAACCAATGCCCACAAAGGGCTGTCCAACCAGTCCCTCAGAATGCCAGTCACCTGCACTGTACAACTACTGAGCTGTGATGCCAGCATCACACAGGTGACAGGTTTAGAACCGAGGAGAGGTTACAGGCAATACTAGACCGTGCAGCATCTAGAGCATGGGAAGCTATAATGTCCTCTGACCTTCTCCTATTCATTTACTACTTTGGCTTCCCACCTACAGAGGTTGTTCACAATATGTGATGGATTCAAGGATTCAAGGCAAAAGTCACACACAAACACACCCCACCCCAGCCGACGTGTAATGCCAACAGGGAAGTGAATGGCTGCATGAAGCAATCTCAGAGCACAGCATTTCATTCAGGCCTTACTTGTTAATAATAAAGATGAGGTTATAGAAAACAAAATGACCTACAATGCATCTATTTCATGTAGTGTTCTCTCTCAAGAAGCCCTTAGCAAATCAAACAGGAACTGACAACATTAGCAAAGTTCAGGTATTCAACTTACCAAAAAGTTGCTTAAAAGAGACAACAGTCTCCCAATAAATTATTCTCCTTAATAAATACAAAACGCATTCAAGCCCCAACACCAGCTATCAATCACTCAGCTGCTGGCCAAGGACCTCCAAGGCCTTGGGATAGCCTTCAACCAGCCCAGTCCAGCCCAGCCCAGCCCCTTCTCTGCTAGGCCCAGGTGCTTTTCAGTAACATGTGGCAATGCTGGCTTTGAATGGAAACTTATCACCTACAAATCATCCTACTGACCAACATAAAGGTAAAGGTAAAGGTACCCCTGCCCATACGGGCCAGTCTTGACAGACTCTAGGGTTGTGCGCCCATCTCACTCAAGAGGCCGGGGGCCAGCGCTGTCCGGAGACACTTCCGGGTCACGTGGCCAGCGTGACATCGCTGCTCTGGCGAGCCAGAGCCGCACACGGAAACGCCGTTTACCTTCCCGCCAGTAAGCGGTCCCTATTTATCTACTTGCACCTGAAGGTGCTTTCGAACTGCTAGGTTGGCAGGCGCTGGGACCGAGCAACGGGAGCGCACCCCGCCGCGGGGATTCGAACCGCCGACCTTTCGATCGGCAAGCCCTAGGCGCTGAGGCTTTTACCCACAGCGCCACCCGCGTCCTACTGACCAACATAGATGGTAATATATTTATAACACAAAATGTCAATCCTTACCCATACGCGGATACCTCTTCTACTACACATTTTCAGGATGTATTTAGGACCCAGTTCAAGAATACCCTGAAAATAATTAAATTAGTTCATTAAACAGCAATATTTATATAACACTCCTCTCTCAAATGGAGTCCAGAAGGATGAAACAATAAATAAGTCAAAATGAAGTTAGAAAATGCTCAAAACCAGCATTGTAAAAGTATTAATACCAGACACTGAAGTTATTGGTTTTATTGCATTACACTTCCATGGAACACTGAAACCCATTGCTACTGCTTTTTAAACATATACTGTGCTGCCTGTTATGCAGGATTCTACTGTACAATGGCACAAACTATTTGCACATCACATAATCGGACTTAGGCAGACCCACGGACATCCAGTTTTGCAATATGTTAACCCAATAACCATATGACAGAATGGAAACAAGTAATGAGCTAAGCATACGTACACTTCTCCAAGAACATACATAACCAATCATCCAAAAAGACAAACCAGGAATGTCAAAGGCCCACCCTACAGTGCCATTCTGTTATCTTTTTGAAGCTGTACTACATGCATACTTCTTTTGATTTAGTTCACTATTTTTGGCTTTCACAAATAATGAAAAGTTATATAATCACACTAATTATCTTATCACCAAATAAAGGGAATGTTACTTCTTCCTGCAAACCTATGGTGCTCAGAAGTTGCCTGTATTCAGATTAAGTTGCTTTCAGAGCATGAGACTTGCCTCTTGTTTATTAAGCTGATTCAGAAGGTGGAATTCTGATGCATATTATAGTGCTCTTGAAACTTGAGTTCTTCCCCATTCACTGCAATGTCAAGGCACACAAATCCATTGTGACAACAGCATTTGTTCCCAAACCGCAGTGAGTAGGAACACTCACAAGGGGCTCTATGTATTCACTGCAAAATGATTCATCCTTTTGGATAAAGCTTATTTCTGAAATGGTACAATCTCCTGTCTCCAAGTAAATAACCAGTATCTCCACCCCACCCCACGTCCCAGCCTATATGAAGCGTCTTATAAATTATTGCAGTAACTCAGTATAGTACGACAAAGGATTCTTGAGTATTCCTTAACTAACTTACCCAACTAATTACCAAAAAGGCCGCATAATATGATGTCAGCAACATAGAGTTTCCAAACATAAGGACAAAACATACTCCAAGTGATGCCTAAAGGGATATAAACATTTGAACATATTTTAATGCAATCTTTAAGCTAATAATGGATGTGACAGATGCAGTGTCTATGAAAACATTAAGTTTTATTAAATCTTCAAACACAAAAGGTGCTATCTTGAAACAGCTTTATTTCATTTGTAAATATTTATTATCGCAATAATGTAGCTTCCTAAAACAATTTTTACAAGAATCCCTCAGAATATGCAAAATGACAATATATTGCTCTTATTTACTACCCACAGCACCATACTTATTTTTAATACTAAACTAATATGACAGAAAATAAATAAAAAGAATCTAGTATTAAGCTGTTCCATGTGGCAGATATGTGATATAAGTCTATACATGTCTACTCAGAAGTCTCATTCAGTTCAAAGGGACTTAAGCTGAAATAAGCAAAAAAGTAAATACAATTTCATTTTTTGTCTACACGCCCCCCCCCCTTTATGAAAAACCTGCAAATATAAACTTTTATGTTTCTTTTTTAATAAAGATTTTGGCCTCTTTTTGTATCATGACATTCGGAATTATTATTTTCCAGAAAATTTGTAGCTAGCCTTGCTTGTCCATTGGGGGGGGGGGATGGAAGTAATACATGTATTCAGGCCAACTAAATTGCCACAATATAGCACAAGTAATTGTTCAAGTTCTCTTGAACTCTTTAGGCTGGATAGCAAGCAAAATTACCACCACCAGGGGAAGAAAAGGCAGAGCATGATGGAAATGCCCCAAATCTACTGAAACAGGGAGGCTACTCTTCAGTGCAGTGATCTTGGGGCAGGGCTAGGGCAGTCATGTGATGTTGGGGACAGGCCCCCAGTCCTTGCTGAACCTGTAAGTGCTCCCCTCTCCCCATGCTAAAAAAAAATAAATGAAGATGCCTAAAGTCTGCAATTTAAAACATCTTTATACAAGTGTGCAGGAAGGTATTAGACAGATCTGGCTGAATACCCAGTATGAAGAAGTGTCCTAGAGAACTCAACATGTCTGTTCACTAATGTGTGCCATTTGTTTGTCCTTATAAAAGTGTTACCCTTAGGGCTGTAACTCTTGAATTTTTCAGAAAGCTACAATGTATTTGGAAAATTCACATCATTTTTCATTTTCCGTCTTCCTTACCCTTCATAGTGGAAAGTCATCTCTTGACTCAGGTTCACAATGAATCTTAGCACATATTCTGTATATTTGGTGGGATATAGGAGTGATCATCAAGCTTGCACATTCTTTGTTTTAACTGAATTTATATACCGCTCTATACCTGGGGGTCTCAGGGCGGTTCACTCTCCCATCAAACCACACAGAAACTTTAACACAAACTAGGACCTGCACATGTAAATGTCTAATTGGATTCACTTGAGTGGAATAGAGGAGTGAGAACTTAAAATCATATGCAGCACCATTTTCTGATAAGAATAAGCCTCCAACCAATTTAGTTTCTTTCTTCAGTTGCTTTCTTATTTAAAAAACCAACTATATACCACTATATTCATGATTCAGAAGTGGGTCACTTTAAGAAATTGATTCTACCCTAAATAATTTAAGACTAAGTATTACCATATGTGCATAAAGTATCTTCTGTAGTTTGGATGAATCAATCAATCCTAAAATATAAATTCCAAAAACTGATGCCACCTGCAATTGAAAAGATAAAGTAATTGGAAAAAAAGTTCTGTTGAGAACATTATTAAGTAAATTAGCTAGGTTCCAAACTACCATGCAATTCCTTCCAGGAGACATGGGGGTGGGCTGGGGTGGGGACCATTTCTTATGTGAGCCTAAACAGTAGTTTGGATCCTGGCAGTTGCATCACAAATAATCTGAAGAGATCAGCCACTTCTGTGAAAAACTGTAAAGTGAGGCACTGCAAAATGTCTTTCCCAAAGACAATGTGTTTACATCATTGTAAGAATCAAACACATGAATGACCATTCAACATCACAAGATTGATTAAAGTTATTTCACCCATGGCAACTAGCTTTGAGGCTGAATTTGACACACTTTCAATAATAACTACTGAAGCCACTGCATTAAACTCAGGAAAAAAGCAAAGGCTGTGTTTACCCATAATGTTAAGTCATGATTTGTTCAATAAGCCATAAGTTGTCTCAAAGACAAGCAAACCATGACTTGTTTCTCCAAAGCTTGGTTTATGTTTCTCCCATCTACTCCTCACTCCTTGGCCTGAGTTTCCTGCCAGGCAGAGATAGGAACAAAGGTTTGTTTAGGGAAAGCGTCAATGAAAGCTTACTAGCTACTCATGCCTCTAGGTTGGCGAGTATCTGGGGAAGGTCTGACCAAATATTAAGCATGGATGTTGTGTGCAGATAGAATGCTAACCCAATACAAAGCACACTTCGGCTAAACAAACCATGGCTTAGGGTTATGAGTAAATCAGACCATGGAATTATTGTAATGCATTCCTTTAACACATGCCCACCATGCAATACAAATTACACCATGAGCTTATTTGTACAGGCATACACATACAGTGGTGCCTCGCAAGACAAAAAGAATCCGTTCCGCGATTCTCTTCGTCTTGCAGTTTTTTCGTCTTGCGAAGCAAGCCCATTAGCGGCTTAGCGGATTAGCGCTATTAGCGGCTTAGCGGATCAGCTGATAAGCGGCTTAGCGATCAGCTGTTAAGCGGCTTAGCGGATCAGCTGATAAGCGGCTTAGCGGCTTGGGGAAAAGGGGGGGGGGAGGAAAAAAACCCTGCAGGAACTCGCAAGACATTTTCGTCTTGCGAAGCAAGCCCATAGGAAATTCGTTTTGCGAAGCACCTCCAAAATGGAAAACCCTTTCGTCTAGCGGGTTTTCCGTCTTGCGAGGCATTTGTCTTGCGGGGCACCACTGTACTGTAATGCATACACCCTCCCACCATCACAAAGGAACCAGCTATGAAGAGAGCTAGTGAAGAAGTGCAGCAGCAGAAGTCCTGGTCCTCAACTGAGCCTGTACCTCCCACAAACATATGTGTGAACTCTATTGCTACACACCTTGTTGAACTGTTATTTGAAATGCACTATAAAATAGAAATGGATAATTATAATTCGGATCACTTTTACTGAAATTATCTTACCTGTGTTAGAAGAACAAACTGAGCAAACTGCCACGGAAGCATGAAAAAAACATTAGAAACAGATAGTGCAATCAGGCTTCTTCTATTAACATTCTGAGTCCTTGGGGAAAAAATAAAAGAGTAGTAAGTTCAGTATTAGGATTGTTCATTAATGTGAAGATCAGTAGAGAATGAACTATTTCAAATTGCTTTGTATTTTCACTTACAGTAGTCAGCTAAAAATATATAATTTTAAAAACTTTGAATAAGCCTCAATGATATGAATTCTCACACTCATAATAAATGAACTGTAAAGTAGAAATTTACACGCACAAAGGATATGCAAATCAAAATGTATGTACCTACGATATTTCTCATCACCATTGTAAAACTACTGTATCAACACAGGGGAGGAAAACCCTCAGTAACATTTTCATCTAATGTCAGGCAATATGTCTCAAGCTCACACACGACCTCAACCAGCTACCCCTTTTACCAGAGGCAGGAAGCAACTTCTGACCAAGCCACTTACTGGATTTAGGTGTAGCCAGGATCACCCTGAACCCACTATTCATCCCTAGATTGAAAGAGGAGAAAAGATAGCAGCTTCAGGAAGATCCTGTGTACACATCAACCTGGTATTTAGCCATATCAGATAGTACCTGTTGATGTCTATGGATATGTAGCAAGAGAAAAATGCCTTTGCTCCATTGCCACGTATGGAGAAAGAAGAACCCACAATTATAAAAACCTCTGATTGAGGGGAAACTGCCATCAAACCATAAGCCCCAAGAGCGATAGCAGACTAGGAGGCAATTGTATTCCCCACCACTATCAGGTTTCCATGACTACAAACCTTTCTCTAATCAAGCCAGTGAGCAGTACTAACAACACTGATGTGTATAAAGAAAGGAAAGCAACCATGAAAAAGAGCAACCATGGTGGGATGGGCAACCACGATTCTGGGGCTGCAATATCACTTCAAGGCAAAGACACAGCTAAAAACAGTTATAGTGAGGATGAGCGTTTCCTCAGTGTATTTTCAGCTCCCTGCTTTCATACCAGTGCCATTCACTGGTCCAGTTTTAAGAAAGCGGCGCTGAAAACTTTCAATAATGAACATTCCAAACGTAATAGGAATATCACGCTCTCCACAAGATACAAGTATATAAATCAATACCTGGTTTGGGATTTTGTTTTAACTCTTCATATTTAAGGAGAAAGGAGAAAAATGGAAACTACCTGAGAATGTAGGTTAGTAATAGCATCTGAACCACAAGGAACGGATATGAAAAGCTTTCACGAAGAGGGGGTGTCCACATCACACGAGTACTCTGGAAGTAAAAACTAGGTGAATTCACTGTGTGTTCCAATACTTGTTTTCCACTTCAAAGCAATGTGTTTGCAACTGAAGCTTATATATAGCAAAACTGAAATTGTGGACACTTCCACTAGCAATTAATATCTAAAACAGTGTTGCAGTAAAGACTTTAAGAGCAAAACAATGTATGCTTGAAGAATAAAAAGGTAACAAAATTTTGCAATGCTGCTGAGAAACAACTGATTTTGTTTAAACAAAATTTTATCATCTACTCTGGTAACTTCAACCGAGAAATGCAGTGGTGCAAAGCAGTAAAAGCAAAATTGCAAAAATCTCTTACACGTTCATTATTTTACAGATTAAATGATGCAGCTCATCTTCTTTCCGGCATTCTTAGTTGCAGGTGGTATAAAAACATTAGGTGGCATTCAGTGCAAGTCCTACTCAGAGTAAGCCTATTAAAAGTAATTAATATGACTAATTTAGTGTCACTAACTGAGGGCTCTTGGAGAAGAGATGGATATACATTCAATAAATTAATTTTTGTGGGTCTACTCATGAGTAAAACACTTGTTGAATACAACCCATTAGTCATATAATAGACCAATTGATTTCAATTGGTCTACTCTTGAGTATGGCCTACTTGGATTTACTCTCCATATTTCACTCAATCACTGCCATGTTGGCTTAGTAACACTCCTAGTCAAACCATTTAAGTAATACAATTTATATATAGCTAAATATTAAAAGAATCGGATGTGAAAGATACAAGATTGAAATATCTGGAAACAAAACAAAAAAGTAGGACCAGTCATAGGAATTATTATTTTATATTAGATTTTAAAGTGGCTACATGCATATAGTTAACATGTAACATTGCTTCAAGAGGTTACGGCTCTTTTCTTTGTCAAATAACATAGGTGTCACGGGGGAAATTCTAGTAAAATAATTTCTAATGTTCCTGGAAAGATTAATACTTGAAGAGAAGGGGGGAGAAAATATTTTCTGGAACACTTAGCTCTTTAACGACAAAGCTTTATTTATTTCATTAATAAATATATTGTGCAAAAAAGTTTAACTGTTATGCTGTTTTAATGGACGTGCTTATTACACTTTTTAATTATGGATATTTTAATGTTTTGATGAAACAGTTTTACTATGTGTTTTAATTATGGGTAGTTATATTTTTATAATCTCTTTTATACTTGCTGTTAGCTTTTACTTGTTTTACCTTGGGTTTTCTTCTGGAAATGAAAGGTGAATTATAAAGTATTTTAATAACAACTTAGTTCAAGTGCTATCATTCAAACAGATACGAAGGCTGGAAGCAACACAATCTTTGCTTGGGCTGCTTCCTGCTAATTTAAGTAGTGGCTTAGTATTATGTGTAAACCAAACCTATGCTTTAACAGTTATCTCCACATTTCCATAATTAAGAACAAATGTACAGAAAAACCTCCCTTTCTCATTTGTTTATTACAGTGACAAAATAGATTAGCAGCTGTGGTTTAACTCTCCAGTAAGCAACATATTGGGACGCGGGTGGTGCTGTGGGTTAAACCACAGAGCCTAGGACTTGCCTATCAGAAGGTTGGCAGTTCGAATCCCCGTGACAGGGTGAGCTCCCGTTGCTCAGTCCTTGCTCCTGCCAACCTAGCAGTTCGAAAGCACGTCAAAGTGCAAGTAGATAAATAGGTACCACTCCGAAGGGAAAGGTAAACAGCATTTCTGTGTGCTGCTCTGGTTCTCCAGAAGCAGCTTAGTCATGCTGGCCACATGACCCGGAAGCTGTACGCTGGCTCCCTCGGCCAATAAAGCGAGATGAGCACTGCAACCCCAGAGTCGGTCACGACTGGACCTAATGGTCAGGGGTCCCTTTACCTTTACCTTTAAGCAACATATTGGCCACATTTGCGTGTTATGCTAAACCAGAGCTCAGTGCAAAGTTCATAAGCAAGAACCAGGTACAGCAATAATAATAATAATTTATACACCACCCATCTAGCTGGGTTTCCCCAGCCACTCTGGGCAGCTTCCAACAAAATATTAAAAGCCTTAGGCTCACATGCACCTCCCCTTCTCTCACAAAGTGGCAGGAATTCAAAAGCTTCTGACAGGGGTGCAGTCTCTGCGGGTCTCTGGGTGCCTAGTGTTTCCCAACCTTGGGCCTCCAGCTGTTTTTGAACTTCAATTCCCATCATCCCTGACCACTGGTCTTGCTAGCTAGGGATGATGGGAGTTGTAGTCCAAAAACAGCTGGAGGCCCAAGGTTGGGAAACACTGGTAGGCATCCACAAATTTTTCAATAAGGGGGTCAGAGCTCCTCAATATTCCGCAGCCAGCTCAACACAGCCTGTTGCAGGGCTGCTGGAAGGAGCTCTGGTGTACCTTCCGAAAAGCTCAGCATGGCCTGCTATGGCCGCGACAGGCTCTGCTGGGCCCTCCCATTGCAGCAGTGGGCCTTTTGGGGGGCATGTTGGGGTTTCTCCCAGCGTGTGACATCACAGGCACACTCCATTCACCCACAATGTGGGGCGGAATCCAGGCCCTGCCTAGCTTCTGGAGTGACACAATGTGTTAACAGCAAATATAGTTAATTTCAAGAATGTCAGTGGTAGGCTATCAAGCTGGCGGAAGGAAAGGTTTCTGAACTGGTAGCTTACACCATGAAGGAGGAAAAGGAATGGAAGGTGAACACACAAATCCAAGGCTTGCTGCATTGTTCTAAACCATGGTTTAATCACATAGTTACATCAGTACCCAATCTATCCTAGACAATGAATCAAATATACTGGTAGTCACAGATTTTAGACACACTTACTTGTGAGTAAGCTCTGCCAGTTCTACTGAACTGTCAAGTAAACATGCATAGCATCATGATGCACATTACAGGAGTTTTTCATTTGCAAAGGTAAAGGTAAAGGGACCCCTGACTGTTAAGTCCAGTCAAGGACAACTCTGGGGTTGCAGCGCTCATCTCGTTTTACTGCCTGAGGCAGCTGGCGTTTGTCCGCAGACAGCTTCCGTGTCATGTGGCCAGCATGACTAAGCCGCTTCTGGCGAACCAGAGCAGCACACGGAAACGCCGTTTACCTTCCCGCCTATTTATCTACTTGCACTTTGACATGCTTTCAAGCTGCTAGGTTGGCAAGAGCAGGGACCGAGCAATGGGAGCTCACCCCTTCGCGGGGATTCAAACCACCGACCTTCTGATCGGCAAGCCCTAAGCTCTGTGGTTTAGATCACAGCACCACCCGCGTCCCATTTCATTTGCAAGCAGCAGTGCAAATAAAGGAATACTGACCAACAACCTAGGACACTTTCAACCTTCCAACTTATTTTGTGTTTTAAACCAAAACATTTACTTTAAGGGATATGAACATTATCAAATGATCTGACCTTGTATCAAACAAAAGATTTTAAATTCTGAGTAACCTACCTCCCCATGGTTGAAAAAGTAGCATGCCACTGTAAGTAGTCCTCCAAACCTATTGCCACTGTAGTACAGGGGAAAGAAAAGGAAAATAACAAATTTTGGAGTCTTTAGAAGGAGCAACTCACAATCTTTCACTACAAAATTAAAATACTGTTTACTGTACAAACTTAGCAGAAGTTTACATCCAAATGTCAGATAAGCAAAAAGAATTACTTCTTAGCAAGAGTGCTCAAACTCTGTATGTGAAAGATCAGGAATGATCCTAAGGTTTGTGTAGTTCCTTTCCCAGGTTTAGAAAGTAAGGACTGTAAGCTTTCAGGCTACAGTAGCTGTTTCGCAAACTTGGTCTTGATATTTACATCTGAACCAGGAGCAACTGTCTCATACAGAGCTAGAGAGGATGAGAATTAATACTGCCTATTATGTTAATATGGATTCTGCTTTCTGGCTTTGAGAATGTTTTAAACCAAGCATTCCATTCTACAAGATGCAGAAATCAAAACATTTGACTACAACTTAACCATTATGTAGCTGTTAAACAGTCATCTATTCTCCTTAAGAAGATGCTAACAGTTGTAGTTACACTCGTAGTAAGACAGCTCTTTTGAGGTTTTTCTTTTTTTTAAAAAAAAAGACTAGAAAAGACTTAGGACATGGTAAGTGCAATGCAGAGAAAGTTGACTGGTAATTTGAAACTACAATAGCTTCAAAAATAATTTCTAAAATATCCATCTAATTGCTTCTCAAACACTGCCATCTAGGGGATTAATGGAACCATGATTTAAAAGTACTGCAGTTCTAAAATACGTGTCTCAGTATTAAAATTGGTAATAATTTTGAATTACAGTGCATATGTTATGTTTGCTGTTCAATCCGTAGTGGTATCTGTGGTGTTTTTTGTTTGTTTGTTCTTGAAATCTTCTATATGTGATCTCAGCCAACTGGATGTCACATAGTTTATGGACGGAATGGTGACGCAACACACTTGGATCACTTTGCAATGATGTGTAAATAATGAAAAACTCAAGTAAGGGCAATGATTCCAGCCCTCTCAGCAGCAGCAAATACTCCTGCCCTTATTTGCACAAGCACACACCAAAAATTGCCAGAAGGGGAGTTTCCGTCACAGCCCACAAAAGCTTTAGTGTGAAACTTCCCCTTCTCCATTTTGGCTTAGCTTTATTTTGCATATAAAGGTAAAGGTAAAGGTACCCCTGCCCATACGGGCCAGTCTTGACAGACTCTAGGGTTGTGCACCCATCTCACTTAAGAGGCCGGGGGCCAGCGCTGTCCGGAGACACTTCCGGGTCACGTGGCCAGCGTGACAAAGCTGCATCTGGCAAGCCAGTGCAGCACACAGAAATGCCGTTTACCTTCCCGCCAGTAAGCGGTCCCTATTTATCTACTTGCACCCGGGGGTGCTTTCGAACTGCTAGGTTGGCAGGCGCTGGGACTGAGCAATGGGAGCGCACCCCGCCGCGGGGATTCGAACCACCGACCTTTCGATCGGCAAGCCCTAGGCGCTGAGGCTTTTACCCACAGCGCCACCCGCGTCCCTTATTTTGCATATACTAGAGAGGAAATATGGAGCAGCTCATCTCTGTAAATTATTATGTTACCAGTGTCAACAAAGCACAGAAAGATCCATAGAGGGCACAATTTACTCCTGATTTCACAGACTTCCCATTCTCTCAGAAAAACGAACAAAAAACCTTAAAGCTGCTTACATTTTTAAACAAGTGACCAAAAAAGAGTAAAAAAAGCACAGAAGTGAAACTATCAACATAATACACGGCTACAGATTATTGCAGAGAAATGCACTGCCACCCATACAGCTTTTTCCTTCTGGCAGCAGCTTTTCATGTTTCATGGTTAGGGAGAATATCAGGGCCTGCTGCCAGAATTGGTGGAAATGAAAAGCATTTTGGTTCCTGACCCACATCTGCTACTGTTATTCTCCATGGCCACTGGTTTCCACTGCAAATGACTTTTATGAGAAAAGCTGCTATTCAACTGAAATTTTGAAATTTAAGCTACACTTTTAAAATTCTATCAGCGATTTATTCATGCTTTGAAACTATTTAACCACTTCAGCTACTCAAGCTTTCACATATGCCTGAAGCATCCAGTCAATTGCAATCAATCACACAAATACAAGCAAAGGGAATTGTTTAAACTGCAAACTGTTAGAAGCTAAACGTAGCTTTAGACATATACGCAGGAAATGGAAGGTGCTACTTTTTATGCACCCCTACTCTGGGAAGATGCTCACTTCTGTTACATGCCTATTGACATTTGTTCTAATTCAGCAATAAACAACGGGTTTTCCCAAGGAAAGTGGTGGGACAAAAGAAAAATCTCTTAGACCCATGCCTAGAAATCAAAGAACAAACAGAAATGAGCATGTAGTTACTGTGATATCCAACTCTGAATTGACTCATTGAAATCAATGGGAAAGTGCATTTATTTCAATGGATCTGAGTATGATTTAGATGCTTATATGATTGTATGATACTACTCTAGCTTTATTCCAGTGAAATAGAGAAGTGACTTCAGAATCCTAGCATAAATGTTTAACTGAAAAATTAAGTACAGTACTAGCTTCCCTTAAATTCAAGCAAGAACTGATATTCTGTTAGAAAAAGTCCAAATTTACAAAGTAAAAAGGAAAGGAAAGAACTCAACTTTTGGTGACATGACAGCATCCTGACTCACGATTCAGAAGCAACAGTCTCTGAAGGCTACGTTCTAAGATTGTATCACCATTGTGATCCCAAGCATACCCTTGGCATGTATAAGTGTTGCTTCTGACACAGCTTTTCAATGTAACATAAATAAGCACATTTATATCTTGTGACCAGCTTTTGGAGTTTTGCCAATGTTAATAAACTGGCACACTTCCTACAAAGGATTGAAGCTATTCAAAATCAATACTTCAGAACTATACTTAAGGTGCCGAATGGTACTCCAGTAACCTTGTGCCTTCACATTAACACAACTTTGGACCACATCCAGCAGTATATGTATGTTAACTTGAGTTCAGATATAATTAAGTTTGCAGGGCAGGGTCAAACAGCCTAAATTAAGAATGCGATACAGACTGAACTACATTTAGAGGAAGAATAAATATTCCCTAACACTACGAAATCTGTTCTTGTTCTATTAACCTGCCATATTTCCTTTGGTATATTTTTCAAACAGCAAGCTACAAAAATTTAGTCCAGATTTCAAGAAAGTAATTTTTTTGTTTCAGTCTCGTAAAAAGGGAGATTTAAAAGAAAGGGGGGAATTGCTAGATAAGATTAGAACAAACATCTTAAAGCTCAATTACATCATTTGGCTCTTAGTGTGCAGGACTCCACATAAAATGCAGTGTGCTGTATATTTAAAAATACAAAAATCGATAGTAACTTTCAATGCATCAGCTTTTCTTCTTGTGCACCTTACCTTAGGTATGTGCCATATAGGAAGAATATTGACACCATTAATCCATTCAGAAGAAATATCATAGCCACATAAAAAGAAGCAGGATCTCCCCACCCTACAGAACAAACAAGTATTATTAAAACTATATAATGCAACAGTAAAGACAAGCTACAAGGAAAAAAGCATTTCAGAAAGCCAAATCTGTTCTCCCCTCAGAAAAAGAAGATCTTTGTGATGGCAGTTGGGGGAAGGAGGGACCACCTCAGCTGGAACATCAGAAGCTCTAGTATGAACATCTTCTGCAGTATGGAAGCAAAAAATATTTAGATAATTCACTGTCACATCAGCTAATAAGAATAAATTATGAACTGACTTTAATTTTTCCCTGTTTTTGTCTATCTTTGGTCTTATATTAACAAGTCTTCAACTCAACATGCTGATAAAGAATATTTATGTATTTATAAAAATGTTTATATATGACTAATTCATTTGAAAGAATAAAAGCAGTTTACAACTATACATAAAACCATAAAATAAAAACTATGCACAAAGTTAAAATCAGACATCAATTAACTGTTGTGGAAAGATATATTCCTAATTGCCTGCACAGACCTGGCAGAAAAGAAAAGTCAGCAGGCATTTAAAAGTTGAAACAAAAGATGTCTGCTGTCATAAATTAAGCCCAGGAACTGAGACAATTTTCTCCACTGTCATTAGTTGCAAGAGATATTTGTCAATATGCATGTATATATAACTTTTTATGACTGCAGTTGTAAAACAACACAAGGACAACAAAAAGGATGCAACTGTGTAACAGTTAGGCATGATGCACACCAAATTTGTGAAAACCAATCCATAAGACTGTACATTTTGTTATTTCCATCTAGGAGATTGCAAATTTCCAGCCTGATATAAAAAGAAAACAGATTGAGATCCAGAAGCATTATTGCAAGGAATCAAGTGTACGAGTGTTGTGGCTGCTAATTGGAAGTATCCAATCACTGCAAATGCAGTACTTCCTGCCATCTTAACAGCAGTTAAGACTGAGTAAGGAGCAGGAGAAAGGTCCATGAATTTACAGAAATATAGCAACCAGCTACTAATCTTTCTCCTACCCTCCTAGCTATCCTAACTTTCAGTCTGTTGCTGAGATACTGGTGCCATCCTTATTATTTTGAGATGAATGTTTATGCCTCATCAGTCATACTGATGACCGGGGTGAATTTGCCCACATACTCCCTGTTTCTTGGTGAAATAGAGAACAGCTAAGACACAATGTGTGGTTAAGGTTGAAGGTTTCCAAACTGACAGAAAAACTAAAGATGGCATTTTCATCTAACAAGTTTACAAAACCTGAAAAAGCACACATGCCCTTCAGTATCTTTAAAAAGCCACTTGAAGATTCTTTGCAATATAGTAAATTGTTTACTGCAATTTATTTTTGTAATTTAGCAAATTATTTATTGCAAGCTAAAATCTTTCATCAGTCCACAGATGTAGCAAACACCTCAGTTTTTCTTTGCCTACACAAAGGAGGCTTTGTAAACCTTCCTCTGGTGTTTCATATGCCATCATACAAAACATTCAATAATGAACAAAGACCAAGCAACACTTGCCTTCACAGCTCTCAACAGGACTGAGGTCTTCTCCTCTATTCACTGTCCAACATTTCTTTGTCGGAATACCCATCACATTCATCGTTTCTGTGTATAATCGGTACCAAAAGCCTACAACAACCTGTGCAGAAAATAGGATTTAGAATTTCAAAAGAATTTTTTGACTCAGATTATCCTGATGATTAAAAGAAACTTATCTGTTGCTATTCAGCAATATCTGTCTAGTTTAAGATGTTTTTTCTTCCAGGATGCTACATTTGACCTCTTACAACATTGTTTATGAGATGAAAGCTCAAACTACAGAGCCAATAATCTTGTACCACAAAGCATAGAGCCAGTGTGGTGTAGTGGTTAAGAGCAGTAGTCTCGTAATCTGGGGAACCGGGTTCGCGTCTCCGCTCCTCCACATGCAGCTGCTGGGTGACCTTGGGCCAGTCACACTTCTTTGAAGTCTCTCAGCCCCACTCACCTCACAGAGTGTTTGTTGTGGGGGAGGAAGGGAAAGGAGAATGTTAGCCGCTTTGAGACTCCTGAAAGGGAGTGAAAGGCGGGATATCAAATCCAAACTCTTCTATACAGCCTTCTCCAGGTTTTATGTTAAGGGTTGAACCAGCTGTTGCACTGGATACGCCTCTGGCACTAAAATAACCACAGTGTATTTGTCTCCCTCCTACAACTGGCAAGGAGTTTTGTAGAGTTTTACCTACGCCTTGACATCAAAATGTGAGCTCCAGGATTTATGCATACAACCACATAATGGAATTAAAGCCAAAATGTAAGAAGTGCCTTACCTCTGGATAGACATTAAATCGTTTCAATGTGTTGATTACAAGAGGATACTCAGTTAGCTTGTCATTCATAATCGTCCAGACTCCATTCAGAAAGGATGGTGCCTCAGTGATGGTCTTGAAATAAGAATAATAAAGACCCTAAAGAGAACATATATATTAAGATGAAATTAATTAGCAGGAACTTTCACATTGTATTCTTCTCTTACAGCAACAGAAGTCAATAAATTACAGCTATTAATTTAAGTACCAATGAATCTACTTCACCTTTTTAAAACCACACCTAGGATGTGCCCTTCTTCTATTCTTGAAGGATGGGCACTACTTGTTAATACAACAGTGATTCGTACTGTATGTTTTCTTAAAAACTTGTAAGATGTTTTAAGACTATTTTTGCAGTTAGTGACAAACAAACAAACAAACAAACAAACAAACAAGGTTCATTGAAACACAGCAGCTTCAAAAAATGCAGTTTGAAGTTGACTTATTTCAATATTCGTAGCTAAAAACTGCAATTCAAAGTTGGCTTATTTAAAAAAACACCCATAGATAGAATTTACTAAAGTTTGTTGGGACAGTGAAGTGAAAAGCTGAAGTTAAAAACGTGGAAGCTTCCAATCTTCTCACAGACATGCTAGAGAACAGGGTGGGAGTGGGGAGTGAACGAACCTAAAGGGAGGCTACACTCATTGCTGCCACTGTTTAGTGTGATGTCCAAACTCAGCCAAAAATAATTTGTAAGCAGTGTTTGCTTTCAAAAAGTAGAAGGCCAGAAATGTTGAATAAGCACGACTAAATATAAATTTAATCATTCTAGGTAATTTGAGAGAATGAAAGAACAAAAATTAAAATCTTATTTTATCAATAGCTTATCATACCAATATTTGCAATACCCATTTGATTCAGAAATCCACTTTCATGGCTGTTTCATTTTTTTAAAATAAATCACAGGCAAGAATGTATACTATTTTAAACTACTATTACCGAACTGGTAAGTATCCATGGCTGGCTGAAAAACACTAAAAACACATTTTGGGTAACAGCTTTAAAAATAGCAGTGTCACTTAAAGTACAGAAGCTCTAACCATTTCAGTTCGAAAAGCCATTTCCCTTTCCAGGGTTGAAAGATGCGAAAAGTGGCGGTCATTTTCAAAGAGAGCTGTTATATGGCACCTAAAGAAACAAAAAACAACAAAACTCAGAAATAAATCTGCAGCTTAAAGGAACTAGTATTAAATTACAACAGCCTTGTAAATGAGATCACAAAAATAAATGGTGTACTTTTTTTTGTTAGCCTACACAGAGAGGATAGCAGATGAGGAACAGGGCAATACAGCTATCATCCCCCAGCCCACTCTGTTTCTATGCAGGATGCAGAGGAGCAGACTTCCCTAAGCAGAACCACATGGTTCCTTAAACCAGGATGACAGTTGTCAAAACAGGGCCAGATGGCTCAAAAGTCGTATTTTACAATACAGTGGTGCCTCGCAAGACGAAAAGAATCCGTTCCGCGAGTCTCTTCGTCTTGCGGTTTTTTCGTCTTGCGAAGCAAGCCCATTAGCGGATTAGCGCTATTAGCGGCTTAGCGGATCAGCTGTTAAGCGGCTTAGCGGCTTGGGGAAAAGGGGGGGGGGAGGAAAAAAAACCCTGCAGGAACTCGCAAGACATTTTCGTCTTGCGAGGCAAGACCATAGGAAATTCGTTTTGCGAAGCACCTCCAAAACGGAAAACCCTTTCGTCTAGCGGGCTTTCCGTCTTGCGAGGCATTCGTCTTGTGGGGCACCACTATACAACTTTTTAGTTCCTGAAATTTATTCTGATTGTGCAGATAAAATATCACAGATTGAATTCTACAGTGTGTGAATTGCTAGTGTGTGAAGGCAAACAAGATCCAAGGATCCCCAGGCATGTACCTCCAGATGATGGAGACATCAGGTGCCATCCTGGTGCCCAGATATCAGCCCATAAGTGGCCAGTAGCCAGGTGCAAAATGCGCCTGGCGAATTTCAAACTCTGGATCCACCCCATGGTAGTTCATCAGGAAAGGGTCTAGCTTTCTGGACATGGGAAATAAACCATCCCCCAAAGAGAAAAATATAGCAGGGGAAGGTGCATGTATGAAGATGTGTGGGTAGACAAAAAAGGTTGGGTAAAAAGGAATGAGAGATTGAAGCTCTGATTGCTAGTCCATATAAAAGGAGAGAGACAGGAAAACTCAAATATAGGAACTATTGCCTAAGGCATTAATAATATAACAAGTTCACAATTTTAGGTGGACCTTGATGAGACACACATGCCTGCTGAGACCTTGTAACAGAGATAAACTTACCAGTGAAGAATTCCAGCAACAGCGGCTGTTTAAAACAAATAATCAAAAAGGTAAGTTACTTCAACCTCCTGTTTTAAAAATCTTTTAAAAGTTACACCTAGTTCTTAGGAACAGCAATAGGGACCCAGAATATTACTCTTTCTTATTTTTAATGTATTTTAGATATATAACTGTACAAATGAGAGCATGACCCAGACCAACAAAGACTGAAGTCAAACTATTTGAATACTGGCTCCTGAGAAGGTAGAATCATGATACTATGTCCAGAGAGCAATTTCATTACACTAGAAGCACAGAGACATGCACACTTAAACTATCAGTGTAATCTCTGCTACGCAGTATAAACAAATCAGAAAACAGTAGAGATTGTATCACCAGTACATGAAGTCTATGGCGAATTGTGCACATGCATCTTACTTTAAAATTAGGACCCTTGTCATTAGAATTGTGAAAACCTCAAGTATTTGGTGACTAGATGTCTGAAAATGTGAGATCAACTCTAAGAATGAAGTTAAATGAACTTAAGTTTCATCTACAGTACTCAAACAGTGACAATATCATACTTAATGAACCGAAGTAATCTAGTAACATTGGCCTCTATCCAATTGTGTTCCTCCACTGCCAGAACCCTACTCAATCCAGCAAAGTTTCCATTATCAAAAGGTAGGTTTGTGTGCGATTTTCAGTGACCCTCACTTCCTAATGCTGCCTCCTGTACTCTCCCAAGATCTACTCCAGAGGGTTGGGGACCCTTTAGAAAAACATGCTAGGTGACTGCAGAAAAAAATCATTTTCTCTACACTAGCTCACAGCAACCTCTACTGGATCAAAAGGCCTGCCAACACCAGAGGCACACAACTGGATACAACCCTCTGTCTTTATTAGAATCAAAAGCATACCAACAGCTGAGACTTAGCTTGCAATCCTGTATACACTTAAAAAGGTAAAAAGGTAAAGGTACCCCTGCCCGTACGGGCCAGTCTTGCCAGACTCTAGGGTTGTGCGCCCATCTCACTCTATAGGCCGGGAGCCAGCGCTGTCCGCAGACACTTCTGGGTCACGTGGCCAGCGTGACAAGCTGCATCTGGCGAGCCAGCGCAGCACACGGAAACGCCGTTTACCTTCCCGCTGGTAAGCGGTCCCTATTTATCTACTTGCACCCAGGGGTGCTTTCGAACTGCTAGGTTGGCAGGTGCTGGGACCAAACGACGGGAGCGCACCCTGCTGCGGGGATTCGAACTGCCGACCATGCAATCGGCAAGTCCTAGGCGCTGAGGTTTTACCCGCAGCGCCACCCGCGTCCCAATACACTTACCTAGAAGTAACTCCAACTGAACTCTGTAAGAGTTACTTCTGAGTAGAAATGGAGGACTGCATTGTTAAAAAACAATTTTAAACATATATTTCTTCCTACCCATTATAAGGGTAATCCATATCTTGCTATCTGCTCTTGCGATGAAGATTCCTGTTTCATTCAGATAAGCTGTGTTAAAAAACAAAATAATTTCATTAGACTTTCAAATTGCACAGTTATTTCTCTAAAAGTTGTATTTCAACTTACAGCAGTTCACAAATTTGCTCTGGGCAAAAAGAGATGACTTTTACAAAGTTCTTTCAAGTGCACTTTTTTTGCAATTTTTTTTTAAAATTTGAATCTAGGGCTTTACACCACCAACAATAGCAAGTATCAATACTGAGTTACAGCATGTATAGTCCAAATGAACCCGAATAACATTTTGTTTAGTTTCTGCATGATTATTAATACTTTGACTAAATGCAGATCTAAGTTCCCAATTCAAACAAATGCAGATCATTACTTTGAATTCATGCTATTGGTTAAATTAAAAGCCTTAAAAGTTATTTAGGTAATAAGCTTATTGCATGTGAAGACCAATCCTATGCATGTTTCCTCCTAAGCACGTCCCAGTGAGGTTAGTGGGGTATACTCCTTAGAAAACACATGGGATTGCAGTCTTATGCACCGTATTATATAGCATGTTGCCTGAGGAAAGGACAAGTATGCACAGTCCTTAAACAATTCTGTAGTAATCCAGCAAAAGATACTATGTTACCTACGGAGATAAAAATCACATTCTGCACTGTTAAGGAAAGCTGACAAACCCCACCATGTTTTTCTTACATCCCAATTTAGGAGACAGCTTGATAGAACACAATCTACAGAGGAAAAGGTACGGCTCTTATGATTTCAGCACTTTTAAAAATCACAGGAACATGGAAAATAAAAGCCTAACTTATCCCCCCCCCCCAAAAAAAAAGAACCCTCACAACCCTTTGCTTAAGCTCTATAAATGTAAACCCAGTACCACTGAAATTGATCACAAGGATTTTCATTAGGTTGCCAACCTTCCAAGTATCAGAGAAGCAAACTGAAGAAATGAAAGAGCCATAGAGGTTTTATTGGGTGTCTTGATTTAAAGGAACAATTTATCGTCCCAGCGAAAGGGTGATTTAGAGAGCAGCATCCCTAGTTGAAGTCAGGGTGATGTCCTCTGCCTTCTCACTCATAAATTCTCGGTCCCATCAGTATCTCAGCCCTTTCCCATTTTCACCCCTTCCAAGAATTGAGCAGCAGGTTGCATCCTTTCCATTCCCATTCAAGCCCTACTCGCGAATATATATATATATATATATATATATATATATCCCGCTCTTTCATCAACCTGCAACAAGGTTGCAGCATGCAAAATGCAATAAAGACCAATCTACAATTAAAAACACCCAAAAGGGCAAAGGGAAGCGACTCCTCGTCAAAAGGGGGCAAACCCGTGTCCCGCTGCGCGAATGCCTGTCCACCCATCTATTTCTAACTATCCTGACGACTCGCTGACTTCCTTTCTGCCAACCTTATTTCTGAGCATGGATAGAAATTTCAAAAATAATGCCGCATTTTCTTACACGTTTGGATACCTCCTTCAACGTAATTTTTTTTTTAAAAAAGCTTTTTTTAATGTATATTTTTTTGAAGGGGGGCGGGAACCAAATATTGCAAGCGAAACACCCGCCCCCCCCCCCCAAGAAGGAAGAACTCCCGTTAAATCCGAGGAAGGGTTCGCGTTCCGCCCCCGCCACATCACTTTCTCGGGGGGAGAAGCCCCGTGGTGGGCTGGCTTGCTCCCGAGTAAGCCCGCTGGGAAGGGCCGGGCCCCGATCCCGCCGCCAGTGTCTCACCGCGCAGCCAGTCCTGGCACTCGCGGAGCCCCCGGGCCAGGCGCTCGCGCTGCTCCTCCGGGCGGGGGCTGCCGTTCTTGGCCGCCGCCCTCCTGCCGGCGCCCCCCCGCTTCATGGCGCTCGAGGCCCCGCCGGGGAGCTGCCTGCCCAGAGGCTGCTGGAGGCCGCGGGTGGCGGCGGCGGCGCCGGCCGGTCCCTTCTCGGCGTGGGCTCGGCTGGGGCTGCGCTCGGGCTCGCCGGCTCCGCTCAGGCCCCGCTGCTGCTGCTGCTGCCGCCTGCCTTCCTGAGGTAACGGCGGAGGGGGGGAAGGAGAAGCGCCGCCTCCTCCTCCGCCGCCTGAGGGGGGCGGCGCCTTCTTGGCCAAGCCTCGCCTGGGCCGGCCCATTCCCGGAGCGGGGCGGGACGAGGCCCGAGCGGGGGGAAGAGGCTCCCTCGCAGCGCGCGCGCGCGCCCGCTCCCGCGGCGAGGTAACGGCCGAGAGAGAGAGAGAGAAAGAGCCTCTCGCGCGCCCGGGCAACTGTCGGTCCGCGTGCGCGCGCGCCCGGACACGCCCTCTCGCCGCACGGAATTCCAGAGTTCGAAAGGGGCTCCTCGGGGGTCATCTAGTCCAACCCCGCCGCCACGTGGCCTCTTTGCACCAGCGGCGCTCCTAAAGGCACGAAGGGAAGAGGGCCTCCTCTCTCCAATGTCCCATCTTCCCCGGCAGCTGGGGTGCAGGGGGCTTCTTTTAATTTGGCGGTCACTTGTAACTGAGTAAGGTTGGCTTCCATGAGTCCCTAAGTGACTGTGGAGGCCAATTCTGGATCCACACGTCCTTCCACAGTGGGGGCATCGGTTTCCGTTTGGGGGTTGATCACGGTGTGGCTTTGCCAAGCGTGCCTTCCTCTTAGCACGTTTCTCCTTTCGTCCTGAGTTCGAGCATCTTCAAAGCCCATGACACCTTTGGTAAAGGCTGTTCTCCAACTGGAGCGCTCGCAGGCCAGTGTTTCCCAGTTGTCGGTATTTATACTACATTTTTAAAGATTTCCCTTGAGTCTTTAAACCTCTTTTGTTGACCACCAGCATTACGCTTTACATCTTTAAGTTCGGAATAGAGTACAGTGGTGCCTCGCAAGACGAAATTAATTCGTTCCGCGAGTTTTTTCGCCTTGCGGTTTTTTCGTCTTGCGAAGCACGGTTTCGGAAAAGTTTTGGAAAAGCTTCAAAAATCACCAAAGTCTTCAAAAACCTCAAAAAAGGCTACCACACCGCGTGCTATGAGTTGCTCCTCGAAGTCAAGTCGCAACTGTATTAATGGTTTTAAGAAAAAGGAAACAAACTTGCAAGACGTTTCCGTCTTGCGAAGCAAGCCCATAGGGAAAATCGTCTTGCGAAGCAACTAAAAAAACCAAAAACCCTTTCGTCTTGCGAGTTTTCCGTCTTGCGAGGCATTCGTCTTGCGAGGTACCACTGTAGTTGCTTTGGAAGACGATAATCAGGCATCCGCACAACTAGCCCAACGAAGTTGATGTTGAAGAATCATTTCTCCAACACTGGTGATCTTTGCTTCTTCCAGTACACTAGCATTAGTTTGCCTGTCTTCCCAAGTGATGTGTAATATTTTTCGGAGATCTACCAACCATACTGCATGCTTGTGAAACATGGGCCACTTATAAACGCCATCTCCAACTCCTCGAAAGATTACATCAGCAGTGTCTCCGAAAAATTTTACACATCACTTGGGAAGACAGGCAAACTAATGCTAGTGTACTGGAAGAAGCAAATAGCTCTGTAAACAAGCATTTTGGTTTCTCCGCAAATGTCCCGGTCCTCAAACACTTCAATTGGGAGAAAGCTAGACTCCATCTCCCCAGCAGCTGGGATGCAGGAATAGACTGCCCCTGCACGAAGAGGCTCCGCAGCTCAGGATATGACAGGCCAGCTCCATTGCTCATAATAATAATAATAATAATAATCAGGCCTCCTCTCCTGACAACTGTCATCTGGGAGGCCCAGCTGCACCAGGCACTTCCTGCCTCTGAAGTGTGTTCATATAGGAGCAACCGTCTAGAAAATTGGTGCCTGCCTTTTGAGTTTTATTTTCCTTGGCCTTCCTTCTCCTTTTCCCCTTGTGTGTTATGTGTAATCTATTTATTTGAATGTAAGCCTGCAGGTAGCCTTGCTTTGAATTCCTGTAAGCTGCTCTGGGAGCCTTTTCGGCAGGGTACAAATGTTCAGGCCTAGCTCTCACCGGTCTCACAGACAACAGATTCAGCAATCTGCCTTCCTTATGCCTTTTATGGAGTTTTTTGCACTAAGTAATCTTGCCAAGAGACGCGGGTGGCGCTGTGGGTAAAAGCCTCAGCGCCTAGGGCTTGCCGATCGCATGGTCGGCGGTTCGAATCCCTGCGGCGGGGTGAGCTCCCGTCGTTCGGTCCCAGCTCCTGCCCACCTAGCAGTTCGAAAGCACCCTTAAGTGCAAGTAGATAAATAGGTACCGCTTTACAGCGGGAAGGTAAACGGCGTTTCCGTGTGCTGCTCTGGTGCCGGTTCGCCGGAGCAGCGTCGTCACGCTGGCCACGTGACCCGGAAGTGTCTGCGGACAGCGCTGGCTCCCGGCCTCTAGACTGAGATGAGCGCACAACCCTAGAGTCTGTCAAGACTGGCCCGTACGGGCAGGGGTACCTTTACCTTTACCTTTAATCTTGCCAAAGAAGTAAAGTTGCTATGCGGACAGAGTCTTTCTAACTCCCAGCAAGTTGAGGGAGGGGGTGGCACCCATTTTCTTTCTGGCGCAGAGCCACTTCCTTTGTTAACTTAATGGCCCATACTTAGACGGTCATTACCTTATGAGGAAGCTAGCCTGGCTGTTCCAGGAATTGAATCCATGATGGATCCAGGAATTAGAAGGAACTCCAATATACAGCCTACCACTACCACCACCCTGTACAAACTCATAAGAGTATGCTGGATTCCCCCAGTTGCTGCCCATACTATCAGAGTCTTTGTGATTAACTGATTTTTATCTCCAGCTTTCTCCATTTCACATTCCTTCTACTTTTGCTGCTGCTCCTTCGGATGACTTGGACATTTGTTTGGTCTAATTTTCAAAAAATTAAATAAAGATTTCCTACCAATCTGTCTTACATTTACAAAGAAGGAGTGCACAGTCCTAATCTCCTAACAGTTCTGGCATCACTAATCTGCATTATATGTTCTTGAGTATGTACTCTTCCTTAAGAGCATTAGGAACCTTCCTAGATCAAAATCTGCCTTGTCGTATTTATCGCAAGAACTTGCTAGCCAGGATTAAGTGATCCATCCAAAACTGGTGAACTGTAGTGTTCTGGTCAGGTGAACCGTAGTGTACCTTCTGCCTATCAGTGCCCTAATCAATAAACTGTTCATACAAAAGAACAGCTTGTACTTTTAAAAAATATAGATATAATTTTAAATGTGCCACTTCACTAGCTAGCTTCTGAACCACAGAAACTGCATCCCATTAGCTCTTGCTTTTTGTGTACTGTACTGTTACACTCTCAGTCACGTCCGCCCACATTCTAGAAGCTTTATCCAGCTTTCTCTGTCCTCCGGCGAAGAATGCTACAAATAAAGCACAATGTCTTTGAAACGAGAACTGTCTTGCCATTCATTATTTAGAAAGTCTGAAGCGGGGCTTGCTGCCTTTTGAGGCTGCTTTTTCAAACAAGAGTCAATCCTTAGCTGGTCTAGTCTCCCAAATAGCTCTACCAAAGTCAATAGATAAACACTGATTTATGCTAGCTAAGCATCTAACCCTGGATTTAACAGTATCTGGGTTTTGTGATAAAGGCTTTCTTTGCAGATGGATTTTACTGAGACATAAGTCTACTCTTTTTAATCCCACTGCTGCAAATATTCACATATTGAGAGCTCTTTGTACTGCCTGCTGTAAAGCAGGAAGATTTAAGGACGTGTTCGTGGGGAGCAGTAACGCTGCAGTAATTTATATTCCTCAGAACCCATACCCAGAGTTCGTACACAAAACCGCACTTTGTACTCTCTCTCTTATTAATTGATCTGGAATAACTACTACCCACCTGGTTTTGTATGCACAATTGCTCGTGCTAATTGAAATCCTCTTTTCATTTGTAACTACGCGCTAAAAAGGTGGGAGAAATTGCACTGGCATCTTGATTGTGACGGAAACAGGGGTGGTCAAAGGGGTCAAGTCACATTAAGCGATCAAGAATATTCAGACATATGAGCAAGCTCCTAATCAGTAGCATTCCTGTTTTTATACTGAATATTCAAAGCTGATTAATGGACAGATCCATAACACGAAGCCTCTGCACTTATAAACGATCCCACTTTAATTACGTTTTTTTAAAAGAAGAAGAAGATTGATTTTAAATTTTAACTTGGTTATTTAATTGCACATTACATTTGTTTTGGAATGGCATCTAATAAATCTTGCAAATGAATATATTCAGGCTGCAGTTCTACACACACTTTCCCTGGGAATCATTCCTGTTGAATTTAGTGGGACTAGGTGCTCAACATCCAGCCCCAGTCTGAGGGCACTTCTAGACAGTCCCCATTTTCAGGTGGGATTCAATAATAGAATAGCAAATTTGGGTTGCATGGTTAAAGTCGATTAGCGTTCTTGCATAGCAAGAGTTTTCCCCGCTCCCCCCAAATAAGTCTTCTCATGATAAGTAAATGCACTAGAAGGGGTGAAACAACAATTGTTTGATGCAACATTGTCCAACCTCCGTGCACACTTCGTGCAAACAAACCAGGATGAATGCCCAGTAAATAGGTCATCTGGAAGCAGCTTGAAATTGTGCTTCTGTTTGGAAGAATTCTGGACTGATCTCTTGAAAAGCCTTTGTTATATCACTGTATGCATTTCTGAGCAAAACAATAATGTTCTGTGCTTGGCTGGAGGCTGGTTTTTTCAGGTTTACAAAACAAAACAAAAGTGCCTGTAACACTTGCTGTGACAGACTATACATGGGTGTACGTAAAATTAAATATTTAATCACTATACATCTTACATTCACACCAGTTGGCCTTTATATGAGGTTCTATTTTAATAGATTCTTTATCATATAGGTTCTGTTTATATTTGTAATTGTGCTGGGGAAAATAATTGATGCTTGCTTATCTGCTTAATTTTCTGTGTGGTGGCTAAAGGCTAATGCTGTCATCATGCATGGATAATTGCCTGGAGCTGGACATTACAGTATCAAAGTCAGAACGAACCAAAATGCCATCTAATCCAATCCTCTGCCTTGAGGCAGAACCACCCACAGCCTCTCGCAGAACAGCCATGCAATCCTGCACATGGTGTGTCACAAGCAGACCGCATAGGCATTGCAGTGGGTGCTTTCAGAGCAAAAAGCTCCAGATGAATTATTCAAATGACCAGAGGGCATTATTCGCTTATTAAAAACATTGATAACCCACCCTGCATATGCACAGATACCAAGGTGGGGGTGCAGAAGAGAACATTTACAAACCATGTAGTGCATGGGTAGGCAAACTAAGGCCTGGGGGCCGGATCCAGCCCAATCGCCTTCTAAATCCGGCCTGTGGGTTGTCCAGGAATCAGCATGTTTTTACACGAGTAGAAATCTCCTTTTATTTAAAATGCATCTCTGGATTCTTGTGGGGCCTGCCTGGTGTTTTTACACGAGTAGAATGTGTGCTTTTATTTAAAATGCATCTCTGGGTTATTTGTGGGGCATAGGAATTCATTCATTCCCCCCCCCCAAATATATATAGTCTGGCCCCCCACAAGGTCTGAGGGACAGTGGACCGGCCCCCTGCTGAAAAAGTTTGCTGACCCATGATGTAGTATATGGAATGTTAGGGGAGGGGTTGCTGGTGGGAGACACTTCTTCGGGGGTAACTTGCCCACCTTTCGTCCCCACATTTTGCACTCAGCTCTCACCTGTGACTCCTAAAAGATGTCAGCATATGACAGAAGCCACACTCTGGGAAATGGCTTTCGAATGGCCGGCTAAACCAGGTAAGGGGAACTGATGGGTCCCAAACCGTTGCTGAGTTAGGAATAGGAAGACAGACTCCGGTGGGTTGAGTGGATGAGACCAATAAAGGTAAAGGGTAAAGGGACCCCTGACCATTAGGTCCAGTCATGGCCGACTCTGGGGTTGCGGCGCTCATCTCACTTTATTGGCCGAGAGAGCCGGTGTACAGCTTCCAGGTCATGTGGCCAGCATGACTAAGCCGCTTCTGGCAAACCAGAGCAGCACACGGAAACGCCGTTTACCTTCCTGCCGGAGCGGTACCTATTTATCTACTTGCACTTTGACGTGCTTTCAAACTGCTAGGTTGGCAGGAGCAGGGACCGAGCAACGGGAGCTCACCCCGTCGCAAGGATTTGAACCGCCGACCTTCTGATCGGCAAGTCCTAAGCTCTGTGGCACCCACGTCCCCTGATGAGACCAATAGTGGGTCCCTTATTCAAGAAGGATAGCAGCTGGCGGACGCATTTTCACTAGAAAGCATTCCAGACCCTCCATCTCCCAGAACCCGGCGGGCCTTAAAAGTAGGAGAGCAAAGAGCTCAAAGACAGAGGACACTTAGTGGCACCCGTAGAGGAGGTGATGAGGATGACGAATGTGGAAGTGGGAGAGACACGGGGGCGTTGAAGATTCACTCGGGACAATGCCATTATCCAAGAGGCTGGGTTCTATAGCCTCTCTCTGTAAAAACTGAAATAAAATAGGACTGTGAGAAACTTTTCCTTGTCTTTATACTTTCCTTGGCAACCAGCTGGGAGCCACTGACAACACCTTGACAATACTCATCTGGCGCCATCTGGTCTTGCATGTTTATAGCGCATTCAAATTGCTGTTTCTTTACTAATGTGCAGTATCTGAGTCCCGAGGCCTCCATACACACTGCCCAGGCTTGCGCCCCAGAGAGGTCATTGCCTCTAACACAGCAAAACCAATGCAGGAAGCAGCAGTTACGAATTACCAGTCTCGGAAGCTACAGCAGGTGTCGTGATTCTCCAGTATGACACTCCATTGTCTCTCAGGACAGACAGATGCCAGCAACAAAATACACTAATTAATTAAAAAAAAAAAAGAGTTATGGCAAGGCCAAAATTTAGTGGACCCCCCCCCCCCATCCTTCACACTGCCTTCCTAAAAGTGGGTCAGGAGGCACCCAGTTTGGGAAAGGGGGGGCTCTGATGGGGCCCTAGAGCCCCTCCACCCCCTCCCCAAAACTGAGAAAGTGCTGACTAGGCTTTGGGAAGGAGGAGGGAAGACTCTAGGGCCCTCTTACCCAAGCTTTGAGAAGGCATCCTCAGCTCAGTGCCCAGTACCTTCACTTAGCTCACACAGCTCTAAATCCGCCTTTGAAACAGTTCAACAGAACAAATAAAGGACAGTTATAAAAGCAACAACACATGGAACAGAAGGAGTTAAACAGTCACCAACTTAAAAACTCTTAAGCTTTCTGGGGCCTGATGGGGCACCAAAAAGCTAACAATGTTGGTACTGGTCATAATATTTAAAAATATTATATATATATATATATATATATATATATATATATATATATATATATACAGGCCAAAGGTAAAGATAAAGGGGCCCCTGACCATTAGGTCCAGTCGTGGCCGACTCTGGGGTTGCGGCACTCATCTCGCTTTATTGGCTGAGGGAGCCGGCGTACAGCTTCCGGGTCATGTGGCCAGCAGGACTAAGCCGCTTCTGGCGAACCAGAGCAGCGCACGGAAACGCCGTTTACCTTCTCGCTGGAGTGGTACCTATTTATCTACTTGCACTTTGACGTGCTTTCGAACTGCTAGGTTGGCAGGAGCAGCGACCGAGCAACAGGAGCTCACCCCGTCACGGGGATTCAAACCACCGACCTTCTGATCGGCAAGTCCTAGGCTCTGTGGTTTAACCCACAGTGCCACCCGCCTCCCAAAAACAGGCCAAACCCTACACCAAAGCATAAATGGACATAAACCTGACATCAGGAATCACAAGACAGAGAAGCCAGTAGGAGAACACTTCAGTCTCCCAAGACATTCAATACAGGATCTCAAAGCGCTGTCTTATTACAAAATATTTCAGAAACAGACTTGAAAGAGAAGTTGCTGAATTACAACTTATCACTAAACTGAAAACTATGGAGAGACCTGGTCTGAATAGAGATATTGGATTCCTGTTTCATTACATATGCTAATGATTTGCATACCATCCCTTGCTTTTTCCTGTAGGACTAATTGCAGTCGTTCATACCCATTGAGTCAATAACCCATCTCCTGCTACCCGCCTGAGAAAAAACCCACCCCACCCTCCCACTATAATATATATAAGGGTCTGGTGACTTCTGTTTCAGTGTATCTGAAGAAGTGTGCATGCACATGAAAGCTATACCAAGAACAAACTTACTTGGTCTCTAAGGTGCTACTGGACAATTTATTTATTATTTTTATATACAGTCATACCTTGAGTTGAATGTGCTTTGGCTTGAGCGTGTTCGAGTTGCGCTCCACAGCAACCCGGAAGTAACGGAGCACGTTACTTCTGGGTTTTGCCGCTCGCGCATGCGCAGATGCTCAAAATGATGTCACACGCATGCGCAGAAGCAGCGAAACACAACCCGTGCACGGGCAGATGCGCTGTTGCGTCTTGTGTTCCGTTCAGGGTGCGAACGGGGCTCTGGAACGGATCCCGTTCGCATCCCGAGGTACCACTGTATTTCGACCACGTCAGACCAGCACGGTACCTGCCTGAATCTAGGTCATAGTTCTGCAGTTCTCTAGGAGGGCATTTCACAAACATCAGCAGTACAGAGAAGGCTCTCTCTTGTGTCACCACACAGTGGACATCCCATAGTTTGGAATATGGGAGATCCTCATCCAGATAACTTTATAATATCTATGTTGTTGTTGTTATGTCATAGGAGATCCCTATTTTCATCGGAGAAATGTTGAAGGGTATGTTTAAAGGTGATGTCCTTAGTTGGATCCAACACAAAATATGTATTTTAAATTGTGACTTGTCCACTATGAAGCCAAGTGTGAGTTTGTATGCATAGGTGTTGCATAGTATAAATACAGTAGAACAATATTATTTGCAATGAAATCAGTCATTTCATATGCCCCAGCTATTTTGAAAAAGTCTATGACTACAATATATTTTGCAGGATATTAAATAAAGTATTCCAGCTCAGCCAAATGAGGTTTGCCTTTAAAAAAAAAAGAAAGACTGATGGATTCTCTGTCACACTGCATAATGTGCTTACATGTGCTCAAAGAGGGAGATGGAAATTTATGCAGGAACGGGAAGTTCTTGCCATAGTCCTTTAAAGCTATAGACAGTTATATCACATCTGATATGTGACAATATCTTGTTATGGCAAAAAAAGACAATAAAAGTGACTGGAAGGACAATAGAAATTTATTTATTGTTACACTTTTATTCTGGCTTGTCAAATGGCTAAATGCACATCGTGGTAAATCATCGCTCAGTAAATGGTTACCATGTTCACATTTTGTATAGTGGAAGAAAAATTAAGGAACAAAAAAATTTCAGTGCAAATCACTGATAGCTAGATGTGTAACCTCTTCAAGAGTTCCACCACCAGTTAAGTGTCTGAACTTCCATGGGATTTTACAACAGCTTGATCATTTATCTAGCTATGTAAAGGTAAAGGTAAAGGTACCCCTGCCCGTATGGGCCAGTCGTGTCCGATTCTAGGGTTGTGCGCCCATCTCACTTAAGAGGTGAGGGCCAGCGCTGTCTGGAGACACTTCTGGGTCATGTGGCCAGCATGACGAAGCTGCTTTGGCGAGCCAGCACCAGCACAGCACACGGAAACGCTGTTTACCTTCCCGCTATAAAGCGGTACCTATTTATCTACTTGCACTTGGGAGTGCTTTCAAACTGCTAGGTGGGCAGGAGCTGGGACTGAAAGACGGGAGCTCACCCCACCGCGGGGATTCGAACCGCCGACCATGCGATCGGCAAGTCCTAGGCACTGAGGTTTTACCCACAGCGCCACCCGCGTCCCTATCTAGCTATGTACTGTTCATTTAATACATCACTCAACTAAAATCCAGTTGATTAAGCTAAGCATATTTAATCAGTTGACATCTAATTTTTATTCTTTCCAATGCAAAGTTACTACAGAATGTGTAGCTTAAAAAAGTCATAGTTAACAGGTGCTAGTAGAATGTTTCTGCAGTATATGAGGATTACACTGTATAACCAACAGATGGCACTGTATGCAAAACTATATTAATGTAGCATTTAAGAAATAAATGTTTCCCATCTTTAAATGATACCGTATTACTCTAATACCTGGGATGGCCAAATTTTTTCAGGTCAACAACTACATTGACTGATGCTCAGCCCTTGAGGGCTCCTTGCCAAAGTGGGAGTGGTTGAAATATGGAAGTGGGTGTGGCTAAAGTGTAAACATGGGTGTGGCCAGTTTTTATTTTTAAATGATATACCGTATTTACTCGAATGTAATGCACACCTTTTTTTGCCAAATTATGTGCAAAAATTAGGGCGTGCCTTAGATTCGATGGCACATTACATTCGAGTAAATATGGTATTTTGGAAATCGGGGAAGGGGCATTACAAAAAGCATTTATTTATTAAATGAGAATGCCCCAGTTATTTCAATTCAGTTTATAATGGATCTCTGATTAAGATTAAACAACAAGAAGAATCAAATAGTGTGTTAGAAAAGAAACAGTTGTCCCCCCCCCCCCCTATGCTCAAGAAATTGGGACTTTTTGACTAAGGGAAGAACATGATATAGATTCATAAAAATGTGGGCTGATATTCAATATTATTCATAGAGTCATTGAAATCAATGCACTTAATTAACCTGAGCCCATTGATTTCAGTGGATCTACTCTGAATATGATTTAGTTGGGTATCATTCCTTGTATTACGCGGAGAACAAAACGTCATTTCTGCCTCTCAAAGTGCTGGAACGTAGAACTATAAAATCATAACTCCCTGTAATAGTGAACTCAGGTGATTAAGTACCTATAAGATTGGGAGCAAAGTAGGGGCACAGAAAATAAGGGTTTGTTTTCTATAAACTTTGGAGAATACCTAGGTATGCAGCAAGGCTGTGGCCTGGCTGGACTGAGCCGACTGAGAGAGGCTCCCTGACTGTTAGCAGGGCTGCCTTACCCATAGGTGCTAGGGGTGCGGGGCACCCGGGTGCCAGGCTCACAGGGGCGCCAGGCTGAGAGTCTGGGGAAGAGCCCGCCCATCAGTCGGAGTGCCACGGCAGGCTCTTCTGCTGCGGGCGGCTCTGTGCCGTGAGTTCGGGGGCGAGCGAGCCAGCGAGGCGCTGAGGCGGCTGGCCGGCTCCACCCTCCTGCGTTTCTGGGACTGGGAAACTGGGAGGGGGGCGCTGGGCGGATCTTTGCACCCCACACCGCATATAATTAAGACAGCCCTGACGGTCCCGACGGTCCCTGGGAGCCAGAAGGGCCTCATCCAGGAGCAAACCCCCAGTTGGGGTGGCCACCTGGACTTCCGAAGATGGGTTGGTTTCCACTTTCAGGGGCACAGAGTCCCCTGCTCCCTTTGGGTTGCCTTTTGTCACATTCTTGAAGTCATAAGAAATAAAATGCAAAAGTTTTTCCCTCACCCTAACCTGTTTTCCTTGCGCACCCTACCTGGCTAGGCACCTCGCCCTCCCTCCCTAGCTGGCTGATTGACGCTCCAGGCTAGCCAATAGAGCTCATCAGCCAGTAGGCTCTTCTGGGGTGGGCAGCGCTTGATGCCAATGGCTCCCAGAGAAGCAGCCAGACCTTTCCTGGAGCAGCAGCCTCTGCTTGCAAAGCTCCGTCTCCCTCGGCCTCTCGCTGGGAGTCTAAGGGGTCTCTTGGCTCCTTTCCACCTCTAGAATGGATTGTGTGGAGGCTGCAAAGGAGGCCTTCTTACCTTGAGGGTTCAGTCACTGAAATGGCCCACATGAAGGGTGGCATGCAAATTTAATAAATAATCATCACCACATGCCATTTCCTGAGCATTAAAGCACCATATACAGGCAACCCCAAACTCGGCCCTCCAGATGTTTTGGGACTACAACTCCCATCATCCCTAGCTAACAGGACCAGTGGTCAGAGATGATGGGAATTGTAGCCCCAAAACATCTGGAGGGCCGAGTTTGGGGATGCCTGCACCATCACCTCCCTATATTGGAGCTCTCAGGGGGATGAGGGGTTATGCCAACTGGAGGCAAAGCTCCATGAGGAAGAGAAGCAGAATTGGTTGTTATCTCTTCCCCCTTTTCTTCCTTCCTTCTATTTTGGATTGGTTTCTACATTTACAATTATTCTGGCAGATAGAAGTTAAGCAGGTGGGGAGCATTTGCCAGGCACTGCCTGCTGCCTGTGGGGCCCAGATCACCCCCCCCCCATGGGGAATCTGAGAAGGGCTTGAGCCCCACAGCTCCCTTGAAGTTGGGCATGAAAGCCTACAGGCTCACTTGCTGCATCTCTGTCCAAGAAGAGCTGTGGGTGGGGAAGGGCAGCTTGGCCCCAGCAGGACAGGACTTGCCTGGGGACATCTCAGGCCTCTCCTTGGGCCTTGGGAAAGGGGCTTTTCCTCTGCCTTGTTCTTCCACATCCCTTCCATTTGGTGTCTTTGGACTTTCCAACCCTGAGGACAGGACTTGTCTCACCTTCTTTTAAATCAATGTCAGCTGCTTTAGGAGACAACAAGAGTATGCAAAGCAGGATAAAAATAAGAGGAAAAGGATTAAACTGTACATTTCAAAGAATATATACAAATCACCCTTGAGTTGCATGGCATTCACATTGTTCTAACCACTAGGCCTCACAGACTCTCCTAGAACCTTGGCACTGAGGCTGAGAATTCCATATTCTCAAGGGCCGTTGCCTAGCAATGGAACTTGTGACCGTTTGAACTGAGGTTCCTGCATCCTCAGCATCTCAAGGTTTGCAGAGGTGGCCTGTAGCGACCTTCGCTCAGTCACTACATTAGAAGATGGCGTCCCAAAGACTCCTGGAGGTAAGTGGAAGTTGCCATGGCCAGGGGACTTAACTCTAGAACCTAGATCAATGGTATCACCAAGTTTGGCAAAGAGCTATCCAAAGTCAAAGAAAGGGTTGAGCTTTGCCCAAGTTTTTGGAAGGGAAGTAGGAATGCCGAAAAAGAAAATTTAGTGTTCTATATTGCAGTCAATTGAATATTATTTTGAACAGAGGATTCCTTCTGACTTATGTACGTGTGAATCTGGGAGAGGTTTCATTTCTATTTCTGCAGGCTGGATGTTATCTTTGTACTATAGTTTGGAGGGAAAGGGAAAAACAGAAGAAGAAAAGAGAGGGTGAGCGGCTGGCCCAGTGGAGGGGAAGGGGGTGCTAGATGGATCTGGTTTTTCTGCAGAGCTGATGCAAGGAGCTTTGCTGCTCACCTGTCCACAGAGTCTATCATAGGGAAGGGCTGCTCCCAGGTGTAAGTGAGGGAGAGACAGGAGGCCTGGCGGAGCTCTGCTCCTGGAGGAAGGACAGGTGAGAAACAGCGCCATGGGCTCTGCTGAGACAGGCCAGCTCCCGCAGGCCTCGTCTCCGAAAGCTGGCATCTGGCGGCAGCCATTTCATTTCATCAGGCTGCCTCAGTGGGAGAGATGAGAACAGCATTCTAGACCCAGGGGCCTGAGCTTGTGAGTTGTTTTTTCCTCTGCCCTCCTTGCACCCTTTCCTTGTGTGTTGTATTCCCGTTGGTCAGATTGTTTCTTACAATAGAAGTCTGCGATTAGGGAGTTTCTTGCATTTGATTTCATGGAAGGCTCTCTTGGAGCCTTTTTGGCTTAAGAGAGGGGTACAAATGCTCTAAAGGAATGAATGGGTGAATAAGGTCTCTAAGGAAATGGAGGTTTTCAGTTTGTTTCCCAACCTACCCTGCCTGCGCTTTCCTGATCAACACAAAAACATGAATGGGTCTGATCCACTCCTCACATTCTGACGTTCCTGTTTCTCTTTTCTCATGGACAGGGAATTGATTTCGATGAGGATCAGATCTCGGAAATCAGCCCGGAAGAAGGGGAGGATCTTCCTCCAAGGTATTGCTGTGCTAATCCCCTCCTCCAATCATCAATTGATTTCAAAAGCCCCCCCCCCCCCGTCCATTTCTATGGTGGTGGTGTTAGGGATCTTTGAAGGATGGGAGGCAATAAAACCTTTTGACACAAGTGCTACTGCTCTCTCCCTTCAGCATCCCAACCACAGGTTCTCCGAATGCGGCTGATGTTCCTCCCGAAGGCTTCAGCGAGGACCAGCTGAAGGCCAGACTTATGGATGTCATCACCACGATGAAGAGTGGAAAGAAGATGGTCCGAAGAAAGGCGCTCCGTGATCTTTCCGACCTCCTGCAGAAGATCCAGGAATATGTGAGTTACTGAAGCAAAGCATTGCAACCATGCAGGGCTGTCAAGGCCTTCAGGCTGTCGCTTCTAGGCCCACCCTGCAAGTTGCCCTAGGGACAAGCAGGCATCCCGGTACATACCCAATTTTGAGAACAGAGCTGGGCCATAGCAGAATGAATCCTAGTGAGTAAAACAGCTGAGAAAAGATGCAAAAAGCAAACATCAGGAAAAGAGGGGTGGAAAGTAAAAAAGAAATTGATTTTTTCTGTATAGGATGCCAAATGTTTTGGAATGTTTTGAAGACTCAATAAAAATGTTTTAATTATCAGTTTTTATCCATCCATTATCTGTGTTTAATCTTGTATTTTATTCAGATGCTTTATCCTATGCTTGTTTCTTTGTCCTTATTTGCGCCAACATTTATCAGTTAAAAAAAATCCTAACTGCTATTTTATTTATAGGTTGTTGTTGTTGTTGTTTATCCTGGTCTGTGACCGTAATAAAGTTTGAAAAAATAAATAAAATTGTTGTAGGAAAAATGGTGATGGGTTGCTTCTCTTATCAGTCCCTTCTCTGGGTTTCTTCTCAGCCATCGGAAGCGCTTCCTGCACCCTCCCTTGGCCAACTGGTGGCGATTTCCTGTCTGTGCACATTGGATCCAGACCCGGAGTGCAGGCAGAGGGCAGCAGAGGCCCGCTGCCATCTTCTGCCTATCCTGCGGCGCAAAAAAGGTAAGACTGAAAGAATGCATCCCAGCATGGAGTGGGGTGAGCAAGACCCAAACTAACCCTTTGGCTTTCCTTTGCAGAGACGCTGGCACAAACGTCAAGGAACACTCATCATCAGAGCTCAGAAGGTCCTCAATTCCACCAGAAGTCCGGTTCCTGCATTGTTCATCAATGACTGCTACTCTCTTGCCAGGGTAAGTCGCTGTCACACAAGACACAGCGGTCTCTCAAGCCTCATGTTCTGGGTCCCACAGAGAAAGCACCTGGGCTTTCTGCTCCCCAGCCCTGCCCTGTGGGCATCTCTGACCTTCCTCTCTTGCTTTAGTTCTTTGGCGCCTTTCTCCCTGCGGAGCAGCTCTTGAAGGCCATGTGCTTCCTGGCCAGAGACCTGGTTGTTGAGAGCAGCTTCAACCCACTGGATATCTCCCACTTACTGTAAGAATTCATCAAGCAGTTTAGCGGCAAAGCAGTAGAGATAAGGTGTCTGCAAAGGTAGGAGAGGAGAAGAATCTCCGCTTTGGTGTAGGGGAGGCAACCTCATGCCATTGAGTGGCCAGGGACACATGTTTGTTGAGAGGGGCCTGGCAATGTCAGAACAAGAAGCTCAGCCAAGGGTCCTGAGAAACATGGGTTCAAGACTGGGGAACCCTCCTCCCTCTGGGAGCAGACAGGCAAGCTTCTTCTCTTGGCCCACAATGGAGAGGGGAACTGGTTCCCTGGAGCTGCCTGGGTCCAATACTCCCCAGGACTCTGAGTGGTACCTTTGAAGGAAGATGGCTGTGGTGGCACAGGTCTTTCCATGAGGGATAGAGGGATCTGCCTGCAGACAGCCCTGCTTCCTTGTACTCTCCAAGCAACCCTCTCCTTTTCTCTGACAGGTGGAGGTGCTGCTGGAGGCCTTCAACAAAATCAGCCAGGGGCCTACAAGGGAGGGCAGAAACATGGCTGTCTTCGCTTTCTCCATCTTGTCACACCACCGCCTGGAGAAAGTGGTTGAATACCTCCGCCAGTTTCCCTTCGGGTATGGAGCCCTCCAGGTTCTACTGGGCTAAGGGAAAGGATAGGAATCTGCAGGGCTTACTCAGAAAGCCCTTGCCGCCATTTCCTCTCTCTGGGGCAGGGCAGCAAGCAGAAGACTTGGATCTGACCATTGCTCTTGTTTTTGCATTCACAGAGACTGTGAGAGAGTTTGGAAGGAGGTCAACTTCCATTACGACCAGGAATTCCTCGGGTGAGTAGTGTGTTGCAAAGGGACCAATGGAGTCCTTTCCCCTTCAGCCTCGGGGGGTTTTCAGTCCAGCTTGGTTTTCCAAGGGAGGCTCTCCTTCAGGCGGCTGCTAGGGAGGAAGGATGGGGAAGGAATTTGAGTGTGTGGCAATGACCCTCCTGGTGATCATGGCCTTGCTTTGGTTCCAGAGGGGCTAAGGAAGTTCTGCACCTCCTTCTTGGCACCACTGGAGAAGAAGTAGAGACGGCCATCGTCAACCAACTTTTCTGCCGGGAGACTTTCAGCCAGGGGTTGTCTGCCATGGTGAGGTAAGAGGAAGAACGCGGTGACCTTCCCCAGTGGTCTGGAATGTTTGGAAGATTTAATTAAAATGTTATAGGAAAAATGGTGATGGGTTGCTTCTCTTATCAGTCCCTTCTCTGGGTTTCTTCTCAGCCATCGGAAGCGCTTCCTGCACCCTCCCTTGGCCAACTGGTGGCGATTTCCTGTCTTTGTGCACTGGATCCAGACCCAGGGAGCAGGCAGCGGGCAGCAGAGGCTCTCTGCCAGCTTCTGCCATCCTGTGGCACAACGAAGGTAAGACTGGAAGAATGCATCCCAGCATAGGGTGGGGGTGAGCAAGACCCAAACTAACCCTTTGGCTTTCCTTTGCAGAGACACTGGCAGGAACCAAATACTTATCACCAGAGCTGAGAAGGTCCTCAAATACACTGGAGGACCGGTTCCTGAATCGTTCGTGAATAACTGTTACTCTCTTGCCAGGGTAAGTCACTGTCTCTCAAGCCTCATATTCTGGGTCCCGCAGAGAAAGCACCTGGGCTTTCTGCTTCCCAGCCCTGCCCTGTGGGCATCTCTGACCTTCCTCTCTTGTTTCAGGTCTTTGGCACCTTTCTCCCTGCGGAGCAGCTCTTGGACGCCGTGTGCTTCCTGGCCAGAGACCTGGTTGTCGAGAGCAGCTTCAACCCACTGGATATCTCCCACTTACTGCAAGAATTCATCAAGCAGTTTAGCGGCAAAGCAGTAGAGATAAGGTGTCTGCAAAGGTAGGAGAGGAGAAGAATCTGAGCTTTGGTGTAGGGGAGGCAACCTCATGCCATTGAGTGGCCAGGGACGCATGTTTGTTGAGAGGGGCCTGGCAATGTCAGGACAAGAAGCTCAGCCAAGGGTCCTGAGAAACATGGGTTCAAGACTGGGGAACCCTCCTCCCTCTGGAAGCAGACGGGCAAGCTTCTTCTCTTGGCCCACAATGGAGAGGGGAACTGGTTCCCTGGAGCTGCCTGGGTCCAATACTCCCCAGGACCCTGAGTGGTACCTTTGAAGGAAGATGGCTGTAGTGGCACAGGTCTTTCAATGAGGGATGGAGGGATCTGCCTGCAGACAGCCCCGCTTCCTTGTACTCTCCAAGCAACTCTCTCCTTTTCCATGACAGGTGAAGGTGCTGCTGGAGGCCTTCTATAACATCAGCCAGGGGCCTACAGTACAAAGCAGAGACATGGCCGTCTTCTCGTTGTCCATCTTGTCGCACCAGCGCCTGGAGAAAGTGGTGCAATATCTCCTCCAGTTTCCCTTCGGGTATGGAGCCCTCCAGGTTCTACTGGGCTAAGGGAAAGGTTAGGAATCTGCAGGGCTTACTCAGAAAGCCCTTGCTGCCATTTCCTCTCTCTGGAGCATGGCAGCGAGCAGAAGACTTGTATCTGACCATTGCTCTTGTTTTTGCATTCACAGAGACTGTGAGAGAGTTTGGAAGGAGGTCAACTTCCATTACGACCAGGAATTCCTCGGGTGAGTAGTGTGTTGCAAAGGGACCAATGGAGTCCTTTCCCCTTCAGCCTCGGGGGGTTTTCAGTCCAGCTTGGTTTTCCAAGGGAGGCTCTCCTTCAGGCGGCTGCTAGGGAGGAAGGATGGGGAAGGAATTTGAGTGTGTGGCAATGACCCTCCTGGTGATCATGGCCTTGCTTTGGTTCCAGAGGGGCTAAGGAAGTTCTGCACCTCCTTCTTGGCACCACTGGAGAAGAAGTAGAGACGGCCATCGTCAACCAACTTTTCTGCCGGGAGACTTTCAGCCAGGGGTTGTCTGCCATGGTGAGGTAAGAGGAAGAACGCGGTGACCTTCCCCAGTGGTCTGGAATGTTTGGAAGATTTAATTAAAATGTTATAGGAAAAATGGTGATGGGTTGCTTCTCTTATCAGTCCCTTCTCTGGGTTTCTTCTCAGCCATCGGAAGCGCTTCCTGCACCCTCCCTTGGCCAACTGGTGGCGATTTCCTGTCTTTGTGCACTGGATCCAGACCCAGGGAGCAGGCAGCGGGCAGCAGAGGCTCTCTGCCAGCTTCTGCCATCCTGTGGCACAACGAAGGTAAGACTGGAAGAATGCATCCCAGCATAGGGTGGGGGTGAGCAACACCCAAACTAACCCTTTGGCTTTCCTTTGCAGAGACACTGGCAGGAACCAAATACTTATCACCAGAGCTGAGAAGGTCCTCAAATACACTGGAGGACCGGTTTCTGAATCGTTCGTGAATAACTGTTACTCTCTTGCCAGGGTAAGTCGCTGTCTCTCAAGCCTCATGTTCTGGGTCCCACAGAGAAAGCACCTGGGCTTTCTGCTCCCCAGCCCTGCCCTGTGGGCATCTCTGACCTTCCTCTCTTGCTTCAGGTCTTTGGCGCCTTTCTCCCTGCGGAGCAGCTCTTGAAGGCCATGTGCTTCCTGGCCAGAGACCTGGTTGTCGAGAGCAGCTTCAACCCACTGGATATCTCCCACTTACTGCAAGAATTCATCAAGCAGTTTAGCGGCAAAGCAGTAGAGATAAGGTGTCTGCAAAGGTAGGAGAGGAGAAGAATCTGAGCTTTGGTGTAGGGGAGGGAACCTCATGCCATTGAGTGGCCAGGGACACATGGTTGTTGAGAGGGGCCTGGCAATGTCAGAACAAGAAGCTCAGCCAAGGGTCCTGAGAAACATGGGTTCAAGACTGGGGAACCCTCCTCCCTCTGGGAGCAGACGGGCAAGCTTCTTCTCTTGGCCCACAATGGAGAGGGGAACTGGTTCCCTGGAGCTGCCTGGGTCCAATACTCCCCAGGACCCTGAGTGGTGCCTTTGAAGGAAGATGGCTATGGTGGCACAGGTCTTTCAATGAGGGATGGAGGGATCTGCCTGCAGACAACCCCGCTTCCTTGTACTCTCCAAGCAACTCTCTCCTTTTCCATGACAGGTGAAGGTGCTGCTGGAGGCCTTCTATAATATCAGCCAGGGGCCTACAGTACAAGGCAGAGACATGGCCGTCTTCTCGTTGTCCATCTTGTCGCACCAGCACCTGGCGAAAGTGGTGCAATATCTCCTCCAGTTTCCCTTCAGGTATGGAGCCCTCCAGGTTCTACTGGGCTAAGGGAAAGGTTAGGAATCTGCAGGGCTTACTCAGAAAGCCCTTGCTGCCATTTCCTCTCTCTGGAGCATGGCAGCGAGCAGAAGACTTGTATCTGACCATTGCTCTTGTTTTTGCATTCACAGAGACTGTGAGAGAGTTTGGAAGGAGGTCAACTTCCATTACGACCAGGAATTCCTCGGGTGAGTAGTGTGTTGCAAAGGGACCAATGGAGTCCTTTCCCCTTCAGCCTCGGGGGGTTTTCAGTCCAGCTTGGTTTTCCAAGGGAGGCTCTCCTTCAGGCGGCTGCTAGGGAGGAAGGATGGGGAAGGAATTTGAGTGTGTGGCAATGACCCTCCTGGTGATCATGGCCTTGCTTTGGTTCCAGAGGGGCTAAGGAAGTTCTGCACCTCCTTCTTGGCACCACTGGAGAAGAAGTAGAGACGGCCATCGTCAACCAACTTTTCTGCCGGGAGACTTTCAGCCAGGGGTTGTCTGCCATGGTGAGGTAAGAGGAAGAATGCGGTGACCTTCCCCAGTGGTCTGGAATGTTTGGAAGATTTAATTAAAATGTTATAGGAAAAATGGTGATGGGTTGCTTCTCTTATCAGTCCCTTCTCTGGGTTTCTTCTCAGCCATCGGAAGCGCTTCCTGCACCCTCCCTTGGCCAACTGGTGGCGATTTCCTGTCTTTGTGCACTGGATCCAGACCCAGGGAGCAGGCAGCGGGCAGCAGAGGCTCTCTGCCAGCTTCTGCCATCCTGTGGCACAACGAAGGTAAGACTGGAAGAATGCATCCCAGCATAGGGTGGGGGTGAGCAAGACCCAAACTAACCCTTTGGCTTTCCTTTGCAGAGACACTGGCAGGAACCAAATACTTATCACCAGAGCTGAGAAGGTCCTCAAATCCACTGGAGGACCGGTTCCTGAATCGTTCGTGAATAACTGTTACTCTCTTGCCAGGGTAAGTCACTGTCTCTCAAGCCTCATATTCTGGGTCCCGCAGAGAAAGCACCTGGGCTTTCTGCTCCCCAGCCCTGCCCTGTGGGCATCTCTGACCTTCCTCTCTTGCTTCAGGTCTTTGGCACCTTTCTCCCTGCGGAGCAGCTCTTGAAGGCCATGTGCTTCCTGGCCAGAGACCTGGTTGTCGAGAGCAGCTTCAACCCACTGGATATCTCCCACTTACTGCAAGAATTCATCAAGCAGTTTAGCGGCAAAGCAGTAGAGATAAGGTGTCTGCAAAGGTAGGAGAGGAGAAGAATCTGAGCTTTGGTGTAGGGGAGGCAACCTCATGCCATTGAGTGGCCAGGGACACATGGTTGTTGAGAGGGGCCTGGCAATGTCAGAACAAGAAGCTCAGCCAAGGGTCCTGAGAAACATGGGTTCAAGACTGGGGAACCCTCCTCCCTCTGGGAGCAGACGGGCAAGCTTCTTCTCTTGGCCCACAATGGAGAGGGGAACTGGTTCCCTGGAGCTGCCTGGGTCCAATACTCCCCAGGACCCTGAGTGGTACCTTTGAAGGAAGATGGCTGTGGTGGCACAGGTCTTTCAATGAGGGATGAAGGGATCTGCCTGCAGACAGCCCCGCTTCCTTGTACTCTCCAAGCAACTCTCTCCTTTTCCATGACAGGTGAAGGTGCTGCTGGAGGCCTTCTATAACATCAGCCTGGGGCCTACAGTACAAGGCAGAGACATGGCCGTCTTCTCGTTGTCCATCTTGTCGCACCAGCACCTGGCGAAAGTGGTGCAATATCTCCTCCAGTTTCCCTTCGGGTATGGAGCCCTCCAGGTTCTACTGGGCTAAGGGAAAGTTAGGAATCTGCAGGGCTTACTCAGAAAGCCCTTGCTGCCATTTCCTCTCTCTGGAGCATGGCAGCAAGCAGAAGACTTGTATCTGACCATTGCTCTTGTTTTTGCATTCACAGAGACTGTGAGAGAGTTTGGAAGGAGGTCAACTTCCATTACGACCAGGAATTCCTCGGGTGAGTAGTGTGTTGCAAAGGGACCAATGGAGTCCTTTCCCCTTCAGCCTCGGGGGGTTTTCAGTCCAGCTTGGTTTTCCAAGGGAGGCTCTCCTTCAGGCGGCTGCTAGGGAGGAAGGATGGGGAAGGAATTTGAGTGTGTGGCAATGACCCTCCTGGTGATCATGGCCTTGCTTTGGTTCCTGAGGGGCTAAGGAAGTTCTGCACCTCCTTCTTGGCACCACTGGAGAAGAAGTAGAGACGGCCATCGTCAACCAACTTTTCTGCCGGGAGACTTTCAGCCAGGGGTTGTCTGCCATGGTGAGGTAAGAGGAAGAACGCGGTGACCTTCCCCAGTGGTCTGGAATGTTTGGAAGATTTAATTAAAATGTTATAGGAAAAATGGTGATGGGTTGCTTCTATTATCAGTCCCTTCTCTGGGTTTCTTCTCAGCCATCGGAAGCGTTTCCTGCACCCTCCCTTGGCCAACTGGTGGCGATTTCCTGTCTTTGTGCACTGGATCCAGACCCAGGGAGCAGGCAGCGGGCAGCAGAGGCTCTCTGCCATCTTCTGCCCATCCTGCGGCACAACGAAGGTAAGACTGGAAGAATGCATCCCAGCATAGGGTGGGGGTGAGCAAGACCCAAACTAACCCTTTGGCTTTCCTTTGCAGAGACACTGGCAGGAACCAAATACTTATCACCAGAGCTGAGAAGGTCCTCAAATCCACTGGAGGACCGGTTCCTGAATCGTTCGTGAATAACTGTTACTCTCTTGCCAGGGTAAGTCGCTGTCTCTCAAGCCTCATGTTCTGGGTCCCACAGAGAAAGCACCTGGACTTTCTGCTCCCCAGCCCTGCCCTGTGGGCATCTCTGACCTTCCTCTCTTGCTTCAGGTCTTTGGCGCCTTTCTCCCTGCGGAGCAGCTCTTGGAGGCCGTGTGCTTCCTGGCCAGAGACCTGGTTGTCGAGAGCAGCTTCAACCCACTGGATATCTCCCACTTACTGCAAGAATTCATCAAGCAGTTTAGCGGCAAAGCAGTAGAGATACGGTGTCTGCAAAGGTAGGAGAGGAGAAGAATCTCCGCTTTGGTGTAGGGGAGGGAACCTCATGCCATTGAGTGGCCAGGGACACATGGTTGTTGAGAGGGGCCTGGCAATGTCAGAACAAGAAGCTCAGCCAAGGGTCCTGAGAAACATGGGTTCAAGACTGGGGAACCCTCCTCCCTCTGGGAGCAGACGGGCAACCTTCTTCTCTTGGCCCACAATGGAGAGGGGAACTGGTTCCCTGGAGCTGCCTGGGTCCAATACTCCCCAGGACCCTGAGTGGTACCTTTGAAGGAAGATGGCTATGGTGGCACAGGTCTTTCAATGAGGGATGGAGGGATCTGCCTGCAGACAGCCCTGCTTCCTTGTACTCTCCAAGCAACTCTCTCCTTTTCCATGACAGGTGAAGGTACTGCTGGAGGCCTTCTATAACATCAGCCAGGGGCCTACAGGGGAGGGCAGAAACATGGCCGTCTTCGCTTTCTCCATCTTGTCACACCACCGCCTGGAGAAAGTGGTTGAATACCTCCTCCAGTTTCCCTTCGGGTATGGAGCCCTCCAGGTTCTACTGGGCTAAGGGAAAGGTTAGGAATCTGCAGGGCTTACTCAGAAAGCCCTTGCTGCCATTTCCTCTCTCTGGAGCAGGGCAGCAAGCAGAAGACTTGAATCTGACCATTGCTCTTGTTTTTGCATTCACAGAGACTGTGAGAGAGTTTGGAAGGAGGTTTTGGCATCGGCCGACCCAGAACAACTGATCCATCTCATGGCCAAGCAGATTTACGAAAGCCCCTTGGCGGAATCTGCCACCCAACTGGTAAGGATGAACCACCTGCTTTCTGGCTTCCTTCTTCCCAGGGCGATATCGAGGGGTTCCTGTATTCTGCAGGAAAGCAGGGAAAGTGACTTGCACCTCTCTCTCTTCCAGGAACATCTCACCATCCTGTTGCACACCATCTTCAGGATGGAGGAATACAAGGCCGCTGTGCGCTGGAACTTCCCACAGCTGCTGATCGCTCTCCTGGGGATGGTTGTCAACTTCCATTACGACCAGGAATTCCTCGGGTGAGTAGTGTGCTGCAAAGGTGCCAATGGAGTCATTTTCCCTTCAAGCTCTGGGCGTTTCCAGTCCAGCTTGGTTTTCCAAGGGAGGCTCTCTTTCAGGCGGCTGCTAGAGAGCAAGGATGGGGAAGGAATTTGCGTGTGTGACAATGACCCTCCTGGTAAAACTGGCCTAATCCAAGGGAGGGCAGAATTCCTCTTTGGAGCCCTGAACAAAAGTTCTTCTTCCTTCAAAAGGCTGGGGATACAGTGCAACACTCTGTTGCAGGTCTGACTTGTAAAATTGTGAACGCAGCGGATGCAGGACAGATACCGTACATGCAGTAAATCTGACTTGCAGAGTTAATTGCTGCTTCAAGGTAGCAATGGCCACAAGCTTAAATGTCCTTAAAAGAGACATCTTCTAAAGTAGACAAATTCATGGAAAATTATATCTATCAGTAGAATATATACCTGTACCTTTCTCATCTGTACATATTCTGGCAGCACCTTTGAATCAAAAGGTTTCAATAGGTCTTTGTCTGTCCTTGTGTTCATCTCTCTTGCCATCATATTCAGAGGCAACGCATCTGATTAGCAAATATTGGAACTAAGTGATCCGGGAGGAGGTTTAGATCTCTCATGAGCTTCCTTGTTTAGCACTGTTGGAGGCAGAAGGCTAGATTTCATGGCTGGTTGGTTGAATCCAAAGGCAATTCTTGTTACATTATGCTATTCTTCCGCTTAGCATTCCTTCCTTTAAAATGAGAGCTCCTTAGTGGAAGACTGTTCCCTCCAGCTCACAACCCCAGCAGTGCAACAATGCCATCGTGTGGCCAATTTTAATAAAAGCTGCTGGTGTGAAGATGCTGAAAGGTCATTTGTTTTTTTGCCTGGGGTCACCTCCAGACCATCAGTATCTTGCAGGAGAGATTCAGTCATGTACCAGGAATGTAGGTGTGCACAGTTAAAGTGGATTTAAAGCACTCTGGTGCTCTGATGCAATCAATTCATTTTTATTTTTTTTAAAGCCAGACTTTTTGCAGTTAGAAGAGGGACAGATGTGGGATAAACAACTAATTAATGGGAAGGCAGATGACATCTATCTTTTTTGTATTTAACATTTGGCATTTCCGTATTTAACTGTTAAGACTTTTTTTTTCTTTCAAAAATGGCTGCTGCTTAAGTTGTCTGTTGTTGCTTTAGTTTTCTGTACACCACTTTCTGATAAGTGGTATAGAAAGGGTAATTAAGTACGGTACCTAAAAAACTTAAAAATAACCACTGCACAAGCTAATCTGGATGGATGCTTCTTGTTGTACAGCCTCCCACTAAGCAGAACAAATGTTCAATGAAGAAAGGACATGGTCCAACCTCTGTGTAAACATTGTGCAAGCAAATCAGGGTGAATACTCAATACTGTAAACAAGTTGTATGGAGGAGTCCCAAGGGAAAGCATGCGTGCAGGGAGGAAAGCTCTGCCCATTACAATGTTTGGCTCAGGAAAAATAGGACTCCATAAGATATCCTAGAAGTCAGACAAGGGGAAATGACTTCTCCATGACACACACACCCCTCCACACCTTCATTATAGGCTGTGCCTGAAAGTACAGGACAGGCACAATAATGGAGTCTGGCTAAGACCCTGATGGGTGGTCTAATTCAATATATGGCAGTTTCCTCTGT